>NW_020455204.1:13606023-13614821 GCF_003342845.1 Nothoprocta perdicaria | reverse complement strand
GGGGCCGGGCCGGGGGGTCGGGAGGGCCCCGCCATGGGAGGGGCGGTTACAACGGTCGCGCGGTAACGGCTGCGCCTCGCCAGGGCCCGCGCTTCTCTTCGCGAAGACGAGCCGGGCCGGGGAGCAGGGAAGGAGGTTTTACGCCTGCTCGGCTTGCAGGGATAGGAGGGACTGCAGCTTCTTCCAGTGGGAGGATGAGAAGGTATTTATTTATTTGTCTCTTTATCTCTTTTCCCTCAGAGTATTCATCCAGTGAAAAATAAATTATTATAATTTTGAATAGTTTGAATTCAGACTGAGAGTGTGGTTGTGTTGCTTGCCACCACATACGGACCCGGTGTGAACACCCTTGTTCTTGGGACCCCATAACCAAAGAGCTATGGGGATTTTCTGAGCAGAGTTTGCACCTTTCTAGCTTAACGTTGAGATTGAATCTGGAGCACAGAGCTGTTCCTGTTTGTTTGTAACTGCGTGTCAATATGTGTATATAAACCTTACAGGTGTCAGAAACGAGGCTTGCAGCATGTGAAGAATATAACAGAAATCATCAGCCTTCTTTTACGCACAGGCAGAATGTGGAAAGGTATTTTCTTCCATTAAAACCGTTAAATTACTTAAGGTAAACGTAGATATTAGGAATGTAGATATAATGTTCCAGGATTTTCTTTCTTAACATATAAAAACAGGCAGAAGGGACTTGGAAAGATGAGAACTGTTGACTGCAAAGGGGAATAACCTAATTGAATGTTGCAATGTGGGCATTACATATATACTTAGTTTTTTGACTGTGCATTTCTTTTTATATTGTATGCTAGCAGCAGCAGGTCAGTGGCAATTTGAATTCAAAAAAATAGATGTAATTTTCAGTGGACTGTGCAGAAATGCCAGGCTGTAACTTAATGTTGTGCAAACAAGCAAAGGTAATACAGTAACAAGTCCCAACACTTTGGGGTAACATGTTACTTGCTGTCAAAGTGGACTTTTTTGATTTTTATTTATTTTTTAATGAATATTTAATTGGTGGATGTTTGCAGGAGAACCTTAAACTACCTGCCCTCCAGGTAGGTATTATAAAGTCCATTATAAAATAGGGACTTGTGCTTTATAACTTTTATAGATGTCTTTTCAAAGTATGTTCCTTTTTTGTCTTTTGTGTTTAAAGATTAAAGAATTTTGTTGTTCTGCCGCTCTCACAGAGGAAGTTTTGTCAGGATTGCCAGCAATTGCTGTTGCCAGCTGAATGGCAAGACCACAGTGGCCACCAGTTCCAATGTGACATCTCCCCTGCCCAGTTAAAAACTCCCAGTCAACTTCTGAGTCCCCTGGAGAACAAGAAGACAAATGCTCAGTATTTGTTTGCAGACAGAAGTTGCCAGTTCCTGCTGGACCTTATTATAGCCTTAGGATTCAGACGAGTGCTCTCTGTTGGCACACCCAGGTATCTTAGTGGTGACTGTTGCATCTTCCAGATGATATTTCTATCTCAAAACTGTGTGACTTACTAATATTAAAGTTATCTGGATTTTTCTCCCTCAGTAAGTAGTTCACTGGTTTTTAATTGCTTGTGATTATCCAAGCAGCTAGTAGTGATTATCCAAGCAACTAGATCTTGTTTTGGTCTAAGAAGATATACAAGATGACTATAACTGCAGTGCAATCTAAAAGAAGTGTGCTAGTGAAAATCTCCTGCTTTGTTTGCTGCAAAAGTGCCAATAAGTTTCTTTGCTTGCATTGGATTTCTTCACAAGGGATTGAATAGTCTTCACTGACTTTGTAATTTTTTAAGGGAGACATGCTTATAACTCCAAATGTTAGCCAGATGAAGTCATGTTGATATTATAAATTTTTTGTTTATTCAATTTTTCGATAGCTGTTTTTAATTTTAGTAAAGTATCTGGCATTTGTGTCTTGCAAGATGTTTTCTGAAGCATATGGTTATATGTTAAATTTCTCTTGTTTTAATTGCACTCTAGGCTTCATGAAATGATTCAGTCAAAAGCAAAACAAGATCAAGATTTCGGCATTAGAAGCCTTCTGCTAGATATTGATTTCAGGTAGGTGTTCTAAGCATGTACTTGGCTGAAGAATGCAGTTTTCTGCACAAATTTATAACTTTTCTGTTCTTATGTTTGAAAATGGTGCTTTTCTTTCACTTTCCCCACTCTACATCTCCCCTTCCACACACATTTATCCGTGACAGCCACCGTATGAGAATAATTTTTATACTTCATTGCTCTCAATATTGTTGTAAGTAATCAGAATGTGTTTTAACTGTAAATGCTCTTTAAAACAGATGAGTTGTTGCTCTCTTTTTCTACTAATTTAAAAATTTGCTTTATAGGTATTCCCAGTTCTATACAGAGGATGAATTCTGCCACTATAACATGTTTAATCATCATTTTTTTGGTGGAGAGGTAAGGCCAAACCTTTCTTGACTGTTTCGTAGTATAATCATAGTGTAATTAAATTCCAAACATTTTCAAAGTATTTGTCCCAGTAATTACTCAGCTGCTGTTTGCTCTTCCGCTGTCATTATTACCAGGCCATCTCTAACTCACATAAATGTACCTATTGTCATACTATTCCCACTTTTGGAAAGCTTTCACATTTTTCTGTTCTAAAACCTAGTTTTGAATGGGCTCTTGAAAACCAAAAAAAAAAAAGAAAAATCCATCTAAAAGGAGGATGAAGACGGGTCTGAAAACCTTGTCTTTGAATCTTTTTAATCCAACAGTATATTCAGAGTTCATGTTATTCAATTAAATCAAAAGGCCTTATTCAGCTGCATGAATAGTATCCTGTTTTTCTTTTCAAGATGTGGAAAGTTGATAGGTGTGATGGCAAAGTATCATTTAAGCATTCAGATTGCAGCACTTCAGAGCATTAATGTTGTTGAAAAAACCTTTGGCTCAAACTGAAGAGAGCAGTTGTTTTCAGTGCTACAGTTCTAGTGTATGGTGGGTTTTGTTTTGTTTTCCCCTGAAATCACACATTCAGCAACACAAGTCTTCAAAGTTATAACTACTAAAATAATCTTTTTATTGCCAAATACAATCTAGTTTCCAGAAGTGTAGATTGAAGAGCTGTAATCCCTGTCTCTTCCAGGCTGCGCGTGAAACTTGCCGGCAATTCTTGCACCAAGACAAAGGCGAAAGAGTCATTCTGGTGACTGATCCCCCCTTTGGAGGATTGGTGGAAGCACTGGCATCTGGTTTTAAAAAGCTGATAGCAATGTGGAGGGAAACAGGAAAAGAAGGTATTACAAGCAGATAGGTGGGTTGAGTTTGTAATATCGTCTTAAGAAAAAATACATATTTAAAAGTCCATAGTTCTGGATATTCTAGTGAGTGCTAACGTAGGTATTATGATTTCCAAAGATAAAACATTTGATTTACTCTCCTGATACTTGGCCAAATAATATCTATTATCTATTACATAATTATTTAATATCTATAATTATCTACTGAAGTCCAGTTTACAACTGACATGGACTTTAAAGGGGGAGAAGAACAAGCCATCAAACTAGTACCATTTCTTACCAACCTAGGCAGGTGAAACAAGTGGTCTGAGTGAACTTACCACTCTTTATAAATATGGCAATAACATCCTGTCATTCTAGGAGCTATGACCTGCATGACATACATGCGTTCAGGGCAGTTAATGTAAACTTCTCATGCTTCAGGTACACTGGTTTTCTTTAGAGTACATCTGAGCCTCTTCCTTTCTAGGTGATAACAACCGGGAGATGCCTGTGTTCTGGATATTTCCGTACTTCTTTGAGGCTCGCATTCTCGAGTTCTTCCCAAGCTTCAGTATGATGGATTACCAGGTATGACCAAGGCCAGTTTGTTTCCTGAGCTTCGGTGTGGGGCTTATCAGTATGAGCGGGGCCGGAGGATTTGCTGATTTGTGGGGTGCAGTGCAAATGAGAAGGTTAATGGAAGTGGATCATAAATCTGCTTGTCTGCAGATGGTCTTCACAACTTTAGTTCCACTGTTGGGGAGGCATTGCAAACTCTCTAATGCTGCTCAACGTGCAGATTGTGGGTTTTGAATTTGTAGACTGTGGATTTTGAATTTGTATAAGACCTGCGCTGATAAACTGTGTCACGTTGCTACAGTTTTATTTACCTTGTTCCTGTCTTTTTGTCCATTAATTTCTTTATTCTAAAATGTTTTCAATGTGACAAATCTTACAGTAATTTCAACAAGTGCATATTATTGCAAAGCAGAGAACGTGAAGAAAGTGTTGGGGTTTTCCCAAATGTTAAAATGTCAGTAATTTCAATAGCCTGGTCTTTATTTCATCTGCAAAACTGCTGGTATCAGAATGGAACTGTAACAATGGAAGTCTTCATAACTGTGTAAAAAATGAATTTAAGGACTTGACCACCATAACATATTTATAAGTTATTCTGTGATTTCTTTGCTGTTTATTATTGGAAGTATATCTTGTACAGCTACATAAAGCCTCTTCCTGGCACCTGTGTCAGGAAGCAAAGATAGTTCTGTCTTCAAGGGGTAGTTTCTCTTCTCTTCTGCCTTAAGTTTCTACTGGGTATTGCAGAAAACCAATTTCATAGAGTAGAAATTTGAAGAAAGAAGAAGAAATTGAAACCTGGATTAGGCCATAGACTCTGCATACCTGCTAGTGTTCACATAGGAAGACTTCTGTGCCAGAGTCTGTAAATCCAGTGCTAGAAAAAGCAGCAGTGATTGGATTTGCAGCTCTTAGTGATTTTGAGATAGGTTAAGATGCCTAATAATTCTTGTACTACAAGAAAAAAAAAGTTCTTTTTTTTTTCTTTAGCAGAAGAAAACATGTCAATAACTGTGATATTGCAGTTGTTTTGGTTTTGTTATCTAGTGCAAAAGAGTGAAAAGGAAAAAGTTAAAAACTAGTTTTGGGAAGTGTGTTTCTGGAGTCTAGCCTTCTTTTATGGTACTTAGATTCAGAAACACTGCAAAATTTGTACTCTAACTAGGAATTAGTCTTTTATATAAAAATAAGAATTTAATAAACAGAATAAATTAAAAAGTAGTCTATGCTTAGCATTCAATTTAAGAGTTTTTTCCCCTCCTTTGTCCTTATTTTCCAGGTAGACTATGATAATCATGCACTTTATAAACATGGCAAGACAGGTCGTAGACAGTCTCCTGTTCGGATCTTCACCAACATCACCCCAAGGACAATTATACTCCCTGTTGAAGAAGGGTATAGGTAAGATGTCTTTACATTCAAGTGACTGACAGTATGTTTTTATTTGGGCCGTACAGTCCCAAAATATATTGTATGTTGCTACTGCCTAACTTTTGAATGCAGTGATAATTTGAATTCAGGCACCTGAATTTTATTATTTTCTACTTCTGGTGTCCAAATGTTTGAGAGGCTCTGGGCCTAAGTAGTTGTTGTGTGAATCAAAAGCATTATCTTTCATTTAGCAAAGTTATTTTGCCATCCTTACTCTTACTGTTGACACTCTAAAACTTGCTTATGTAGTTTCTTGTTTCTTGAGGAAAATATACCAATGTATTTGTAACTTTTCTGCCAGGTTTTGCACTATTTGTCAGAGATATGTTAGCTCTGGTAACCAACACTGTGAGATATGCAATTCATGCACATCAAAAGTAAGTATTTTGAGTTCTTTCTGGATGGCAAATTTACCACAACTCAAATAACTTAGGTATTTTTTTCCCTGGTAAAAATCTATTCTCGCATTGATTTCATTGGAAAAGCCTAGGCAATTCAGTTCAGACATCTTAATTTCTCAGGGTGTCATTCCTAACTCCCTAGGAATTAATTTCCATTTCATGACTCCTTTGGCTTGGAAGGAGGGCTGCAAAAGTTTGCTGCTTTCCCTTTGTAATACTCCTTGGTTTTGAGTTGATTTAATCTTTGTTTGGGTTTGTTTGTTTGGTTGGTTAAGTTTGGGGAACTGAAGAACTTGGAAACTTCAAAATGTAGCAGTGCTGCTGTGGTTATCACAGGATCGAAAGGCTTCTTGCTTTTACGCTCCTTACAAGGTGTATGTTTTTGTAAAGAAATGGGAACACATACTGCTAGCTCGGTTTTGGGATGGGGTGAATGGTTTTATTTGTTTGGGTTTTTTTTTAAGATAAAATGCATTCATCTTTTGTAGGATGGAAGACGGTGGAAGCATTGTGCTCTTTGCAACAAATGTGTAAAACCATGTAAGTACAGGAAAATACTTTTCTAAGGAAAAGTGCACTTATTCTTTAAGCTGTAGTCCAAAGATAGTCCAAAGAAGCTGAGATGACAAGCCAGAATACATAGAAGAGAGAAAATGTAATCATTCAGGACACAAGAGTAAAGGAAGAAAAAAAAATCCCAATTGCACAAATTGCCAATAAATAAGTTGACTGGGTAGGTTTCCACTCCGAGGCAATGGGATGAATTCCTGCTAAGTCAAGGCATGCTAAATTCCACAAATATTTGTTAAGGAACAGTTTGCGTGTTTTGATTCGTAAACGTATAGGCAATTTCTCTTAAGTTAAAAGCTTGAATTCAATCATCATTATAAACCTTTTTGAGGTGTCAGATCTTGTTATGCTTTTTACAGCATGGTTTCACTGTGACAAATGCAACTGCTGTGCTCTCCAAGATCATTCCTGTGAGAGGACAGAGGCCGGCTGCTTCGTCTGTGGCAAAGCAGGTCACAAGCGCAGTGCCTGTCCCAGCCTCTCCCTCCCTAAAACAGCTCGCCAGTAAGTTTGATATTGCACTGATGTAATGCAAAGTAGCTTTCAGATGTGGGAGGTGATCTTGCTTCATGCAAGTGGCTATAGAAAGAGAGGATTTTAGACTTTGTATGCTGATACCAACTTTCACTGCTGTTCACTTGTTGCGTTGTTGTGGAAGTGCTGTGGGGAATATGTCAACTGGAGGAGCATAAGATTAAAAAAAACGTATGATTTAGGCAGTGAAACTACTGTGTCCTAATCCTTGAACTGTAAAAATAGTGACTTTTCTTTCAAAATGGATTTGTAGGGATTCAACACTTGCTAATTAGTGCATGGGAGATACCTCTGCTAAAAAGTTTCAAAATACATCTAAAGTAACCAAACACCTCTAGATCCTTCAAATTCCTCGCCAAAGGACAGGCAAAGCAACCACTGTCAGGTTGTCCTTGCTAACTGTTTTCCTCGTTACAGTGTCTTCTGCTGTTCCATCTGGTAGTTCAGGTGCCCTCTGTGCTAGAGTCTAAATGTCCAACCTGTAAGACCTTACTAATGAGGGGCATGTTAAGTAATTTTGGAAGCTCTTTTCCAGGAGGTATCGGTTTGCTTGCAATTCTTGACTTGGGAGGGTGGATGTATGGGTAGAGACAAGTGCTGCCCTGCGGCACACGCCACTTGTTGCGCTGGACACCGAGGGCTGGATCGGCTGCGGGAGGTTTGCGGGGTTGCACTGGCCCGTGGGCATCCTGATGGCCCTGCTGAGACCCGTCCTGTAGAGTAGTAGAGCTGAAATGTAGTCGTGTGTGTATGTGTGTGCATGTGGCTCTGTGCTGTGAGGGTGACAGAGCCCTGGAACAGGCTGCCCAGGGAGGCTGTGGAGTCTCCTTCTCTGGAGGTCTCCAAACCCACCTGGATGTCGCCCTGTGCCCCGTGCTCTGGGTGTCCCTGGTGGAGCAGAGGGTTGGACTAGATGATCTCTAGAGGTCCCTTCCAACCTCAGCCATTCCGTGATTCTGTGATATGTGTGTCTCTATAGACGTAAATGTCTATTCCATGTGTATACATACATCTCTCTGTTTAATGTCCTTCCCTTAACAGTTCTTTCTTTAAGAAAGTAAAAAGATATTAAAAAACTGTGGAAACTTTAACTGTTTCTTCAGGCAGGCATATCTCATATTGTGATAGTTTAGACCTTTCAGGCCATCAGTTATTTTCTGTAATAAAAAAAAAAAAGCTAGAAAGGGAACTTAAGTTTCTATCACAGGCAGAAAAGAGTCCATTTGTAAAATGGACATATTGTCAGTGGACAGTACTGCGGAGTTCATAGGCTTAAATGAACAAGTAGTTTATATTCTGGGCAGCCACCACTGTTGCTTTAATCTGTTCATTTCTTCCTTTTCAGAACTGACAAAAAGAAGAGACCTAAAACTGCAAGGAAGGCGACGATGGGGCTCTGTAGAACATCAGCTATGAAGCACGCACTGCTCTCCAGAAAAAGAATAAAGAAGAAGAAGAGCCGCCCCCTTCCCTGTTGATAGTTACCCAAAAGACTTTTTTGAGCCTGCTTTGATTCTCTTGTTGACCCTATTTTTGTGCAAAATAAAACCTGATTGAATTTAAAGGATTGTCACTTTTATTACTGGAAGAAAATACGCGGGACGTTGGCTCCAGGGGCCGGGAGCGGCGGGTGCTGGGGAGGCCCTGGCTCTTGGCCCGCCCGCCGCAGGGCCGAGCACCCGGCCCCGCGGCTTCGCTCCGTGTTTAATCCAGCTCCACGAGCCCGATCCGCCGGGGAAGAAGGAAACTCCTCGGCGGTAGCGGGCTGGGCCGCGGCTGCCGCGCCGGCGGGAGGCGCCGCCTCCGGAAGCCGCCAGCGGAGGGCGGGAACGCGGGGCCGGGACCGGGAACGCGGGGCCAGGGCCGGGAACGCGGGGCCGGGGCGGCGGGCCCGGCCGGGCGCCGTGGTCGCCATGCCGCCGTTCCGGCAGGTCGGCGAGAAGCAGCTGCCGCAGGAGGTTCTCTTCATGGCCTGGTCCCCCAAGCGCGACCTCATCGCGCTGGCCAACCGCGCCGGGGAGGTGAGCGCCGCGCCGGGCCTG
>NW_020455204.1:13530418-13604128 GCF_003342845.1 Nothoprocta perdicaria | reverse complement strand
CCCTTGGTGAATCCATGCTGACTGCTCCTCAGCAGCTTCTTCTCCTCCATATGCCTGGAGATTCTCTCTAGGATGAACCGCTCCATCACCTTTCCAGGGAGGGAGGTGAGGCAGACCGGCCTGTAATTGCCCGGCTCCTCCCTCTTGCCCTTTTTGAAGACTGGAGTGACGTTGGCTCTCTTCCAATCCTCGGGACGTAGATCAGGACGTACTGAGTGCAAATGTAGCTGAGTGAGTCCCAAATTTTACCTTGCTGTAATAAAACAAAAACTGCTATTAAAGAGTCTTCAAATCTAGATTAGCCTCAAAATTGCAGAAACTAATGCGTGTGCTTTGTAAGAACTGTCGTGAGAAGCATGTATGGTCCAACATGCAGATGAATAATTGTAAGATCAGACTTTTGACTTAAATTTAGTATAGGAGAATTTAAAATAGCATAGGAGAAAATAGATTTTAACTGGGAGTTTGGAGGCTGAATTAATAAAAGACAAGGAGAAAACTATATTCAACTATTCTGTCCAGTAATAGGCCTTGAAGGAACATTGTTCTCTAGTTTGGCATAAAACAAATACGAAGTTTTGCATGTTGGTTGTTAATATATTATACTTTTCCTTCTCTAGTTTTGGCTTTTGGCCTGAATGATACCAAGAGGATTATTCTGTGTGATGTAGAAAAACCTGAAAGTTTGCACTCCTTCTCCGTGGACTCTTCCATTACCTACATGCACTGGATGGAGGTAACTGAGGAAAGCAGGTAGGTCTGAAAAGCTCTACAGGTAAATGTGGGCTGTGTACTGCATAGACTGTACTACTATATAATATATAGTTAGCATGTTACAAGTGGGTAAATGAAAGACTACAATACATAGCTTTAGCACTTTCTAACCTTTTTATTAAAATTAACTTTGGAATTGGCATTTTTATATGCTTAGTTGTAGTGATGTAATCTTAGTCTTAAGGTTCCTTTAGGTTATATGGGAATATTGCAGCAAGACTTGAGCACTCATCTGTTAAGAGCTTGCTTAATTTGGTGTTAATATGAGGACTGTCTCCTGCTTCAGTTTACATCAGTGCAAACTAATGTATTAATTTATAAACCATTTGTAATAATAATATTCATCTGTCTTGTTAATCAAAGAGAATATTGTATTTAAATCTTAACTTCATTTGTGTTTATTACTCCCTGGCCTTTTAGTGGATTTGTCATGGGTGCAAATGCTTGAGGGTGTTTTAATACATTGTGACCATTTGAGCCTCTGCTGTAACTTGGGGGTAGAAATAAATTCCTTTCCCCTTTTTGATAGTAAAGACAGTCATTCTTCCTTTTCAGTGTTCTCACTTCCTTTTACAACGCCGAGGATGAGTCGAATCTCCTTCTGCCTAAATTACCTGCGCTACCAAAAAAGTAAGAATTACGCAATGAAGATCTGATTTGTCGTGTTGTCATTTTTTTGATTATTAATCTTAATGTAGTAAAATGCTTTGTATTACACACGTGCTCATTGTTACTAATTATTTTATTTTCAGTTATAGCACCACTGCGAAAATCTTTAGGTGAGAAACTCATTTTATCTCTATTTATTTTTTTCTTTTTATTTTCTTCTGTTATTGAGATAAGTTACGTAAATCCCAATCATATTTTTTTTGTTTTCAGTGAAGAAAAATCAGACGAGATTATGAAGCTTCTGGGGGATGTAAGGTAAGTTCTGTGGCTTTCTTTTTTAATTGTAAAATATTGGATAGTTTTCCTTTTTAAGTTATTAATAACTTATTTTTAATGGTTATGGAGGAAGGATGTGGAATGTCTCTCTTTTCATGTACAAAGATGAAGTCAAAAGAATGTATTATAATTAAAAAAAAAAGTCTTCATCACTTTCCTTTTTTTTCCCCTTTCTATTTAGAAAGGCCACCCAGTGTGTCCTGATTATCTTACCTGCAGCTGCTGTTGCTGCCATAGATGCTTTTCTTGGAGAATGTTTTCTCGGTCTGCATTTGATGGGAATGTTATGTGTGTTACTTAAGTTGATCTTGGGAACATTGTGAGTTCTTCTTGTTCCGGGCAGGGATTTGCTGTGGATTTGCCTTAGGGTAACAGAGCTAAACTTGACACATAACCTGAAGTGGGCTGTGTTAAGGTTACTTCAGAATACTTCGTTATTTTAAGGTATCTTTTACTGGGGAACCAGTGAGGAGCAGTTGCCTCCTGCAAACTAGAGTATGAGATGGAGATCAGCTCTGCTGAACACTTGCTCTGCAACCTGCAGGAGGGCACTTTGCTTCTGTGTTTGCTTTTCCATTTCCTTTCTCTTACTGGCCCATATAGACCCATCGCCGAGAATCATGCTGCTCATTTCAAAATCTACCTCTCTGCACTAGCACCAATTATTTCTCCCTAAGACTTGATATCTCTTGTTGCAGTAGGACTAAGAAAAAAGAGGGGGGATGTGTGTGTATGTGTTGTAGGAGCTTTCCTGACTGTGCTCTTTCAGACATCCAGTTAAATGAACCAAAAGCTTTCCAGATACTGCTGTGCTGAATTCTGTATTTGTTTTAATGGAAACATTGCCTTTTCTCATATGGTAACCTGTGTAATAGACAGAAACTGCAGTTAATTTTCTGATGTTTATACAGGGACATGTAAAATGTCATCCTTTTTTTTATATTGGATGGCATTACTCTTCATTGTAATGTAAGCAAGTATGTGTAGTTTGAAGGTATATTGCTGTAGGACAGCAACAGACAAACTCCTTCTCCAAAGTTTCATGTTTTTAATGGAAAAACAAAGTGAGTAGGGAGAGCCAAGAGTGATCTGTGCCAGGTCCTGTTCTTCCTCGTGACTCTAATGTTTGGTTACCTGTCACAGAGTGACTGCCACAAGCTTGTTCTGCATGTAATTGGGACAGAATGAGTAGTGTTAACAAAAAGCTGATTCCTGAGAATACGTTGTCGTCTATGTTGGAAAGTGGCCTGATGCTAAAACCTGTTACTTTTTCCCTTTGTAAAGACTTAAGTTAGTGAGGGAGGACTTCTGTGCCTCAATTTTGCCTGTTATTTTTTTCCTGTTCTCTCCCATTTAGTATCTGCTAATACTTTCTGTGTATATTTAAGGGCGGGAGTTGTATTAGTGAAATCCAAGCTACTAACTGTTGGTTGTTCTTTGATTTCTTAGATCATAGCCAGTGCAATGTTTCTTTTGGTGATTCATTAGGGTATCTTTACTAACAGACTTGTGTTTTAAATATTAAGGATTATATTTGTATGCATTAGAATCTGGCAGACAGGTGTAACTTCTGACAGAAAATATAGATAGAAAACAAGATACAGAAGATAAGATACAGAGAGAAGAATTGGCAATTTTATTTTCTGGTACACTGCTCAACATGTATTCTTCTCCTTTTACAGGCTCAATGCTCTTGTTCTTGGTGGCAGCTCGGGATTCATTGAGGTTTATGCCTACGGAATGTTCAAAATTGCTCTCGTCACTGGGGTACGTTCACTTGCTTCCCACGGAGTTTTCCTCAAAATACTCCCAGATTGAATAAAACAGTAGATGCACGCTTAACAGTGAGTGAAATGGCATTGTTTCAAGAAAGGAATGATTGCCTGTCTGTCAGCAACCCTGTATAGTTCAACGTCTTGTTTCAAGTGAAACAAACTAATTTGGCATTAATCCACAGTAAGGGATGCTTTAGTTTCAGTACACTAGCTGAAAATTTTATTTTGAATTTTTGTATGTGATTGAATGCAGCTACCTTTGTAGGTAAATCTACTAGCACAGTAAATACGTGGTTGTATTTCTTGTATAATTTCATTAACTTTTAAACTTGAATCCTTCAGGTGCCAGGTTCTTGTCGTGGCTTATGTTTATCTAGTGATTTGAAATCACTATCAGTTATTACAGAGATACAAGACTCTCCAGACAGTGAAGCAGAGATGACATATTTTCAGGCAAGTAAAATAAGAGTAAAAAAGCTGTAGTTTAGTTACTTTCAAGTAGCTTCGTGTTTTCCTATTATTTGCAGGAAAACTACAAACTACTCTCTTCAGTCTTTCTAAAATTCACTTCAGTTTAGCTTTTGGGCTTGTCACATTAACCTGCAGTCTCACTGATGAGACTGTTCAAAGTGAAGCTGTGAGACGTTCTTCTAAAATATTACTTTGCGTACAACGTTAATTTATTCAATTATATTTGTATTTATTCAGGTTTTGTTTATTTTGCACACAAAGACACATCAGCAATGCGGTAAATTATGAAGGCTGTCAAGCATAGACGTTCCTAAAATATTACTGTCAGGACTCCAAAATGCCAAAATAAGAATTTTTATTGTGAATTTCTGTTGATTTATCAAAATTATTTGTGCATCTTTGACTTAGAATGTATTTCCCTCTTAAAATCAATCTTGAGGAAATGAGAAAAGAGTGGGGTTTTTTTTTTTTTTTTTTTGTGAATTCCTCCCAATCTGTCTTTTCTGTAGTCTAAAATTTCTCTAGAGACAAATCATCTGTTAACTGTTACTTGTTTTGTTTGTCACAGCTGGACACCAGTCTCTTATCAAGTTACTTACCTGAAGTAACTCGAATGGCTCGAAAATTTACTCACATTTCAACTCTTCTACAGGTACAGTTTTGCTTTGACATCTCTAATTTCACAGTTTCCATAGATTTCAGTCTGTAAAATGCAAATAAAATGTTATCTAGTAGGGAATTTAAGTTGATTTTAAGTTAATATAGATCTCTGACTTGGATATTTTATGGTAGGGTTAGTGTATCTCCTCCTTGTAACATCTTGATCTTGATGTGTATTGAAGCTGGGAAAAAGTTATAAAGTTCTGATGCTTGTGTCTGTGTTACAGTATATAAAGTTATCATTGACATGCATGTGTGAAGCCTGGGAAGAAATACTGATGCAGATGGACTCCCGGCTAACAAAGTTTGTGCAGGTACTGCAGAAATACTCTTCTTGCAGTAGGTCTTTTGATGCTCTTAACTTATTTTGCATCCTAATGCTCCTTAAGTTTAATGCCCCCCAGACAACAGTCTCTGAGTTGAGGCAACCCAGAAGCTCTTCCATGTTAAATGCTTTGAAGCTAAAGACACCTGAATTTAATAAAGCATGATCATATTGTCATATTTCTGTATTTTATTTATTCCAAGTTTTTCAAAGTGATAATCTCTGACTTCCGCAGTTGCTGATAGGTTTTTTTCTATTTAAGGTTGTGTTGTTCTATCAATCAGTCACGGAGAGGCTGCCCACTATAGATACTGAGTGCAGTCCCCCAGCACTTGCAGCCAGTTTCAAAAGAGCAAGTGTAGCGGAGTCATGCTTTGAATATTGTTGATTGGCTTACATCTTGTGGCCATTGATCATGGCTAAAAGTTAATTTAAACTAATAATGATATATTTTTTTTAAAACCGTAAGTTCTTGGTGATGCTGAAATAATTGGAATTTTTACTGGGGAATAGAATTGAAAATAAATTACTTTGAGGTTTTAGTGATCAGCAGTCTGATTTCAACATTCAAGAATATACTTGTTTTTTCCTATGTTCTTTTTTTTCCTGTATACTAATGTGAGATTATTTGGTAGACTGAATTTAATCTCTTTACCTATCTATTTCAATCATTTTGACTGGCAGGAAAAGAATACAACCACTTCTGTTCAGGATGAGTTTATGCAGCTGTTATTATGGGGCAAAGCAAGGTAGTTACTGTTGTTTTATCTGAGTATGCATTTGCATTTGGAATTGAAATACAAAATGTAAGCATATTTGGTTCTCTTTTCTCCTCAAACCCCTGTCTTCAGTCTGGAACTTCAGGCATTATTAATGAACCAGCTGACAGTAAAGGTATGTTAATGTTTTTAAAATCTTCAAAACATGTTTTTCAATATCTTTTAATTGATATCCTCTTATATAAACATATATTAACATTTCTTTTTTTTAACAGGGTTTAAAGAAACTTGGTCAGTCCATAGAGTCTTCGTACTCCAGTATACAAAAGTTGGTCATAAGTCACCTACAGAGGTAAGTTGCAAGATATGCAATGAAACATAGAGAAATTGGCATATTATATGCCCCAGTGAAAGCATTTGTGTTGTATCAGGGGTTTTGTAGACGTAGGTGTGTTGGTGTGGAGGCTGTGGTGATGCAAAATGAGCTAATCTAATTTTGGATGCTGAAGAATTTTTGAACATACTTTGAGCAATCTCTATGAATCCCAACATTGTCGCTGACTAGTGCTTGGGTGGGAGCCATGCAAAACATTCGTAGTAACTTTGGGTTGTGGTTAAAGTCATATTTCTGTGAAATAATAATTTCTTGCACATAAATAGCTTTTATATACTAGATTACTGTATAAATGTTCCCACTTCACCCATGTAATAAAAATTCATTGTGCAATGAAATAATGAGTTTCCAAAGGACTCAATAAATGACTTTACTACTTTGCTCTGCCTTCCTAGTGGCTCTGAGGCACTGTTATACCACTTGAGTGAATTGAAAGGAATGGCATTATGGAAACAAAAATATGAGTCTCTGGGATTAGATGCATCTGGAATTGAAGGTACAGTGGTGTTTGTGCTATTTACTCACTCTCATTTTACTTTTTAAAGCTTAATAATAATGTTCTGCTCTATTTGTAGATGCTATTACTGCTGTTGGTTCTTTCATCCTGAAAGCAAATGAGTTGCTTCAGTAAGTATAAGACTTGGAGATGGACAGATAGATTGATTAATTTATTTTTAGGTTAAAAAAAAAAAAAAAGCTTATTAAGTCATGTGTCTGTGGGGAATCATGTGGCTGGGAGGAGTGGAAGATGGGAGGGAAAATCTCAGCTCACTGCACCTTGGAGAATCCCACCTCAAGAGCAGTCTTACTGTGAAGGATGCTTTAAGCATTCTTTAAAAAAACCTGATGCTTGCACCTATATATGCCATTTAACAAAGATGGAACTTAAACTGGGGCAGCGTGTGATATAGAGACCAGGGAGTTTCTTTTCTTGTTTCTCCTACAGGGTTATTGACAGCAGCATGAAAAACTTCAAAGCGTTTTTTCGATGGCTCTATGTAGGTAAGCTTTATTCCATAGTAAGCAGGCAGCATTGATTTTGTATTGTAAACACTGAAATGTTGGCAAGTAATTAAGCCAATCTGAAGTCTATTTATTGTTATCACAGAAAATTCTGGGACACACAATAGGTTATGTCTGGAGCAACAATGGTTATAAATTTATGATCAATATACTAAATAGCCATAGGTCCCAGGTATATTTATGTGGACAGAATTCAGAATACATGTAGGTATTTTATATACTTATCCTGTAATATGTTATTCCAAGGAGTTTTCTGCTTCATGACCAATTTGACTTGGAGAAATGAGAGGGCTGTGTTTTATACAAATATTGAAGTATGGTATGACTGGCTGGTCCGTACTCCTATTTTTTTTTCCCTGGTAGGGAATTAGATACCAGTAAAGTTCTGCACAAGTATAAACATTCTCGGAATGTGTTGATGCATTTTATAGTCTCCTCAAACCGTAGCTGAATAGCTACAGATTAAACATAAAGAAAGAACTGAGGAACTTGATGTTTTAATGTTGCTAGTTTTTATAAGTGTTTGTAAATACATTTACCATTTTAGTTTTTAAACTGTTTTAGAGTTGAAAAAAAAAGGCAATTTTGTAAGTCACATCAGTCATTATAATTTCATAATAATTAAAGTTATTGTATGCCAGTTTGTAGGTGCTATAACTACATTTCTGGTGCTTTTAAACTTAAAAATTGCAGAAAGCAGAACCATAAGAATTCTCTAATGTAATATTAACCCTTTAAATAATGGCTGTTTGTGAAACTAGGGGGAGAGCTCTGTATCTACGCGTTATTGATTAAAAATGACTTTTTTTTGCAATTCTCTTAATGCATGAGTATTGTTATGCACAATATAACAGTGCATTATAGATTTTCATTTTAATACTGTTAGTAGGAAAAGAAATCCTTACGAACCCTTAATAATTTAATCTCCATCTTGTAGTGATTGGAATGCAGGTAAAAAAGATTTTTAAAAAACTATATGCAGATTAGTATTGCAAATAAGTGGGACAAGTGAGCCTTAATTGCAGTCTCAATTCATAGTCTTTCATTTTAGAGGCTTTTTTTTTCTGAAAAATCTTTCTATATTATTACCAGTGTGTAATAATACTGTAGCTTACCAATATTATTACACAGCTGTGAAAAAAAGATAAGAATATTAGGGGGGAAAAAGAACTATTAGTAAATAAAGAATATCATTTTTTCCTCAGCCATGTTGAGGATGTCAGAAGATCACGTGCTTCCTGAGCTGAACAAGGTAGTAGTAACACTGCTAATTTGTGGTGATATATTTTTATATTCTGCCGAACTTAGAGGGCAGGGTTAAAGTCTGAATTTTGGTTCCAAAACTTGAACAATAATATCTGTACTGTTTCTTTGAGAAAGTTGATGGCCTCAGCTTCAAAGTAATGCACTGTTTCACAAATATTGCCTTTTCTTTGTTAATACTGCTCTTTTTACAAAGCATGTATGTGAATGTGTGACAGCTGTGAAATACTTGCTTAGTGGCTCCGTATATGCCCTCAATGACCTCTTTTAGTCCATTTCTGAAAATATCAAGGCTCGAAAGCCTGCTTCTAGTGCATCCTTCTCCAACAGTTCCCTCTTTTTCTGTGACCCAAGTCAGTGGGATTTTCATACCTTTCCCAATGACCTGGAAGGGGAGCTGGGAATACACCTGCGTGGTGCTTGCAGGCTGCACCCGACTGGGGGATGCAGTTGATAAGTGCAAGGGCAGTGCTGTCAACCACACAATCCTGGGCAGCCAGGATTGTAAGGAGGCTGGAGCAATCATCCCAGGGGGAGAGGCTGAGGGAGGTGGGCTTGTTTGGCCAGGAGAAGATGCAGTCCTTGCAGTTTCATCCTTCTTTTCCTTGCTTTCTTATAGATGACGCAAAAAGATATCACATTTGTTGCTGATTTCCTTACTGAGCACTTCAATGAGGTAAGCTGTGTTGGTTTGCTGAATACCAAGTACAGTGTCTGACTGGTTTTGTTGCTGATGGTTGAACTTGGAGATCTTTAGGGAAAATAATTGAATCTTGAGTGTTTTTTTTTTTTGTATACTAGTTGTCATTCAACTTTAGGGTTAAAATTTCCTTTTGTATGTGTTTGTTTTTCAGGCACCGGAGCTCTATAATCGTAAAGGAAAATACTTCAATGTGGAGAGAGTTGGCCAGGTAAAGAACTAGGGAATAAATAGGAAAAAGAATAAGTACAAAAATCCTTAGATGAAAAAATGTAAAGCTTTTCCTCTCTCTCTGTGCCTTTTCCCATGTTGCCCGTTCCAGCTATGATAGGAGAGTATTAATTATTTTCCACTATTATTAAGAAAAGGAGTGTTTAAAATTTTTTGTGTAATCTTACCTTATGTATACTCTATTTTAACAGGTGAAATTATTTTGCAACTAGCAATGTTAGTGTAACTGAAATCTGCTTGTCTTTATGCCATTAATCATGGAATTTCAAAACATTTGCACTCATCCTTCATTTTAAGATTGAATTCACATGGAAATATCACTGTGTACAATAATTTATTTTCTTATTAGCTCCTGGAAGAGTGGAGGATTTAATATTAAGAATAATTCATACCATATTAAGGGAAATGCTTAACGACATGTGAGGGACCGTGTTGGAAGTGAATTCTGATGCCCTTTATTCCTAAACAATGATCTTGTAATTATCTCTTTCTTTTGTAGTATTTGAAAGATGAAGATGATGACCTTGTATCACCACCTAATACAGAGGGAAATCAGTGGTTTAACTTTCTTAAGAATAGTACCCATCTTAAAGGTAACTTGTGCTTTATACAGTGAATCAAAGAACTGTTTAGAAGAACAAATTTAGAAGAATAATCTGTTTTTCATGCTTAAGTTATTTCTGTAGTGTTGGTTATGTGTTTTTATCTAAGTAGAATAAAATAAATGGACCTTGTTATTTAACAGAGTTTTCACGTAGCTGTTTGAATATTCAGACAGTTTCCCTTTTCTGGATATTAGGAGTTTCCTACTCTTTATAAACAAGTGTCAGAATGTTGGTTTCTAATGAATCCCAGGAAGATGTCTATTTTAGGAGACTTTAATTCCTAAGGAAGTATTAATAAAGACTCTAAGGAAGTAATAATACACTTGGGTCATACCTGGGGGAAGCTTCTTCATTTGTTCTGTCTGGGATTTAAGATTTTATAGTACTCCTACACCTTTTTGTTTAATTAGTATTGAAAGGGAAGTAAAAGACAATAACAAACTGATGCTGAGAATGACCAGAATAGTCAAAGTTTCCATTAACCATAGAAACTATGGACTACAAAGTTTCTACAGTGTGAGCTCTCTTGTTATTATGAGAGGGAATTTGCCACAGTTGCCTTTCTGGGTCTGTTAACAATTAAGTGAAAACTGGGGAAACTGTTGCACTTTCTTCCATTTGGCAAAGCAATCCCTAGAAATATTTTAAACATACTTTTAAAATATTTTTGATAATTCAGATAAACGTATATAGACTATTTGACACTTCTGTTCACTTCTTTTCCCATCCAAGATCCATGATTGTTTGTAGACAGATTGCTGTAAATGTTTTTGTATTATTTAGTTGTTGAGATATGTTTGTCTTGCTCTCTTCCTAGACCTGTACAGTTTATAGAGATAGGAATGTTACATGTACTTCTGTGTGTGACACTCTTAACCCTCTTTTGGCCTGCTATATTGATTTGCTGATTAGCTTATTTTTTGTAATTTTTCCAGCTAAATATTGGAAAAGAAACAGATTACATATACAAAATAATTAGTAAGATTTATCTTAAAAACTAAGTGTCTTTTCATCATGTCTTTTCCTTCATAAGAGGGAATGGATCATGTTGTACTCAAAACACAGCTACTATCAAAAGTATAGAAATGGTTTTGCTGAAAAGGGATATTTCCTGACAAACTGTATTGCTGGTCTGGGCTACCTGCAGCCTCCTGTTTCTGTAATTTCCAGTGGGCGATGAGGGATTACTGAAGAGGCGAACAGGCCTCCACTCCTTCATTTCCCTCATGTGGTGTTGTATTACAGATATAATTAATAAAAGGACCCTGAGGTCCTGTTGTCCAAGCTTCTGTTCTATGGGGGCTAACTTCAAAATTAAGCCAGGTTTATCATGGCCGGTGCAGTGGAGTGCTGAGGCCCGCAAGGAGAGGGTCTCCGAGTCTCTCTGGCTCCCTCTCCTTAGCCCACGCTTCTGCAGGCTGAGCCAACCCCTCAACTTCTCCTCATAAATCGTGCACTGCAGCCTCCTGACCATCTTAGTGCCCCTCCACCAGCCTCACTCCATTTTGCATTTTACAGTGCATTTGCATTATACGGTGTATTTTTAGAGGTATGTGAATTTTTAACATCAACTTTCATTTATCTGTTTACAGAAAGTCCACTGTTGTTTCCCTATTACCCTGAGAAGTCGCTACATTTTGTCAAAAAGCAAATGGAAGAGATCATTGATCAGTGTTTACAGAAACCAGCTGTAAGTTCAGTCTTTACAAATTACAACTTTCTTTTGGAGTAGCACTCAAGACCAGGGGAAACTTTAACATTAATCTTTACTTTTGGCTGCCTACCCCATAGGTGGTAGCACGCGGCCTCGCTTCCCCTTTGCTGGTGGTCTCGAGCCTTTGGCTAGGAACAGAATAGTGGGATGTTTCTTAGTTTCTTTCTTATTTGACCCTGTACATTAATGGAATCTATTTGAACATTAATCAGCATCATGTATGCACTATTATATAGGTCTATTAGGTGGGAATACATTCATTTTAATATGCAGAGAACAAATGCAGAGGAAATGTATCAAGTGATAGTAGTGTTTGCAGTGGGGATGTTTATTCCAGCACAGATACTGATGGCTTTCTCCTTCAAATGTACTTGGGTTTTACTTTTCCTTTATTTTGCCTTAAAAAGGTGTATAGCTGTGAGTAACTTCTTGTATCTTTTGGTTTATTTTCATTGTAATTCATTCATTGATAGGATGTAATTGGAAAGTCAGTGAATCAAGCAGTCTGCATGTCTCTCTACAAAACTTCTCAAAGGTATTTATTGCATTATTTTTAAAGCTCAGGTATACAACATTGTGTAAGTACTTTTTAAACTGGTTTTGCTTTCCTTTCAGTGAAGATTCCATGCCACAGTTATTTAAACTTCCATTTCTGTAAGTATGCTGCTGTTCTTCGTTGTGTTCCATTTAGCAGTTACTGTAATTTGATCTTTTTATTTCTTCCTCTTGCATTATAGGTGGAATGATAAAACCTCCAATATCCATTATGTTCTCTTCACCATGTTAGAAAGCTCTGTTTCCAAAATATACATTTTGAGGAGACACACGGATACTTCCAGGTAAAAAAAAATGGGCGAAGCACTGTGTTTGTGAGCTTTAGTACTCGTGTGTACAGCCAATTACCACTTGAATCTTTCTGTAAAAAGGGGTAAGCAGTACGAGCACAATCCCTCTTTGACGGAATCTATAGATGAGGAGGACATTAGGGAGAGTGGTAGGAAAATGAGGTAGGAGTTTGTGTCTCAATAGACTTGAAGAATCTAATCACAAGACCCAAGTTGTTTGTAGGTTTTGGATTAAAAAAAAAAAAAATCAGACTCCTTTAGTTTTGCAGAATTACTCACAATTACTTTCTTGAGCGATAACATGTAAGGAACCAAACTTTAAATAGTGGTTTGTCTTCCTGTAAGTGTTATTCTTTTGTTAACCGCTTGCAACCTGTATTTTAATGCACTAGTAAAAAATGGGAGGGTTGATTCATAGGTGAAACATCTCTTCTGGGTGTGGTTTTGTGCAGCTTCAGGAGATTCTGCACCCAAGTTGCCATTTGTCACTGTCTCAGTTCTGATGCAACTGCTTAAGTTGTATTCTATCAGAGAGATCACTGAAATGTCTTGACCTTAAAAAAAAATCAGAAACTCCTCCCAAAAGGATTTACTTTATAAGCTGGGTTATTTCATGTGAGGAGATGATGAACTGTGATGGGATGGGAATTTTTTAAGTGATTTTACTGCAGAAGAAAACGCCTGGTGAAGCTATTCTCTGTGTTTTCAGTTGGGAGTCTCTGATGACAAAATTACAGCCTCGTGGTGTAGTTTCTGTCTTGTTTTTTTTCCCCCAGTAATGTTTAAAGCCATCTGAACTGGTGTTTTTACTTAGTTTGATAATAACTAACTTAACAGACCTGAGGCTAGGACAGTTGAGCCAGAAATTCATCGAAGAACACAAAGCTACAGCCAGATGCGGTTTCCCAATTGAATTTATTTGGCATGTTTTCTTGAGGGAAGAAGAAAATAAAAGGTTTCCTTCCAGTGATGTTGTTCAGAGATACAGCCGTGTGTTGTGTAAAGTCTAGACAGACTGCAGCATCTCTCTCTGTAGCACATCAGAGTTCTTTAGATTTCCTGAGTGGAAAAATAATTACCCAGGTATAACGAATGGTCACTCTTTTTT
The DNA here is from genome assembly GCF_003342845.1 of Nothoprocta perdicaria. Classification (NCBI taxonomy): domain Eukaryota; kingdom Metazoa; phylum Chordata; class Aves; order Tinamiformes; family Tinamidae; genus Nothoprocta; species Nothoprocta perdicaria. Next base: position 13,590,576 of record NW_020455204.1, on the reverse strand, counting down.
TTTTTTTTTTTTTTTTTTAGATCTGTCAATAATGGACTTATTGCTGTAGAGTTTGGAAGCTTCTTGAACAGCAGTATAAATGACAGCTCAGACTCAAGGTCAGTATATCTAGTTGACTTTCATTCCAGAATTGCAGCTTGAAGATTGAAGGCTCTATTTTCCAGCGCTTATGACATGGAGTTAGCTTCTCAGGTCTTGTAGTTTGCCTTTTATCCTGGCAAACAGGCTTAGTTGCCTAGCTTGTAGCCTCTGAGGGAGTCAGGCTGTAAGACAGGGCACAGGTAGGAGAAGACCCAGGATTGTGGGAGCCTTATTTTTTAAGCTGAAGGTAAACTACAGCTTTCTAGTTAAAAACAAAGCTACTTGGAAACAGTTCTTTTATCTATAATGTTCTTAAAGTAAGCCAGAATGAGAGTTGAGGTGCCTGAATGAAAGTATTCTAGAAGATGTTGGACCAGCTTATCCTTTAACAAAGAAAGACCAGTGGGTTTGCCACTGTGTGCTTTGAATTGAGTTTCTAAGTGTTCCTTGTGTTTACTCCTGTTAGCATTGTTATTTCTTCTCATTTTCAGTGAAACGTGAAAAGTTTATTAGTCCTTGAAATATTGCAGTGTTTTTGACTGTCTTTCAATGTCTTGGCTGCAGGACGGTGTTTTACAGTTTACAGTAAAGCTCACTGCCATTTATATATCATTAACACTGTAGATCCTAAAAATATTTCAGTTTTGTATTCACTTTTATTCATTGACACTTTCCAAAAAGTAAATACTGCTTTTTATTTATTTCCCCATAGGTGCTACAGTTGTTTAGATGCACATTTCTATGATGATGAGACAATAACTGTAGTTCTGAAGGAGAGTGTGGAACAAGAGGGGAAGGAGAGAATCTTGGCTCAGCTGCCTTTATCTTCAGTATACACTGATGAGGACCAAGAAAAGGAATTCATCTGGGATCCTGCTAAAAGGTATTTGAAAATCTTTCCTTGAGTTTTAAAATGCAGAGCTGAAAAGCAGATTAATTTCATATTTTCATTGTCTACAGTTACTTGTACTTTCTGTGTATAAATATTTTTAAAGACCTAAACCTTTCTTGTGTTGTGGGAGTAGGCTGAGGGTTTTAATTTCATTGAAGTCTTAAACAGTTAGTTTCATGGGTTGTTTTTTTGAGGCCAAATTGCCCGTGTATTTGAATCTTCTTGAATGAAATGAAAGGACCTATTCTGAGGAAATCCTGTAGAAACAGAAATGTTACAACATTCCTTAGGAGAATGTTAACTTTTCTGGTCAAAATACTTAAGTTTCACTTTTTTTCCCCCTCTCTGGTGGATGACTTAATATATATGTTACCTGAAACTAAAGAGACATACTGACTTTTATGTCACAAAGAATTGTATATTGAAGAATAAATAGAATACTAAAGAATAAAGAGTCTATTTAAAACAATTTAAAACAAGACTATTTAAAACTAATTCTGGCCACTGTGTTAAAGAAAGAATCCCTTCATACATAACCCTTCAGTGGAGGCCAAACTTAGATGTAAGTGGAGGCATTGGCTTCAGCACTTTGTTCTGAAACTCTTCTTGCAGAGAAGAAGCTTGAACCAAGCTCATTGTCTTGCTGTAGAGGATGTTACCCAAGAGATTAAGCTCTAAAGATGAAGATTAAGCTCTACACTCCATTTCTTTCTGTTGTAGCCTTTTATCTCACCTGAAATCTGGCATGTTTCCCCAGACAGTCAGGCCAACTGATTTTTTTTTTCGGTACTAGAGTTGTTTCTGATGCACTAGGTCTGTGCTTCTGTTCTGGTTGTGTGCAGGCTGGATGAACAAAGTGGTGAGATATCCACACGGACAGTGTTTTTGGAGAATCAATGGAGAGTGCTGGAGAATATGAAAGCTCAGTATGTTGCTGTAAATGGCATTAGAAAAGTTTCCTGTGTGGTAAGTATAGTACCTGTCAACATCCTGTGAATAATTATAAGAAATTCGTGCTATGATCGGAGGGAGTAATAACCTGTTTTTGTTAATGAAATTTATTAAGAAAGTTTTTTTTACTGGCAGATTTTCTCGTAATCTATTACAAGTGTGTCAGGAGGCAGTCATACTTTTCATAACACGAAGTGGAAAAGTTAAACCAAAGTTAACAGATAGCTTGTGTTGCTCTTCAATCTGAAAAGCAGTAAAACACTTGCTGGTTTGTTGTTATCTCCCTTTCAATGAAAACAAACATTTCATAAAAGCCATTGACCAGCGTATAAATTGGTATTGGTTTGCAGTTTTGGGAATGAGGGAGGTTGAGTGATTTTGTTTGATTGGTTTGTTAATGGAGATTTTTAATATTTCCATAGCTAAGTTCAAACCTCCGTCATGTGAGGGTATTCGAAATGGATGTAGAAGATGATGGGGAGGCTGAAGAGGAAGAAGAAGAAGAAACTCCAGTTGCAGCTGGGGAGCCTGAAGAGCTGAATCAGTCTGCAGGCAGCCAAGACAATGAGAGTGGTGCTCCTGCTGAAGAACTGCCAGGGGAGACTGAAGAACAGGAATCAAGCCTGGATCCTTGACATGGGCTTTGATACTGGGAAAGGGACAAAGCTGAAATCCAACATCGGGGCACCCACCTGGCGTGTGCTGCACCTGCTCAGCAGCATCTACGTGCTGTGTGTGTCAGGGCACTGCAGAGAGCTGGGGCTCTCTGTGTGCTACAGTCTGTTTGCTGTGTTTCTTTGGGGGGTGGGAAAGCACATTACTGATGTGATTTCTTCCAGAGTTTTTTATTTGCTCTTTTGTGTAGGTGGGAATAATAGGAAATAACAGAAGTTTTCCCAGCCAGCCCGTTCAGTCCTGAATTCTGCTCTTAACAAAAATGACCTTGTATGTGATAATGACAGTATCGCGTGTTTTAAGGACCAAGTTATTTCCCTCTCAGACTGTGTTCTAATGAATGAGTGCAAAGACTTCTGGTAGAGCCAAAATTTAAATGTGTATATTGCCAACAGCATGCCAGCAGATCAGTGTAAAACCAGTGAGACACCAAAATTTAGCAACTGTTAACTACATTAAAAATATTTTGTCTACATTTGTATTCACAATGTTTGTAATGTTTGTTCAAACTGTGAGGGTTAATGGTCAGTGCAGCGTTTTTGTGTTTTGTCAAAAATGTGTGTGTCCCTCAATGTGCCTTTGGTTCTGTGAGATTATTGTTGAAATTCTGTGTCTCACTGATATTTTTGTAATGAAAAGTTACAACAGAGAGTCTATTTTTCTATTCTGATGTGGCATTATGTTCTTCCATAGGCTTAGTGTATTTGTGTTCCTTACTAATACATGTTTTGTCCAGTAAGAGCTAGAAACTTAAAATGTTTTCCTGTTACTTGCTAGCTTTTTGAACTAACAAAGCTGCTAAGTGCATGATCTTCTCTCAGGACAGTGAGTGAACCTTGGAATGTGACAAGAAGCCAGGTTTTACACCAGCTTTTACCCTTTTAAACAAAACAAAACAAAAAAAAACAACAGCGAATGTTGGTTTGTCAGAGACTTCTGCTTTTTTTTCTCCTTCCTTAGCAGCCTCTGCTGCCCTTTGAAGAGTATGGGGGGCAAATTTGGTAAGAGATGGTGTGTTCCAGCTTATCCTTAACTGTTAGAGGGGCTGGGAGTGGCTGGACCTCATCTCTTAATAGGGGCACCAACTTCTATGGTAACTATAGGCCTGGCTCAGGCAGTAACGGATTCACAAACAGTCTGTCGACTGTAGGTCCCATCACCTTCAAAAGAGTGACTCGAAGGAGCACAAAGAGCATGACCAGCTGTAGGCCCAGCTCTCGCAGTACCAGATTCAGGAGCACATGACAGTCTGTTGACGGTTTGGTCCAACTGCCTTCCCAAAAAGTCGTCGTGTTCACACAGCACAATTTATTCAAATACAACATTTGGAGAACAGGTTTCAGATGTCAGTACAGGAAATTCTCTACAACAATGTGGGGTTCTTAGCTAGTGCCTAGTGTACAAATGTGCAATCATCACTCACCCCAGGAGATGGGAGAAGGCTCTCAACCTCGAGCAGTCTCCTCAGGTGGCCTCTTGACCAGAGGGAGAGGAAAGGAGTTCAGCCTGTTGACTGATCCAGAAGTTACGATGGAGTCTGCCCTTTCCTCTCTTCCTTCCTCACTTTTTCTTTTTTCTTCCTTCTTTCTCCTTCCATTTCCCTCCTTAGTTCACCTTTTCTATATATTCTTTTACATTTAGGCAGAGCTTGAGTGACTCTAGTCATACTTTCATTATTGATTGGTTTAAAAAGTCTCCTGAGTTAAGCGAAAATCTAGAGAACATGTTCTGTGAGGAAGGGTCGTTCCTTGGAAGCAGGTAACTTTTGGGATAGGGTTGTGGTATTGGCATTATAATGAACCACAGAATGAAGAGACTGGGAATGGGAGACTGAATGGGAAGAGACTGATCTGCCACCACTGTTGGCCCAGCACCAGACATCTTATCCTACTGTGTGACCTATCAGCTGCATGGCATGACCAGGTTGCACCTCTGCAGGGAGAATGGCAGATTTGGCCGCGGTGTCTTCACTGCGCTCCACCATCTCCAGAGAGAAATCAACATTTGGCCATGGCGACTCCATTCTGCTCCACTCTGCCTTTACTCTCTTTAGTGTGTCCTAGGAGGGCAGACTGTGTTCCCAAGGGAATTCTGGAGGGGTAGATTCTGTACATACCAACCATCCTGGAAGCAATAACTCTCTCACCTCAAGCAGGCCTCTAATGCCATAATTTCTGCTAGGCCCTTTTTTTTTCACTCTAATTTCCCCTTTCTCGAGCAATTCTCTCAGTCTCCTTGGAAGCTGTTGGCTATTTAGTGCTATTCTCTAACAGATGCTAATGATTAAAGGCCCCCAGAAAGCTGTAAGACATCAAAGGTCCCATCAGAAGTGCTGTGAATTTAGTTATTCTTGCTGAGTAATTGCTGCTTTTACAGAAAGAACTCAGCTCAAGCCCGTCCTTCTGATCTTCCAGGAAGTTTTTGCCACTAACTTCAAAAATTGCCACACTTCAGTGCTGGGAAACAGTATTTTTGCTGTCTCCTGCTGTACTGTCTTCTGCACAGTTTAGTCCATAGGTGTGTGGAAATGTTGTGATCTGTTCTGCCTATAATTGTTTCTGAATTGGTGGCAAGATCAGTCGTGTGCCATGCCAGTGTTGCCTGCCCTTTGGGCATCTCCCTGCGGTTATTCTTTGCACCTCTCTGGTCCAGTTTTGGACATGAGCAAGCAGGAGTTTTGTTCGAGGCTTCATGAAAGACATATGCAGTTTTTCCTTTTTCCAGGCACACAGTACAAATGCATCCATTTAGATAAGTACTTTTCAACGCATTGCTGATTCCTTCTGTCAAACTTTATTTTTATTTTGCTATCAAATTACTGTTACTGTAAATTTTCATAACCTGCTGATGCATCTGATTTTGAAAGGATGATAAGGAGTGATCCTGAGATGTTCTTGAGGGTTTTAATGCTGTCTGGACCTAGTGATCTAACTTGTCACCTTGATCTTGAGGTGGATTGATAACTGGCTGATAACAAAAAAGCGTATCCAAAATCAGCACGTGGTTGCCAACCTGCAATGAACTGAGAAGAACTCAATAGCTGGTATCCCTTGAAGAACTCAGTAGCTGGTACCCCTCAAAGACCTCCTGGATTCAAGAGCCTTGGTGCCCAAATGTTGCACAGTCTTCTCCTACACATGCATCCTGGTGCCTGTTGTGTATGTTGGTGTGAGAGTACAAATGAGCAAAATCAGTTTTGTTTGAAAATTAAATTGGCCTCCCTTCGCATACTGGCTGGTTTAGCCTTGCTGATGTTGCTGCTGCATTGCTGTTGCTTCCTACCTAGTAAGGGAAAAGTAAAGGAAGGGCCTGAGTTTCTCTGCAAACTCTACATCCAAGGCCACGTATCCAAGATACAGATATAACTGTATGTCTTTAAAAATGATTGTCTAAAACTGCAATCTATTTTCCTTTATTTTTTATTATAGAGTTTCAAAGTTGATTTGTTGCTCCTTCATATTGGGACCAGATACATTTGCTTGTGTTTGCACCTTCAGGGGTTCTTGATAACCCTCTTGTGACATACTTTAGAAATTAAAAAAATTTGATATATGGAAAGGATGGTTGTATTGCCAATAAAATGAATTAATCCTGGTTGCCCCTCATCCTCTGTTTCTGATACTGAGAAATCATTAGTAGATATTCACATTAAAGGACTTTTGTCAGTGATCCACAAATACACAGCTTTATTACATGGTATTTTGTTTTCATTTTTAATGTTTAAGATGTTAAAAAAAATTAGAAAAAAAATCTATTTAAAGAATCACAGTAGATGAGTATGTAAATGATCACATGTGAAATAACTGATGTGGCATCCTCTTAAAAGGATGAAATCTACATTTTGAAGGTAGAGAGAAAGTAGGACCTGATTTAAATCAAGGGAATTTATGTCTGGCTCAGAATGAATAACAGTCTTAAGAAAGTTGGCTTGAATTGGTTTTCAGGGAGGAGCTAGAATGAGAGGACCAAAGTGTAAGGGATTTTGACCAAACTGCAGCTGGAGTTGCACGTAGAGATTTCTCATCTCTCTCTCTCTCTCTCTCTTTTTTTTTTTTTTTTTTTTTATATATATATATATATATATATCCTTAATATATCTTATCTTTTTAAATTGCTGATAATTTCTAGATTGAGAGCTTAATCATTTGATCCTGAATGAAGAAACAACCTTATCTGTCCTGGTTGAGTATACTGACACTTTATTGTCACAATTCAACCTCTTGCCAAAGTCCTGTGCCAGCCTATCTTGAACCTGGCAAGACTGACGTGAGGTCAGTCTTTGGTCCCAAAGTCTTGGTCAAAGGAGATCTTGGGCAGAGCAGAGGGGAAGGTCTTTGCCTCTGTGCTCCACCTTTCAGCTTGATACTGTGTTGCTATGAAGGCTGAAGCTTAGATGATGTCAGTCAACATCCTTCAATCGGGACATTAGCGTGAGCAGAAAACAGCAAATCTTATCTTTACAGTTGATACAGTTGATAGGAGTCAAGGGTAGTAACTCAAACCAAATAAATATGCTTAGAACATATTGGACCCTTTGAATGAAAGCACCCATTGCATATTTAGTAGAACAAAACCCATCAAGAAGCAGATGGTGTCGGTCTCCTCTACATGAAGCTGTGTCAAAGACCTCATTGATGTGCTGGAATGGGGTTGCCTCAAAGTGAAGGTGGCAGGAATCAGAAGTGTGTCCTGCTTGCACATTCTTTGGGGAGTTCTTCGAGTGAATGACTGTGGAATTTGCACCTGTCATTTCCTCAGATTTTTTAGTTTTTTTTTTTTTTAATCTTTTTTCCCCTGTGTTACCACCATAGACTTTCATTTTTAAAGCTTATGTTAGAAATGATCATTTTTTTAATTCCCTGATGTCCTTCAGACATGCTAACCTATATGTACAAAAAACAACAGCACATGCAAGTCTGATATCACAGAGTTAAACTTGGGACAGCCCAATTTGCAGTGAGTCACTTTCAGGAAAACACCAGCAAGGTTAATTGAACTCCATCTGGTTGTGTCCCTGTCCTGCTGTGCAACGTATGCACAACACATGGTGCTCATAGTGCAGCCATCTGGCTGGAAGAGCATTGTTTGCTCTTCTCAGGCCATGTTACGTTGCAGATCATTCAAGGTGAAGCTGGTTATACATGAACAGCTTGTATCCTTCAGACTGTGGTGGGGCTGTGCATTTGTTGTGCACCATAAATGATGTGGTCTTAAGCTCAGCGTCATGAGAGAGTTACATTAGTTACATTGCTGTAACTATGACTGGTCTTCTCCACCTTGTAGAGGGCAGGTTGAGCCTAGCAACAGCCTCCAATCACAAGGGAGTTCTTGGAAGATCAAACTTTTCCTAAATGTAGTATTTTTCATCCTCTGGGAAACTACATGTCACCATCAGCAAATGAAATACCGCACTGCACATGTGCCAGGGCTTTCAACAGAAGCCCAGGCTCTTTACCATAGCTAACCTGTAAAAAAACTCAAGTGCTTTTTGAGAAAGCAGTCATGATTTTGCACGTGATGCTGCTCACATAACACTCGTTTCAAGTTAGATCACTGCAGAAAACAGAGAATGTCATATGGTAAAAAGAAGTAAATAGTGTGCAATCTTAGCAATTTGACTTCTTAAGTTAAGACTTCTTAAGACTTCTTCTTAACTCTGACTTCTGATTGCAGGTACAGCTGAGTTCTGGTTTCATCCTTACTCTCATATTCTCCAACTTTAATTCATCTAAACTCAAGGATGTAATTGTATGACCCTGCCCTTGACAAAGCTCTTAATTTAATGCTTAGTCTTAAGCATTTGCAGCTCTATAACAGATAATTTTGAAGGAGGTGATCATTGATTTAAGGGAGACTGTATCTGTCTTCTCAAAGGACTTCCTATTCAACCAGAATTGGGGGTATTTAGATATGATTATTTCCAGATCTTATTTTCTCAGTTTACTGGGATTAAAAAAAAAAAAAAAAAAAAAAAAAAAAAAAACAAGGAGTGAAAGGATAAGGAGATAAAAAAAAAAAAAAAAAAAAAAAAAAAAAAAAAAAAAAAAGAAAGGAAATGCTCATTCTAGTAAGCTTTCCAAGCATTGCTTGAACAGATTTTTTCTAGAGTTGAGAAATTCTCTAAAAATAGAGTTTTGTCAAAGCAGAAAATAGCTTCAGAAGTGGTCAGAGGAATAGATAAGGGAGAACATCCATGAGAAATTTAAGTGAGCAGAAAATCTCTCTTCCTACACACACATTATCTATGTTATGGTGAAATAGTTTTTCGTCCAGATGTGATCCTCCCTGTGTCTTTCGTTTCTCTTCGCAATTATGGACCTGCTTTTAGTAATTTAATGAAGTGAGTATGTAAGAGAAGCATTTTTTTCTGTTACTCATTGCTCATAGTTGCTTCATTGTTTGGATAGAGTCTACTTAACGTTCGGTCGGTAATGTAAATATTCAGACAAATATTCATAATTTCAAATAACTCAAAATCATTTAGATAACAGAAGAAAAGCTGCTTCCTACTTTATTCTTTCCTAGAAGCTTGGTTGAGGTTGTATTGCAGATTCCTGATGCACAGTGTTTCTGAGTTACCTGATCTCCCAATGCATTCTGAAATTAATGTGCTACAGGGAGCTTTTGGAGAGTTAAATCAGTGAATTCAATTATATTCAGCTGATTTCCAGTGTTCCTCGCACAGTATGTATTCCAGAGCATCTGTTTTAGGTTTTTTTTCCTCTCCTTCTCCACTACTCCCCGCTTCTGTATCATCACTTCATAAAATAATAAAACATAGGCCATTGCAGAGATAAGAAAGAAAATCTTTTTTTTTTTTTTTTTTTTTTAATTAGGAGGAAATCTGTTTGAGTTGATAGTGATGTAGGGAGACAGAAAGGGGAAAGGCACAGCACATGAGCACGTCAAACTTTCTCACATCTACTGAAAAACTAAAACCAGCTCTTGTTACCTAGGATATAAGAAAAACAAACCAAGATCATTTTAGCACTTTAACAAACAAAATACTTATCTGTATGGTAAATATGTTGCCAAACATACGTCAGGCAAACGTCAGGCACAAGACACTGTACCAGGGCACGGAGAAAGCTTGAGCTGATGGCAGTCCTTTACTGTGGAATGTTTTTCAGAACAGGAGCTTTCTGATGGTGAAGGGAAAATAGCTGGTAGAGACCAGCTGAGAGGTTGTTTTCACTAATATGGGTGGGATAGGAAGTTTTTAGGAGTTGGGAGTGGATAAGGAATCCAAAAGGGACAGTCACCTGTAATTTTAGGCAGAGCATGAAGAGTGGGAGGCAAGTGTAGGAGGAAATGGGACAGACGCAGGTGGAGACAGTATTGGGCAAAGCTGATGACGTGAGACTTTGTGCCTAGAAAATGGGAGTTAGGAAAGAGTGCTAAAGTAATCCCAACTCAACAGCTGCTCAAAGATGTTCTGCATCAGAGCTATTTGATCTGAGTGTAGTATGTGCCTGGAGAGAGGGGTTTTTTTCTGCACATGAAAATGACAAAAACAAAAACTTAGGCTATTTTCTTTCTTTTTTTTTTTCTTGACCTATCAAGTAGGAGGTCCAAGCACATTTCTTTTCTTATCAATGGTGATATAATTTTGTCAGCAATTTTGCAGGGTTTATTTTGTGATGGAATGTGTCAGTGCTTGCTGAGGTGCACTCTTTGCTCTATAGGAGTGGTGGGAGTAGCAAAGAGTATAAATTTTTTTTGTATCTAAAAATAAAACACTGGCAGAAAGCAAATGGAAATAACTGTCACTTTTATTTGAAGGAAAGGCACTGTAAATCAAACCTGGATTTGTCTTAGAATTAACAGTACAGTGTATCTATTTGAAGAAACATACCTGTAAATCATGCCTGGACATAATGAAAGGTTTATTTCTTGAAGTCATGTAGCCAAATGCTGATAATGCAAATGCAGTGCCAAGTATGTAATACCTCCTTTTTTTCTTTTTTCCTTTTTTTTTCTATTTTTTTCCCCTACTCAATAAAGTCTTTTAACTATCGAAGAAAAATGTGAAGTAAAATGGGGTTTACTTGTTCGGTGTTTCCCAACACCACTACTCTTTATGCATGCTAGTCTGTGCTTAGCTTAGCACTGGGTAGCTCAAGGGGGTCCCATGGGCTCATGTGATGTGCTTTTAGGAAAACTGTGTTCTGCCTAGAATTTCTTTTCTTTTCTTTTTCTTTTTTTTAGCACAGTCCTACTCTGGGCCAATCAGAAAGCTAAATGCTTACATTCCTTTGCCCAGCCAGGACCACTGTTTTGTCTGCAGACCAGTTTACAGATGAGGAGGCTAATGCACAGCAGTGGAAGGGTCTCACAGAATCACAGAATATTCAAGGTTGGAAGGGACCTCTAGAGATCATCTAGTCCAACCTTCCTGCTCAAGCAGGCACACCTACAGCATGTGGCACAGGGTGGCATCTAGGCGGGTTTTGAAGACCTCCAGAGAAGGAGACACCACAACCTCCCTGGGCAGCCTGTTCCACTGCTCTGTCACCCTCACAGTCAAGAAGTTCCTCCTTACCTGGAGATGGAACCTCCTGTGTTTCAGCTTATGCCCATTTCCTGTTGTCCTATCGCTGGCCACCAGTGAAAAGTGTAGAAGAATCTGGCTGCCATCACACACACTCCTTGGACAGTGCCTGGGAGGAGGCTGCCGTGCCCTGAGAGCAGAGGAACTCACTGCGGCCCCGGCCTAGGAGCAGGCTCAAGGGAACGGCCTGTGCCGTGTGGCCTGTGGAACGGCCCTTGTGCCATAAAACCACGTCCCGACTGACCTCAGGTTTTGCTGGGTGAAGTAAATTAGGTAAAATTCTTAGAGGAGGAGAAGAAAGCGTGTGTGAAAAGAACCCCCTTGAAGTTTGGTAGTACTTTTCCCTGATTATTAGGTAATCCAGGTGTTTTATTCCATGAAACACTGCAGTTTTATTGGCTGTATTGTCTAACAGCAGCTTCATTCAGCTGTTTGACCAAGCTAGCAATAGATCTGGGGTAATTAAAATTGAGAGAGTTCAATTTGAGGAGAGGACATTTTTCTCCTTGAGTAGAAGAAGCTATTTAAGGTGGCAAAAACATGACCTTTTTTTATGAAAAAAAAAGGAGGGAAAAATGAGACATATTCTGTAAATTTTGATTTCAGAAATCTTTGTAGGATGGGGTAAGACCAATGTGCTACTGAGGAGACTTACAGTTGGGAACGGTTGTACATGAGCAAGGTAGGGATGAATAATATAAAGATTTTAAGAAACTATCAAAAAACTTTGCTTTTATTATATATATTGAGAATACATAGAATAACTTTTCCATTTTTTCTCTCTACTAGTTTAAATTACTCCTGTCTGATCTGCCCTCAGTGTGTACATTTACTACTCTAAGTTCAAAGTGCTCTGCAGTAATTGCTTAAAAGTCACTTTCTGGGTATTCCATCTCATTGAATTGCTTGAAATAATAAGGACTGAAAGTAAATACAGAAAATTGTGAGAACACAGATTAGTTGCATTTGTTTTTAAATAAATGAGTTGAAAATTTTTATGAGTTTCATTGTTCTTTACCTGTGAAAGAGCTACAGCTGAATTCTCATTTGTCTTGATTGTAAGTAAGCACTTATTTCTGGAAGCCTCCAAGCCTTTTATTTTTCTTATTTTTACCAGGGGCACACTCCAAATGCCAATGTCTTCGGTTTAATTACATGCTGGAGAACTCATTAAGCTTCCGTTATTGACTTAGTAATGATGGATTGAAACCCTCTGATACGAAAATGTATGGGCCAGCCTGGAGTCAGCAAGCTCTCCTCACACACTGCCCTGCAACTGGAATTCATATCCAAAGTGCCCCTGTTGTTGAGACCTTTGTATGGTCTCAAACGCTGCAGCCCTATTATTGGTATTTCAGGAATACAGAATTAATTCTCCCAAAGGAGGATTTGTTTGGGTTTAGGCATGTCCTGAAACAACTCTTGAGTGTATAAGTCTATCATAATCAGTTGTTTTAGTGGTAGTTTGGAAATAGTTCATGATATTCTGTATTTATAGGGAGAAATTAATGTATTTTATAAGACCAACTATAAGCTGATATCAGAGTCGATTTAGGTAACAGAAGTCCCTTGCTGTCTGAAATCATCAAAGCTAGAGGGGCAATGACCCCTGTATGGGTCCAGCTGAAATGGCAGAGTTGCTATTGGAAGTTGCCTTAATTTCCCATTCCCTGAATTCCTGTCTGACTCCATTGCTTGGCTGCTATATTGAGATTCTTTTCAGAAGATGCCTGAAAAACGTGCAGACAAATCATGTACTGTGCTAGAGCTGAAGCGGCTATGACCAGGCATCCTACAAATTTGGTTGCCTGTCATTCTGACAGCTGTAGCCATTCTAAATGATTTGTAAATGTGTTTTAATTGCTTTCTAAACCCTTTAGATAAATGCATTCATTCATTTAATTATCTTCTATGTAAATATATTTCAAAATAAGATGATTAAAGAAGCTTTCTGGTAAAAACAATAGGGGATCTCACACTCCTTGCAGGGCTTGTTTTGAAAACATCTAATAATTATAGGATGAATGAGCAATTTGTATTGCTTATTTATGATGTCTCATCTAGATTTGCCCTTGCCTGTGAAGCTTCTTTTGGACTTGAATTAATTAATGACTCTAATTAGAGGAAGATCTTTGATTTGAAAGCAGGAAAGCAAGTTCATGCAGAGACAACACCCTCTACTCTATCTGGCAGCATCCTTGAATGATAACACTACGTAATAATTAGGGATGTCAGACAAGTTAGGAGATGATTCATCTCCCTAATTGGTCCCAGAAGAGGAGAGGAAGGCTATTCCCTAGAAGATGTTGCGGACAGTAAGACATGTAATGTTTTTAGGTGAATATCTTCAAAGGATTCTGTGATATTTCCATAGAATATACAGTTTTGCTAATATTGAAGTTCTTGAGCTCTGCAACTTCTCTTTATCAGCAGGTGCCAATAAAGCCAAAGTTAGGAAAGTGAGCAGAAACACTGATCGTGTAGTGTGCACATATTGGGTAAATAGATCAAAATAACTGGTTTTATAGAGGTGAAATCAAAATCTTCAGAACCCCTGCTCTGATTATTCGTGAAGCAGTAAAATTCTTTGCAGTCTCTTTCTCTGCCAACTATCCATTAGAAAAGTTGTTCCTTTTAATGGCTTATTCATCTAAGCCTTGTGAGAAGATCATAAGACAGGCACAAGCAGAGCAGACCTCAAACTGCACAAACGGAGTCAATAGAGCAAAGAGACACTTTGGGTCACTTTTGACCAGGAGAGGTTTCATTTTCACACTGGAGATTAGCCATAACTTAGAGTCAGTCTACAGATGCAGAAATAACACCTACAAAGTCTTCAGGTTTTAGTGCCAGAGCTAATGGCTACTGCACGGAGCAGAATGGGCTGAGCCTGCTGACTTGAAGGCAGATGAGTGGTAGTAAAAGCTTGGTCTACACTGCATGAACAACAATATGTCCTACAGCTGGAAGAAACTACCACTGTGTAGCAACATCCTTGTGTACTGGAGGCATCCAACTGCAAGGACACGGTTTAGAGATGTGGTGGTGTTCTCTTCCCCACATCCCTGTGTAAGGCTTTAGCGACACTGGTGACAATGGCTGTCCACCTGGGTACACGGAACTTTGAAACATCAGAGAACAAAAGTGAAGGGGGTTCCTCACCCAGAGTATTTTACCTTGAATTACATTTTTTTTGTTGTTGTTATTGCAACGAGAACATTGCAGTCAACGCAGTGCTTAATTTCCTTCCATGTTTTGTATGTCCGCATGTGTTTTTCAGTGTAGCCTTCTTATCTCCTTCTATAGCTGACAAAATTAATCAATGCATCTTTAGGATGTGGAGCTCCGAACACCACAATCTGTATGAGCCATTTTTTTTAGGGGTGATTTTTCAGAATTGCAAAGCACCATATATCCACACTGAGTGCCTGACTAAAACTTAACCTTTTTATCTGATTTGTGGATTGCTCGTAAATACTTACATGTGAGTGTAATTGCAAGCTGGAAAACAGTTGCTGTTAATTATAAAACAGGCTCAAAATATTGAGTGGCCTCTTGGTTTCCTTAGGTATCGTAACAGTGTCAAGAAGCAGCCAGCCCTTCTCAGGAAATGTTAGCAATACTGATGTCAAGCTGATGGTGCAAGTGCAAAACCATGCTCTGATGTGGCTGGGATAATGCTCCAGGATTAGATCCCATCTGATTTCAGCAGGTTGGGTACTGGAGAATAGCAGGACCTTCAAGTGCGTAGGAAGGACAGTGGATGGGTCATACCGAAAGGGTAGAGAGCTTCGTTTCTGAAGAGTAGAGAGCTGCAAGTAGGAGAATAACTGGGAATGATTCTTCTGTTCCTGGCTCTTCTGAGGAGCAGGCAGCTATGTGTTAACCTCTGCTCAGAGGTCTCAGTGTAAAGAAACTTGCCTGTACTGAAGAACATCTCAGGAAGGGAGGTGAATTGTGGTTTTATATTTGGTTGGTTGATGATTGCTACAAACTGCTGCTGGAAATACAGATCGTGAGCCAGCTAGTTCTCTCGGAAATAAAGTTGTGTTTTTAGTGTTTTGTTTTGAAAATTTTCACAATTATTGCAGGGATGAAGGAAAAAAAAAAGGATTGAACTTAGTCAGTGGAAGACATGGAGTTAACTATAGGCTCTTCAAACTAATTTTACTGATGTTTTGAACCTGTAACTAGAACGAGATAAGCAACAGTGTAGGATGAAGCCATGTATTGGACGCTGGGATTTTTGCCATTAAATGAGAAGATCAGGCTCTTAGAACAGAGAAATATCTTTTAGATGAGGCCTAGGTTCACTCTTCAGATAAATCAGTGTGACAATAGGACACAAGCACAAGTTAACAGTCATAAAGTAGACGTGTGGTATCATCTAGGAAGTTTCTTCCTGCATCAGTATAAACTTGTTTACCTTATTTTTATGGCTAAAGACAGTAAAGGAATAGTAAACAGCTGACATACATACAATTTAATAGTCAAGAAGCTTTATCAATATTCTAGGGAAAAAAAAAAAGACTAACTGAAAATCACAATTTAATTATCTCAGAAGGTATCCAGTTAAATATCAGCTGGGGTTGTGTTCCACGTCTGTGGTGCTTGCAACCCTTTTTTTCTGGCTCCTACCCTGACCTGAAATCATGCCAAATAAGCTTTAGTTTTGTCATTAAGGATGCTTGAAACAAGGGCTCTTGGGAGGATGCCAACAGTTTTTGGAGCTTGCAGGTCTGGATGAAATGATGTATTTAGCTGCCCCTGTGAGAGCACCATGGTCATGTGAGCCTGGGGAACACCAGACCTGAGGAAGTTCTCACTCATACTGCGAAGGACAACACAGGGAGGGGGAGAGAAAACCCAAAGCCTCTTCTGCAATGGACAAGCAGTAGAAAAACTTCCCACTACTGTGGGGAAAATCTGAAACCACCACCTGAGGGGCTTTACTTGAGGAAAGGCAAACTAAATAATTGTGGTAAGCAAAGGAGGCGTGAGAAGTCCACGTCGATGCCACAGGAAATACATTTGCAATTTTACAGGGGACAGATCAGGATATTCTGAAATAATGAACACCTTGTTTCAGGGGAATGCATGACTCTCATATGGTTTTGGTTCCAGTGTATCATTGCAGGGTAGTGAGTAGGTGTTGTTTTATGACTCTTTCAGGCTCAGTTTGTAGTTTTCCTTCCTGGAAGATAACAATCTGGAAGTGCAGCTGTCAAGTTGTCCTTCACAAAGAATATTTGCACATGTTTATGTAAGTGAAGGCATAAAAAGAACTGTTTCACATCCAAGTTTCACCTTCTGAACACTGTGTCTCTAATTACCTACTAAATATAAGTTGTATTTCACAAGAATAGCAGCAAAACTGGGTCCTCAAGTTTTCATTGTATAATCTTAAAAAAACTAATTTTTTTTTCCAAATGAAAGAGTTTTATATGACACTTGCCCTTTCAAAAACAAATAAGAGTTATAATCATATAGGTATACATTGAACTGATATAATCTGACTAAGGGGTCAGTTTTCAATGCTGATGTAAACTGATCCAAGGCTTCATAGACTAATCCCCTTTCTCTCCATTAGCTCTATGTTCTTAGTCTTTGTCTCACTGCTGATAGCTACTGGTGGCCAGGTCAGAAACACCATCAACAAAGCCATCAGAAGAATGTTTAATTCTCCAGTTTCAGATGCTCTGTGATGAGCTTGCTCTCATCTTAAGACAGTGAGTTAGAAGTGCTTTCCCACTGCCATTACTGTAATTCCTTGAATTAACAAAAGTAAAAAATGGATTTGATTAATTATACTTTTCTGTGATCATATTTTTCCAAGATTAAAATAATGAGAAAGAAATTTCATTGTAGAATTCAAATGTTCTCTTTCATAACATACCATATCCTAAAATGCAGTTGATGATACAATTTCCTTCATCGGGATAGGTTTATTACTAGATAGTGCTGATCTTGTTTATACTTTATTTATCAAACTCTGTGCTCTTATTCTGTGCTCTAGAATAAATGTAAGTATAATGAATATCACTACTTTAGTTACAAACCACAACAAACTCAAAGATCAGAAAGTGATATTAAAAATAACCCCAGGTTACTTATAACCAGGCTGTAGCCACTCCTGGGCTGTGTTAATGCAGTAATTTGGGTGCAGGTTTCTGCAGGCACCGCTGTTCAAAGTAAGGGTTTGCTGCTGATTCAAATGGGAATTGGCCCTGGAGCTCGGCCACAGCAGAAGCCATGGTCTCCATCTCCCCAGCCATGGTCTCATCAGTGCCCTGATAGCTTTTTCCATTCTATTTGCCCATATTCTGGGCATCTTCTGCATCTTCTATTTCTAACCCTTTTTCTAATCCTTTCCTCTCTCTCTCAGGTGAAATCTCCATCCCTAGTGTCCTCCTCCACTCAAAGCATCCCTATTCCCTGCTCTGCCCCACACCCTCTACTCCTCCTCACATCTGTCTCCCTTCTTACTCATCCTAGACCACTCCTTAATTTCTATCTATCTAGCCAGCCCTGGTGACCAACTGTGAGTGCATCTCCTCGCTATTAGATGGTCAGTTTTTGCTAGGTGCTAATCTGTTCCCCATCTCAATCTGCCGTTTCTGCACACCTGTTCCCGGGTCCTCCCACGGTGCTGGGCAGTGTCACCAAGGCCACCAGAGATGTTGGAGACTGAGCCAGGTGGCCTTAGTGCCAGTCCCACGTGCGTGGGAGCAGCAGGGCTGGCACTGCGCCTACCATGCTGGAGCATTAAGTCCAGAGCTCTACTGAGATGGCAGTTTATGTATAAAATCCTCTGCTACTCTTCACTTTTGGCATTTTTAATATTGTTCTGCACGCTGTGGACATGATTTTTGTTACTGCAAGCAGAGCAGTACACTCACCTAGGGCAAAGCCAGTTCTATGAAAGTTTTTCTTCAGAAATAGACAATATTGATTTTATATATGATCATGAAAAGGTAGCTGGAGTTATCAGTAGAGATCTTGATGCCTTTTTGAATTTTTGTTTTATTTATTTAATTTTATTTTGTTTTTCATTCCCATGAGAATTATTCAGTTTGGTAGATGAGACTTGAACTATGTTCAAACATAGATATGGATGTAAATATGGAATATAGTTCACATTTTTTAACTGTGAGGATCATTTACCTTGGAAACGAATCAGAAATGTATTGGATTTCCCATCATCTCATCTTCAAGCAAAGACTGAATATTGTTTTTTTCTAATCTAGATGCTTCAGCTTAATCTAAAGTCATAGGTTTTATAGAGAATCATTTTGTCAGATTTTGAATCTGCAATTATGCATATCAGAGGAGATAATAAATCATCTTCTCTCTTTATATCTATGCAAAGAATTTCCTCAGTTGTTGCTTTTAAATATTCTAAATTTTCTGGAGTGTTTTGTAAGGAGAGAGTATATGTCTCGGGTGTTGAAACAAACAAAATGAAGCATCATAACTCCAGAAATGTTTGCTACCTGCAATGTCTGGCTCAGAAGAGCAGGCAGAGTGGGTAGTAGTCTCTAAACTCGTAGGAAACCACTGCAAGTGCCATTGCTTTTCTCTCTTGCTTGGAACAGATCCCTTAAATATGCTTTGCCTCATCTCCCTTTCTGCCTTCTTAGGAGAATCTCTTCTTAGTCTTTCTGAAAATGTTCCAGATGCATAAATGGAGAATGCATTATGGTAGTTAAGTAATTTTGGGGTGAAAAGCTAACATTTATGTTGGGTAAGCTTTTCTGTAGGCCAGCTGATTTAAATAAGACAAATGCTGTGAGGAAAGTGCTACTTACTGCTAGTGAGGACATAAAAATGCAGCCCTTTACTGGTCCTGCTTACCTACAATGTGTCACTATGTCTTACAAACCCCTATTGACTGATGAAAGCTAAAAGTGGCACTCAACTTTTAGAGTCAGACTCTCCAAAATGAGGCCCATTCTTTAGCCATTCTGAGCAAGCAACAAATTAATTAGTGCTGTGGATAGCTGCAGCTCTGAAGATTATGCCATTTAAAAACATGGCCTTTCTCTTGTTACTGTATGAGCAGGCTCTTGAAGGGCTGTTCTATCCACAGCCACCTCTAGCTCTTGCTTTCTTCTTTCTGTTTGCAAGTGCACAGGGTTCAGCTTTTCCTTGAGAAGTCAGTGGGCGGGGAGCCTGCATTGCTAATTGGGAAACACATCTTGGATGGCCTGGGAATGGGGACAGATAGGTCCTACCAGCCTGACTTGTGTCTGCATGTGTCGGGTAAAAGCACAGTCCTTGCAGGCTTCACAGAGGGTGGAATTTATTGACTTGGCCTTACTCCTTTGCAGTGCATATTCTTCCTAGAGCTAGATGTAACACTCTTGAGTCTTCACCACCATATCTAGAAATTGGAATGTCTGCATTTTGAGGTGGTCTATTGTTTATTTGACTTCTCTTTGACAACTCTACTTGTTTTGTTTCCATAAAGAAAAGCACATTGTGCTAAAAATAATAAAGAATAATCACGACTACAAAGCTAAAGAAAACTAAGAGAGAGGCTGGGAATGCCAAGTATTTGACTCTTCAGGGCTGGCTGGTGTTTGATTGCACTTGTTATTTGTAATCAAATCAGACTTTAAAAGATGGGTTGGCAGCTGAGCAAGCTTTCTCTGAAGTGTGGAAGCGCTTTTCAAGCAATCTGCCTGGCATTCTTTTTGCTGGTATTTTCTGTGATACCTGGCAGGAATGAAGCAATACTCAACGTTCAAGAGGCTTAATCAGAAAAAAAAAAAAAAAAAAAAAAAAAAAGAGAGATATTTTCAAAGTCCAGAAAAAATATAGACTTCTCAGCTTGTCTAACTAGTCTCTTCTGCAGTTCACTTCTTCCCCACATGGTGTAATTTGGTCAGTCAGATACTGCAAAATACAAGAAAAATAGAATTGTTTTCTAAAAAGAAATTCCTGGCAGAATTTTTAGACTTTCCATCCACTTTGTGAAAAAAAGAGATACTATAAACATACAAGTGTCTTCTTATAAGCACTGTAAATGTCTAATTTCAGCTCCACTCCTATCCACTGGCTTTCATCACTGCAGCTAAAATATAGGAGCAAAATAAATACTAACCAAGAGGTTATGTTATCAGGGCTGCAGAGACAAGAAGAGAGGGATGTTCTGCAGGTCCCCGTGCAGGTATGCAGGCCAGTGCATTACCTGCAGGTAACAGAGGTCACGAAAATGAGCAGGGCATTTTCCACATCTCTGGCTGCTGCAAAACAAGTGATGCTGCACGAGCAGCCGGTTCTTCCAGCTGGCTGCCAGGCGGGATGCTCGAGAGGAACATCAACCAGCACGGTGCAGCCCAGATTATAAGCATTACCATTGCCCTGGGGGCTGAGCCTCTTTCAGGGGAAAGCCAGAAGCCTCTGCGAGCATCCTACGTATTACTTGGAAACTGCACAGCAGCGAGGTGCCGTTCTGGGGTCCTGCTGCTCGTTCAGCAGAGGCACGGGATGGTTCCATGGGGAGCTGTACCTCGCTGCTCGCAGACCTCTTCATGCCTCTCTCATAACGCCAACTTTTCTTGAAATGCAAGAATATTTTTATTTAATATTTTTATTATGCTATATATAATATGTGGATTAGTATTATACCGTATTTTTCTGTTTTTCTGAGTTTTTTCCTCCTTATTATTATGCTCAAAGAAATGAAGGCTTTTGGTGATCAGTAATACTCACAGTTATGGGAATAAGAGACAATTAAGAAGTATCCTGAAACTAAGGATTTTGTGTTTCCTTACATGTGCCTGCGACGTGACTATTTTGCCCAGAAGGGGAGAGCTTGCTGCAAGCAGAATATACGTAAAGGTTTATAAAACACTTCAACGTGGTAGGTGGTAATGTATTCTCATTAGATGACAGTGTGATATAAACTGTGCCCAACAGTGTTGAATTCTCTGAAGTTTCCATCAAACACTGACTAGCACTTGCTCATCCAGAAGCTGTTGACAGTCCCCACATCACCTAGGTCAATGGGAAGAGTTGCATGTTTTGTTCCTGATTTTAGGAACCAGGCACAGTCCATTGCATTATAAATATAACATGTCTGACAGAAATCAAAGATCATATTTTTGGATGTAATTAAATAGGCTGAAGAATATTTTGAGGTCAAGTATTGCATAACGTGCTGTTTTATGGGTTTATGGGTAGAGTAACAAGTTGTTATATCTAGGTTTACATAGACTAGTATTTCTGAATCAATGTAAAAGCATCAATCTGGTGGTAAAAGCACCTATTTAAAGTCCTAATGTCATTTCTGAAATAACTGAATTTGCTTTGAAATATGGAATGAATTTTGGCAGCAGTTGTAAAAGCAGTTTGCAGTGTGAGTACACATAGATCCAGAGCAACAGGCCTAATGTGATGAGAGCAAAAGGCTGGTGCAGCCTCCATTGGCTTCTTTTGGTAATACCTGATATACGCTGCAGAAATACCATTTACAGGCTTGAAATAACAGAAGTGGTAAGGACAGGGTCCTCTTTACATTGAACTGAAGGCTGCCACACCATGAGGCTGTTACATACATGCATGCATAAGCACATATACAAGCATATATACATATTAATTAAAGTCACACTACTGATGAAAACACTGAAGTTCGAAACACATATCCTAGGGGATACTTTTTTTTAACTAGGTCTTTGTCTTCTTGATTAAAGTCAATCTGTGTTGCTTAGGTTTGACTTTCTTTTGAATCTTAGCTGTACAGAGGTTTAACACTCCTGCTGCTCAAAGGAGAAAGAAGAGTTTCGTAGCTACTTCTGCTGTGCTGTATTTCCCATATTTTACGGTCTTAGTCTTTTTGTGTTTTTTTTTTTTTTTTTTTTCTGGATTGCCAGTATGAGGCACTCATGGCTTGCAGGCCTGGTGTTGGCTTATCACCTCCTCCAGCCCAGCAAGCTGTTTGTCACCAGAGGCAAAGCTGAGGTTGGCACAGTCCACAGCTGCGCAATGCAGATCTCTGCTTTGTCATGCTTCGCATACCAGTAGGTTTGAAGCACTGTTATTTATGTTTCTCTCTTGCAGGCTAGACATAAATTTGAGTTACTGCGTGTTTATGGAATGTTCACATATCCCATGATATTTCTTTTCTGGCTTCTTTAATTCCAAAGCCAACACTCAGTCTTTCTTTGTCTGTGTCAGCACTGCTGGAGCTTAGGAAGTTACGCAGCGTGGTGGCTGCACCCTCCAAGTCAGGCGCGGGTGCTGCAACCCCCGAGTGCAGCTGCAGGCCCCCCAGGAGCACTGCTGCTCCAGGAGGGCACCGCTCCGGTCTCATTTTAATGTCCTCCCCGCAGCACTGCTTAGGAAACTACGTTCAGTCTGGAGCGGGTTTGGCAGGAGGTCAGCACTCCTAGGGCTGCCTGTTGTGCATGTAGATAGATCTCAGCCCCAACTTGTTGCATGAAAGGCATTAGCGTGGGACAGCTTGTAGTAAGAGGATGATAGTGGTAGTACTTAATGCATTTAGAGGCATCTTTATTCATAGCTTGAAAGGAAGGGAGGTCTCTTGTGGAGTCAAGTGATGCACAAAGGTGAGGAATTTGTAAGAATTACGCAAGGCCCTGGCAGATGTGGCAGCAGAACCAGATCTCCTACTCATTTCTGATGGAAAGTTGTCTGTAATGTTAAGAATCTCCTCATTCCTTTATGCTTAAAAATAAACAAATCTATGGTGTAGTGAAGATTATCATGCTTGTTATGAATTTCCATTTTGTTATGGAAAGTATTACAGACCAGCAGCTATAACCTAAAATTAAAATCCTAGTTTTAAAGTGGATATTCAGCATATGTTTCCATGTGGAAAAAAGAACCATGTCCTTTATTTCTGTTCTAGAGAGTGTAAACTGCTAAAGGTCTCCAAAAGATTGGCTGCAAGCCTGCCACCTTTCTTGCTCAACACTTTTCAAATTTTCAAGAGCTAATTTTACTCTGTCTTTTACTTTGGTGTTTGAATAAATGTTATCTTTAGAAAGATCTTCCTTTTCTTCTTCTCCAGAAGGAATAAGGGATTTACAGAGAAGCTGTATTTTTCTAACAGAAAAAAGTCAGTGCTATCAAGGTCATGTACTTTCTTGTCAGTTAAGAACACCAGGAATGCCAGCTTGTGATGTCATTTCACTCTACAAATTTCTCTTTGAGCTCTTTGATAATATTCATCACATCCATAAGTACCTTTTACTTCTTGGCAATCCCTTTGTTCATGTAAACAGTCACTGTTAGATCTAATCAGATTTAAACATCTGCATCAAATGAGTGTAAAGCACTGGCATTGCCTATATACGCCTATGTAGGTTGAGAAGAGGGATTTTTAACACAAGTGAATGAAAGATCCAAGTTGGAATTATCTTAGAGTCACCTCATGCATCTGGACACTATGACAATCACCAGGCAGGGGGAGGTATTTTTAAGGGATTGTCTTCTAAAAGTGTTGTCCTCAAATTATTATTATGAGTCAATAGAAGAGATGCATTTAAGGAATCAATAAAAATTGGAAACCATATAAACACGTTATATATACAACTTTGAATTAGCTTTACATTTAATTGCTTTCTCCATTAGATCTTTTAATCTCTATATGCATTAACTTTTTTTTTATCCTTATTCCTCTTTTTTAACTTTTTTTTTTTGTCCTTATTCCTCTTTTTTGAACTTCTAACTTTATAGTCGTTTTACTTTTATGGCCTTTATGTTTCATTTGCCTATAAATGTTTTGCTGATTTGCTGAATTTCCTCTAGGTCCTGGTGTCACTAGGATAAAAAACTACTTTCACACCCAGGCCCTCAATTCTTTTTGCATATGAGAGTGATATGCATCTGACAGGGGCAAGAACAAAAAGGCTATTGTTTTCTCTATTTTCTGGCCACTTGGAGGAGTGTAAGACACACATTTCTAGTCTTACCATGTTTCCTTAGTAGCCCTACTCAGCAAGACAATTGGGGCTAATACTTGCATGCATGCTTACAAAACACGCAAAACAACTTGGTCTTTTCTCTTTGTACGCAGGTAACTGTGCTATCTAAGGGAGGCTCAGTGTCAGGCCCTTGCCAGCTCAGCTGACTGAATTGTTCAGGTGATCAAATTTCAGGTTCAGGTGATCTGATCTTTTTTGGGTGAAAATGAGCTGAAGTAGCTCTTGATCTCAGCAATTACTCTTCAAAAGACACACATATTTTACGGCACAGCTGTGGTTGAAAGTATGCAGCCAGACTTTACTGCTCGTACTCATGAACTAAACTTTCTAGACTCATGTTCCACAAATGCTTCCCCTTGCTCGAGCAGATGTTCCTCTCCCAGCCCAGGAAATCTCTCCTTTAGAAATCTTATTATTAAAAGAAAATACATAAACACCACGAAGAGTTTGGACAACTCAGCATTCCCGAGGAATGGAAGGTCTCAAATGCCTCCAGCTCCAGCCTCCTTGCCCAGCTCCTTGCAGTTTTAGGTAATGCTTCAGGAGCAGACATGGGCAGCCTGCTGCTGTTTGTCTTGAGGTGCTCACCTGGCAAAAACCCCAAAATGTGGGTCAAGGAGACCCCGGAGGATTTTGTTGCCTCGACAAGCTACACTGAGTGGCTTAGCTTGTCTGATTTCCACATTCCTGCTTGTCCATATGTATGTTATTGCTGACTGTAATCAGTGTTTACTATGTAGGGCCTTCTCCTAAATGTGGATGATAAATTATGCAAATGGTTTTTACTCAAATGTGAGGAAATAGAAATTAATGGAAGGGGCATAAACGTGGAGGGTGGCAGGGCCTGGGTGCAGGAGGTGGCCTGCTTCCCTGGAGCCCCTGGGATCTGCCCGCAAAGGTCTCCTGCCCAATGATTCCCCTGTTGGGAAAGGCTCGAATTGCACCGGTAAGATGCACCAAGCTCGCAGTCAAGTCCTGAGGAATTTCCTGTGATCTTCCCAGCTCCCGTTTTGGGAGGCCTTCCGCTCCGGGAGGCCTTTTCCTCTCTTCCTCAGGGAGAGACGCCGCTGCAAGCGGAGCAGAGACCCTGGCCCGCTTTGCCCGCACCTTGGGCCGACACGAGTCACGCCGAACGAGCAGGTGCTTTTCCGAGGCACGAGCTGCATGTGTGACCCGGCGCTCAGGGAAGACTGTGCCAGCTGCAGCACATGACATGACAATGTAAATAATATTTCTCCGCTGTCAGGTAGGAAAGCATAATTTACTGTAATTACTGAAAGCGTCTGCAGTTTGTGGGGGTGGGAGAAGAGGGAACATCTTGAGCATGCTGCTTCGTGTGCACCTACTTTGGGGTGAACGAGAGTTTCCAGTGCGTGCACGCGCAGCGCGGGAAATGCTGATCCTCCGCGCAGTGTCCTCTCGTGCATTATTAACAGGTGTCACGGCAGCGCAGGTGATGAAAGGCTTTAGAAGGCATTTCTCGCCACCTAAAGAAAGCAAATTTAGGAAAGATCTAAAAAAAGTCCAGAGACCTAATTTGGGTTGTTTTTATATAAGAGCTCTGTCCTGACTGTGGAAATAAGTGTATGTTTTGTCCTTAAATATGAGATAACACATTTGTTTATATACATAGCAAGGAGGGGATCTGCTCTGTGATGGGTTTTAGGCAAAAATATCTGTTAAATATTGCATAGATGGTTTCTTCCTTTCTTTAAAAGACACTGAGAGTTAAAGCTTTGCTATTTGTGTTTGTATCTTTTTGGCAAAGAGAAGACAATACAATTTGAGGGGAAGAAGTAGAGGGAAATGGATAGCTCCTAACGTCGGAGTTTTGGAAATAGAAATGGAACAGGTTCCAAATGGTTCTTCCTTCCTTCAACCTCTTTGTAGCTCTAAAGTCACATTTTAATGGTCTGAATACCAAGCCAAGGCTAAAATTCCTAATTTAGCCCTATTCCCTCTTGCACAGCTAGCACTGTGGCAAAAATGGTCTTCGCATCCACATTATCCTAGCGCAGGGCAGGAGAGAAACATAAGGTAAATATGGGGCTCCCCGCAGTGCCGGGTTGCTCCTGGAGCCCCAGCAATGGCCTCTTCTGGGCTGCCCCCCGCAGCGTGCGCCCCGGGTCCGCTCGCTGCTCAGAGCCAGCCACGGGAACGGGTGGGAGCAGGGCCCTGGCGGCGGCACTCACGCTGCGCGCCCGGCCTCTGGGACGTCCTGTCTGCAGGCCCTATGCCGAGGTTCTTCCCACGGCACGGCCACCCTGCTGCGAGGCCGGGGCCCTGCTCAGGTGTGCAGGTGCCAGGAGAGGAGCAGCGTGGCCTGTGGTGCCCGTGCGACAGGGCCACGGTGCCGGGAAGCACCATGTGTGTGTGGCAGTGGCAGCGACTGCGGCCATGGCTTCAGGCCCATCTGCTGCCCGGCTGTGAGGAGTTCAGCTCGCCCAGCTGCAGAGGGCTGCCCAGAGGCGCTTTCCAAGACGGAGTGGCTCCGCTGGCCGCGGCAGGAGGACGGAGCTCCGTGGAGGGATGTTTTGCCCGGATGGTGGTGTTGGAGATCCAGCTCCGAGCAGAGCCTCCACACGGAGGCCGTGTCTGGGGAAGGAGGTTTCTGTCGCTTAGAGCCTGTACAAGCCCACGGGTTGTGTCACGCTGAGGCAACGTGGCGGAGCTCGCAGGTGTCCCCGGGAAGAGTTAGGACAGCTCAGTCCAGACTATCTCAGCTCTCCCAAACTGGCCACCTCGGCGTCCTACGCTTAATGGCACATACCAAGCAGTCATCGAACTGCTTGTTTTAAGAAAACATTTTAAGAAACATCAAGTATTCAGAAACGAATTCCCCTCCAATGGACAATTTAAACTCATGCCCATCAGAAATCTAGGAATTTTTAAATAAAGAGGAGGGGAAAAAAAAAAGAGGAAAATCCTGCTATTTCATATATGGTAGAATATCCAAAATAACATTAACATTCACTAGGGACTGCTTTTAACTTTTTGTGATGTCCAACATGCTGTAACATGTTAATTCCCTTTAATCTGAAAGGCACTATATAAAAACCCAATAATATGTATTGCATAATAAACTTGGTGTATTTTCTTTACAAAATACATGAGGGATAATGGAATCTGCTTTGTATTCCTCCACAATAAATTATGTTGTCTTTGCATTAATGCCATTTACAGACTGCTATAGTCTTTAGAATGCTAAACGCTTAGTAGCTACTCTACCTGTGCTGAAACAGTTGTACTAATGAAACAATAAGTAGTGAAATAAGTAGTAGAAATATCAGTAAGTCACTAAAACCATAATGTTCTTCATTACAAATAAATGGGTGGTACGTGCTGTTTGTCCACCCTCAAGCTAAAGTTTGCTGGGACAGTTTGCTGTCTCAGTCTAACATCCTGCTAAGTAAGAACATTTCATCTTTGCAGTCAAGTGCTTAACATTATCACACACATGAGAGAGAAATGGTAAAATTTACACGTACCTCTTACAGTGACTAAAATGGGAAGGAGGGGAACTGGATCTATGTTTGTATGCTTGTTTGCCAACATGGTGTAAAAACAAGCTCACTATTTTCCAGTATTCCTCAACATGCCTTCGTTCTCTTCTACTTTGTTATATTATTTATTTGTTTCTGAGAAATACCCATGTGTTTCTCAAGGTATTGTGTTCCCCATAGCCTTCATCTAGAACCTGAAGTTTCTTGTCTTCAGTACAACTGCTAGTGCATTTGTTAAGCTCCTTGGCAGCACTGGGAATTCTGCATTCGCTCTGTCCATCTCTCACAGAATCACAGAATGGGTAAGGTTGGAAGGGACCTCTCCCACCTGCAGTGGTCAGGAAGGGCCTGGGACAGGCTTCAATCCCTTGCTTATCCAAGTGTCCTGTTGACTGCAGTGCATTTGGATTGAAAAAAAGTCCTAGTTGTTATTCCTGATAATATGTTTCAGTGAAAACACACTTAAATCTGTTGGAGAAATTCAATGTGTGGAAAAATAACCCAGAGTTGTTACTCTGAAATAGCTGATTAAAAATATCCTGCATATCACATATAGAGCATATATCATCTATAAGCTCTATATTAAGCTCTATATTTCATCCTCTTGTTTTATTCAGTAATCTTTTCAAAATAAGTCAACTGTAAAGAAGTATTTAACTCACGGGTTGATGAAATAAAGTGAAGCATTTACATAATATATGGAAACCCTTGAAGTGACTCATGAAAGAAAAGGCGGGTAAGCCCTATTGTCTCTATTTAGAAATAGTTTAGGAGAGATTTTGAGCAAAAGCTGATTAAAAAAGCACAGACCAATCAGATCAAAGTTTGGGCACCAAGGACAGCACGTAACATATTTGTAAATGGGCTTTGCATTATTTATTGATATTAGCATAAAGTTACAGCTTTACAACTCTCTAAGTCTTGAATTACACATCATCTGTAACAGAGACACCTGTTTAAATCTTAATATATGCAAAATGTCACTTGTTACCTCCAGGTGAAAAAAAAAAAGTCCTTCCACTACAATTAAGAAGCAATTCCTGTCTTCTCACCTGCACTAATTTATGCTTGTTACTTAAACAAAGAAACCTTTAATTTAAATGCAATGGAAGTCTCATTTTTAGTGACAATGTCTTTTTTTTTTTTTTTTTTTTGATAGTGTAACAATTTTAATGAAAATAAAGCAACTGAGTAATGGGTTCTTAAGACTCTGCCCCTGCAAAGTTAGAGAGACCGCACAAGGCTCATAGCAACAGCTAAATTAGGTCATGTTGTGCCAGGAAAGTTATGCTCATAAATAAACATAAGACTGGGCCTAACTTTGGCTTTGCAAGCGGCTTTGGAGAATAGAGAGCACCCAAACTGCATGTCAAGGGGCTTGCCAACTGGTTTGTTTTTTAAAAATTACATTTTCCTGTGCAGGAAGAGTGTTTATAGTCATTTTGATAATTAACAACATATACCTTTTAAAGGAATAAGATTGTTTCTCTTCTATTATCCCTTCTGACTGGAGTGATCAACTAAATAGAGTTTGAATCTAGCTGCTTTAGGAAAAAACACTAATTGTGGAGTCAGATACCCTTGAAATAACTCAATGTATTTATAGAGAATGCTCAAAATCCTGCTCCCCAAATTTAGTTGTAAGAAAAGAACAGAGTATCTTCTTCTGATTTGATTTTTGAATTTCTTGGCTATTTTACCCTGCCACACAGCTCCAAGCCTCTTCCTGGCAGGACTGAGCCCTAAACGTCTCCTGTAACTTCTGCCTTCTGTGAATCCTCATTGAAGGAAACAGAATGTTACGAATTTTTTTTGTGTAAGGCCACATGATTACAGTAAAAGTCTTTGCCTGACACAAATTTTTTTTTTTTCCTTTTTATTGAAAATTGTCAGGGAAAAACCTGTATATTGGCCAAGTTTAAGCACAGTGAGGAAATATTAGGTGTTGTACTCTTGTTAAGGTTTGTTTTGTGTTTATCTTGCAGTCAGCTTTTGGAAAACCAAGTACTGATCTCACAATTCCTTTAATTATAAAAAAAAATAGAAAACAGAAACATTTGTTTAAAAGGATAAACTGTAAACTATTAAAAAGCAACTGCTGCATATGTGCCTGGTCTGTATTATAACAGGTGTTATATATATATATGTTTATCCATATCTGTAGATATATAAAAGTTCTTCTAAGTCAATGGGAACTGTGATGGAGTGGCTATGGAAGACTTTTGCTATCAAACAAGGAGGAATGTCACACGTATCTTTAACACTGGTGTCTAAACTCTACAAGTCTATTAAAAAAGCAAAAAGCATTGAAGTTCTCCCTGTGTAATTTGTAAAAAGGAAGATGAAGATGAACATCCAATTTAAACCACAAGGAGACTCTGGTTTGGTTCCTGAGCCATTTTCAGCATTGTCTTTGCTAGAATTCAATCCTACAAAACTGGCCATGGTTTTCATAGCTGCTAGTAAGGTTTAGACCAAGCAGCTATGGCTGGGAAAAGCTCCTAGGAGAGAAGGAGAAAATTGCTTTGACGTGTGGCACAGGGAGGTCTGCTAGTTGCAAGGTCTCTCAAGTATGCAGCAAAACGAGTTTGTCTAACACAGTAAGAAATTACTGCAGTGCTTGCTCCAGAAAGACTGTCCTTGCACTCGTGCCACCGTTCCGTTAATATCAAAAGCATCTCTTGATGGAATCACAGAATCACATTTCAAGAGGATAAGGTTACAGAAATGACATATATACACATTTCATTTTAAGATGGAAACTGATGTACACTTGATAGAGCAACATACATCTTTTATACATGTGAAGATCAGTACATCCCTCCAGATAACTTGCTCAGCCATAGCCCTAACGTAGTAGTCAAGTACTGATTTAGGGTTTTGCCAACATGTTTCTCTTTTGAGTAAAAGAGACAAAGGTTTTAAGCTGTCTGGTCACTTTATAGTAAAGACTCTTTCAAATACTGTAAGGATCAAACTTCTTTTATTTTCTTTGGATGACTTGAGCTAAAATCCTTCAGTGACTATTCTGAAAAACAAAAAGAGATGATAATCATAAGTATTACACTTGAACTGTATTTTAAGTTTTTTTTTTTCTATTTGAAATTATTAAATAATTGTTTTGTTTTTAATTTTACCAATTTATTTAAATATATGTGCTGAATTAGCATGTTAGATAATTAGTTGTATGGAAAGCAAGCTTAAAGAAAAGAGACTTATCCTCTCACCTTATAAGTAAGTCATCTTTAGATAGTTCACTCTAGAGGTCTCTAAAAGCGATTCCAGGGCTGAAAACTCATAACCAAGAGATAAGCAATAATTTTTCTGCTTTCAGTAACAAACATTGTCATTGGAAATTTGGAAGTTTTTTCAATTAGAATTTGAGGCATTTAATGCTTTATTTGAAATGCACATTTCTACACAGAAGTAGTGCATTTGTGTCCTTTGAAAGTGCAATGTATTTTGCAAAAGCTCAATTATTTTGGTAAAATTCTTCATTCAAGTCGTTGTCCAACGAGTCCTGCAGGTAGAAGCTGTGCAGGTAGCTGTGCAGGTAGAAGCTGTGCAGGTTTTAGAGCGTGGCTGCTGCGCAGGACAGGGAGGCCTGGAAGCAGCCCAGGGAAGTAGCTGCCGGGCAGGAGAGGGCACCAGGGAAATGCGAGCTCAGTCTCACCCTCAGCGAACGCCGCTCGGCTGCCTGGCCGATGATCCCTCCTGCTTATCCAGCTACCTGCGGCGCAGTGTCCAGTGTCAGCCCAGTGCTGACAAATTGGATGGGAGGAAAACAATGATTTTTTTTTTTAAAACAAAAATTGTCTTTGAACAGTCTTTGAATAACAAAGGAGTCAACAATACCTACCTTCCTGAAGCACTTTGGGAACTGTAAGTTAAGGTTTATGTAAGAGTGTAAATATCATTACTTATTTAAGACCTCTCACATTTCCCTTCACTTCTTCCCTTCCTCCTTCCCCCCGTTGCTTGTTTACTGGCACGATGCTATTTGCATTCATTAATAGGTGTCCAAAACGGGAGGCACTGGTGGATGTGGCAGAGGAGATTGGCTGAGAGAGCCAAGGGAGCAGAGGGGAAGCAGGGGGCTGCCCTGAGGGGGACACTCTTAAAAAGTGAGAGAAGGTTAGCGAGAGGGGAAGGATATTGGGTTTCTTTTGTGCTTAAATATTTCTCATCCTCAAGAGTGTGCAGTATCTTTGTTTTAGGGTTGCTAGTTTTTTAGTGGACATTTCTTAAGATTTTAAATATTCGAGACAAATGAAAGTTTTGAGCCTCATGATAATAAAAAAAAAATGGAATTCTGTCTGGGCTTTAGTTTTTGAAGTGGGTGATATAATCCATATTTTTTGGCATTCTTACTGAAAGCAAATTCAGACCAGTGCTGGTGCTGCTTCGCATGTGTCGCGTTTTAGTATATGTTTTTCTGTCCACTGTCAGCTCGAAGCATCAGTCCTGGGCGTTTGGATGAACCCTGAGATGGGTACCGATATCCTGGATGAATGGGAAGCTGAAACAAAACCGTCCAAGCAGAACAGAAACATCCCTCATTTTTGTCTTTAGTGGCAAAAATACCTGTGTGGATGTGACCAAATCCCACTAGGTGCTGTGTCCCTGGCTTGTGCTTCTGGTGGGGTGGGAGAGGGTCCAGCAAAATGCTCATTGACAGGGACCTGTGGGGCCAGGGTTGTGAGGAGAACAAACTGGCTCTAACACCCAGGGACTGCTCAGTGAGCAGAAAACCAAACTGTGCCTCTTTCCATTCAAACACATCCCCCTGTCTAACATTGTTGACCATCTTATTCCTACATAAATGCTATTTTTCATATTTTGAAATATTTCTTTCCATTCTTACCTATAAAAGCCCTTCCTGTGGCTTTTCTCTTCCTGACTCCATCACTTGAGGTCTTATATCCCCTTCCTGGTACAGACACTGATGCATTCAGCCTCTTTCTGACCTTTTCATTACTCAGCTTGGAAAGCAAGTTAACTACAACCACCCCACTAATTATTTGACGTATCTTTATGTGAGAGACAATGAAATGAATATGATTCTAGCACAGTACTTTGTGATGGGATTCAGGTTCTTTATCCACAAATTCTGTGTTTTCCCACTGATGTCAAAACAGTCCTGGGGTTATTATTTCTGAGTACAGTAGAAACACTGGGGAAAAAAAAAAAGAAAAAAGAAAAACCGTGATCTGGGACCACATTGCAGCTATACCCACCTGAAACAGAGGAGTACTCAGACATTTCCCTTGTAGCCATTCAAGCTTCAAAGTCAAACTTAGGCTTCTTAATGGAAAATAAATGGATGAATCAACAACAAAGTTGTGTCATTTACACTCTGACATGAAATCAAAGTGTCCCATACAGTGCTACAAATACTGATCCTTCCTACATACCCAGATGTATATGGATGTGGAACTGATATTTCACTGGGCTTTTTCATTGGTAAGCTGTACTGTTAAAACATTTCAATGGAGCGAACTTTCCAGAAGCTACCAAAAACTAGGGCCTAAATTCTTCCAGGTAATTGAACAAGGAAGATGTTCTCAGCTGATTAGAGGCAGCTCTTTAACCAAGTTACTGTTCCAGCTGTAAATCATATTGAAATCAGCACCATCTCTTTCTTTACGATCAGTTCTTTGTGGTGTTACATATTTAGAAGAAGAAAAGGCTAATTTAAACCACACGCACACACAATTGGCAGATTTGGCCAAGGTCTGTAAGCAAGTTAAAAGGGGCAGTGTAATTTCCAAGCACAGGCCCTTCAATAAGAGCTGTGTAGTTGGTTTTTAGAGTTCCAGCACCTTGAGACACCTTGTGTATTACCTGGAACATTTGTAGAACATTGAAAATTAAATTGAACAGTGAGAGAAATTATCTGAAATCATCTGAAATTAGCTGAACATCTTGCTAATGCATGCTGTATTTTACAGTTATTAAAAGAACAGACTTGATCATGTGAATATTACTGTTAATGTATGTATTTCTTGGGCTGATCTTGTCCTTTTGCAGGATACATGGGCATTTCTTTTTATTTCTTTTATTTCTTTTAATTGTCTATAGGATACCTTTGATTTTCTGTTTCAGGACCTGGTTCTTGGAGATGAGTGGGGCGGGATGATGTGCAAGCTGCAAGGGAGCCTGTAGCACTTTGTAGCACAGAGATCTTTGGCGGGAGATGCTCCTTGTCTGCGCTATCACTTCTTGCAGCGGGTGAGCGAGTGGCCAGAGTTCACCTCTCAGAATTTACAAATGCCAGGAATTCTTTCTCATTCGTGTTGAGCCATTTTCTGCAAGTGCATCTCCTGCTAAATCCTAAACTATCTCAGATGGGTTTTAGGCTGACACAGATTGACGCAAAGTAGCTGCAGAGTAATCCAGCAACTCCGTGATAGGAAACCGTGACCCCTGAAATGTGCTTGCTTGTGTTGTCTTATTAAATGCTCCCTGTCCAGGGAAGGGGGTGGGGGCAGCACTGGGTTATTCCTCGTTAGCAGCAGGTCTCCTGAGTCCTTTCCTACCCGTGAAGGCAGCACCCTGCATGGCAGCTCAGCGGGCCTGGGGAGGACTTCAACCTCGTCGGCCCTGCTCTTGAGTCTGGTGGCACCTATCCCTGTGTCCCGGCAATGAGCACGGCCGGTGGCTCACGGAGGGACCGGGCCGGCCTGGCGTGTGACATGCACATCCTCACGGCGGGCCAGCCGAGCCGCACCGTGTGTGTCCCATAACCTTCCCACCCGCGGGCGCTCGCAGCGGGACAGGCCGCGGCTCGGAGCAACACACGGATTCGCGGGTACGGACTTCGTCACGTTCCCTCCGTAGGAACCGCTGGTTTGTGTGTGACACAGAAGTGCGTTTTGGTTACGAGAGCTGACCCTGGTGGGCGTCGGGCTCGCTTTCGGGCACCCCTCCCAGCCTGGCACGAGAGAGAGCGTGGCTCCTGCTCAGCAGGCAGCTCTGCCCGCTCCAGCGCCACCCCAACGGAGGCCAAGAGCTGCCGGGTGGTCGCACACGAGGAGCCTGCGGATGGGCTCATGGAGCGTCCCCAGGCGGCAGCCAACCTGCTGGCTGCGCCACGGGACGTGTGAGTCAGCCCGGGCCGCGGGGCCCTGCTCGCCGCGCTCCCGCCCGCGCACGCGGCCCTGCGGAGCTGCTGAGCAAGCTGCTGCTCCACGGCGTGTCCCGGAGGTACAAGGGCCTGTTGAAACAGCGCAGGCTCAACGAGGAAAAAGCCCCGGCGCCTGCACAGCCCCCCAAGCGCCCAGCCAGCAATGCCAGCCCCTTTTGGGGGAACTACTCTGTAATATCATACCCATTTATTGGATAACCTATCTGTTTATCGGACAGTCCTCTTCCTTGTTAGCGTTCTGAATGCAATCGCCAAAGGTGCTCGTTAAATCTCATTTAGGAGGAGAGCCACAGAAAGCCAAAATGCTAATGAGCTCTCCTTAATTGTAAACACCGGGCACTGATAAGAATGAAACTCCATCCTCTGTGCCGAGAGGAGTTCTTACGTGTTTCCTACTTACGCTGCTCTTTATCTGATTCTCCTTCACTTCTCTCCTTAGGCAGGTTAATAGACACTTGAAGAGACAAATGACAGTATTGCATCTTCCTTGCAGCCTTTTGAAAGACTTTTGAGGTTGCAAAATATTTTTTTGAAACTTATTATTGGGGAAAAAAAAGATTATTGAACGATCAGGCAGACGGCGTTTTTTTAGGCTGGAACAACCTATTCCATAGCACTCTCATGAACACGTTAGTAACTCTTATTTATTGCTGATGGGACAGTTCCTAGAACGTGATAAGTGTGAAAGAGCCGGTAGTTTTATCACTCTTGGTTGCTGCCCACTCCTGCTAAAAAAAGGTTGATTGTGATCATCAAGCTGCAGGTAGGCAGTGCCTCTGGACTGTAAAATAGGAATGTTAGTATGTAGTGATGAAAGCAGACTTTGCTCAACACCTGTCTATATATATTGCAGGTCTCAGTGGCTGCCCAGCTGATCCATTCACTCCATTGCCTGGGAAGAAAGACGTGGTAAGTAAAACAACTAAAATGAAGTTTGTTTGCTTTTTATTTATTAAAAAAAAAAAAAACTCGTCTGGGTTATGTACCTAGAACTCAGCTTTCGCTGCTCTAGAAGTGGCAGCAGTGAGAGCTAATGCAGGGAGCTGGAGTGGCAAGTGAAATGTTATCCAGCTGTCAGCATTTTCAGCTTGTATTCTTCATCTGCACTTACATTTTAAGGATTTCATAAAAAAACATACTGCACACATGATTTTAGAAAAATATTTTTAACAAGGACCAGATTTATACAAACTAGATTAGAATAACTAGATTTATTTCTGTAGTTTACTACAAAGGAAATAAATATATTAACTGCAGAGATAAAGTAACTGCCTATAACATAAAAAAGTGTTGTTTTAACTAATGTTTGGATTAGAATGCAGTGAGATTTTCAGTCATAGTATTCAGTGGTATTGGATACTGGAAAGTGTCTAGGATATGATTAATGAAACATTATTGGAAGGAAATACTGCCAGTTGGTGTGTTAGCATAGATAGTGTGTAATGTCTATGTGCAGCACTATTGCAGGCTCGGGCTATTCTTGATGGAAACATTTTCTTATGCTAATTTGGTTTGATACACTGCGGGAGAAGGAATACATTAGTCTAATGTGCTTAGCTCAACTAACGTGGCAGGAAGCAGGAATCAACTGGTATCTCAGTAACTTTTATTAGCAGCTCTTCCATGTGATCAGTAAGTCGTTTTAATGTCATTACTTTTTCTTTTATAGATTTTTTTTTTACTATGGGTTTCATGTCAGGGATGGAGTAGATGTTTGATTTATTTATTTTACTGGGAACTTCTTTATTTTCTTCTAAAAATGTTACTTTTGTTTTGTCATAAATACCCACTAGACATTTCAAGTAGTTCATTGATATATTTTCAGTTTGGGGTTGCAACAGGCAGTGTCTGGTGCTTTGCTTCTTTGTGAACACAAGAATTAATGTTTGGGATTTGTTTGCTGTCTGCCCTAGCTTAGAAATGTGTTTTCTTTGTTTTATCTATGTTTTTAGTTTTGCCATGTGTTAGATTCAGGCTTGTGAGAAAGAAGTCTCAAGGATCAGAAGGCATAAACAGTGAGTACAATACTTACTACTCTAGCTTCTATGCAGCTATTTTTTCCTTAACTGCCACGTTAGGTGGCCGTTTACATCCTGGGTAAGACTGTTAACTTACTCAGAGAAATAGCCTCAAGGCTCTGGCTCTTGTGCCAGAGCAAAGACAAAACTTACTTCTAGCAAGGCTGAATTATTGCTGGTATTTATTTAACTTCTTACCTGTTCCTTTGCACTTGGAGCTTTGTGGCTGCAAAGGAACAGGTTCTTGACAGCAAAATTGTCAGCTGGTATAAAGGAACTAAATTAATTCATGCTGGCTAAGAATCTCTTCCTTCTCCTCTCCACATAGTTTGTTTCTGTGTATGAAATAATGTGTATTGAGGAAAAAATCAATATGTCTTTAATGTGTGCATAAGAAGGAATGCTATGTAGCTATGTATTGCTTCTATAAAGTATACATGATAAATATTTCTACTTGCCAATTTGTAAAGCTGGATATCAAATCAGTTGATAAATCCCCTTTTAACATGAAGTCTGTAACAGAGTAGTGAATGGCAAGAGAGGGATGTGCATGTGTAGAAACTCCGCGAGACGGGACGGGGAGGAAGAGAGAGGAGAAGAGAGGAGTCTGGCTGGAACCGAAACTCGGCTCAGGACTGCTTGAGCAACCTGGAAAAAAAATCCAGTTGCCTGCATGGTCACGCTGCTGTTTGCAGTTATTGCCAGCTGTATGTGAGAATAGTGCTGTTTTCTCCAGAAATTTTATTTCATCCTGATTTCACCTTGCCTGTTCCCCTAGCAGTTGGATTTCTTTAGGGCTTACTGCTTCGTGCTGCGTATTCCAGACGCGAGTCGCCCTTTCGGCGAGCTGTCACGGCTGGAGGGGTGCAAACAATGCCATGCAGACACTGCAGATGGTGCTCGCTCTGTTAAGAAGTCCAGCAAAATTAAGAGATTTATGGTTGTTTCTCAGGTGAGGCTTAAAAGCACAGGAAGCCCAGCCCTACAACAGAGAAAATGTTGTAACAGCCCAGTGAGTCACCGGGGGAGGCAGAATGGGATAGCTGGATGATACCTAGTGTTGCTCACATAATTCCCCAGGAGTTCAGCTCGCAAGAATGTGACCGTGAGAGAATGACTATAAAACTCATGAGAGCCCACTTCGGCTCCCACTTTGTATCTCGCCCTTTCCTCCCTAGCCCGAGTTCCATTGCTTTCTTTTTTCCTCCCTCTCGGGAGCTTTGGTTTCTTTCCTCGGGAGAAAGGATGTCATGGGCCGTTAGCATTTTCCGAAGGAAAGACAATACTTGCAGGGGAAGGAGGCGCAGGCGGCTGCGCTGCGCGAGGCGCTGCGCGAGGCCCGGTTACAGCCCGCCCGGGCGTTACCTTTCAGTGCCTTGCAAT
The DNA here is from genome assembly GCF_003342845.1 of Nothoprocta perdicaria. NCBI lineage: Eukaryota > Metazoa > Chordata > Aves > Tinamiformes > Tinamidae > Nothoprocta > Nothoprocta perdicaria. The sequence continues at coordinate 13,552,422 of NW_020455204.1, read as the reverse complement.
ATGCATAGCACAGTTTGACCCGCCGCTGGCAGCAGGAAGCTGCTCCCGTTTCAGCACATGCCCGAGCAGGTGGATGCTCCCAGGGATGAGCCGGAGCCGAGCCTCCCCGCTCCGCCCGTGTGTCCCGCTTTGTGCGTCCCACCGCTCCGCACGGAGGGCAGACACCAGCCCACCCTGTGCCTGCCCCCAACAGGTTCCCTCGCTGCATAGTTGTGTCCACAGTGCCCAGGAAGAGCCAGGGCTGTCCTCTCGGGTCCCTTTCCTCTTGCCTTTTGCACAGCGACTTCTGTCCTGCAGAGTGCCCTCTCTCATGCATGGTGCTCCATACGGGGCCTCACGTTTGCCCTTCTAAAGTGGCAGCTGATACGAGGGGCCAGGAACTGGTGCAGGTACCTTTGTTGTCCCACGGCTTTGCTCTGCTGCAGCATCCCAGTTTACTTATCAATATTTTTCTCAAAACATCAATGTCTCTCTTTGGGACAAGAAAAATTCCCTGATGGAAAAATTGCAGAATGTGGATTATCTCGTAGTGTGGAGATTAATTAACAGTAAGTGGCTAGGGTCAAGACTTTTAACTGCCAGCATATCAGGTGGCTGTAAATTATCTCCTCAGCTGGTTCAATTAACAAGACCTGGGATCTGTAGAAGGTTGGCAGTTCACTAGCACTTCAAGGATCTGTGTGGTTCAGCAGTCCTTGATACCGGTCACACAGAACAGCAACCCCGCTGCAAGCCCAGGCACACAAGGCAAATACTGTTAGGACCTCTGGTGTTCAAGTCTGCCTTGCCAAGCAGACCTTGGCTAGGACCCGTATGAACAGTTTTATACATGTACTTTAAAAACACCTGCTTCCTTTGTAGAGGTGCTCGAGTCCCATTCCAGTGTATTTAATGCATAAAACAAGAACAACAGTAACAAAAACCACGTACCTGTTGGATCCTGAGCCCTTCAGCAATACGAGATACCCTTATGAAAATATGCATTGCCAGATTCTTGAATGAGGAGAATTTATTTTGGAGACGGAATGGTAGTTCTGCTGAAACTTTGAAGCTGTTTGTTTTCTACCAAGTGCATCAGTTTCATTTCCATTCTGTAATCACGGAGGCTGAACCCTTCGTTTCCACACTGAATATAAATGCAACAGAAGAGCTGTCCAAGTAGCTTCTGCCATCTCCCAGGCAGGCACTGTTCAGGATATTCTGTGTTTCTCCATGGTGGAAATATGTTTCCAATGCAACTTCACATCTGAACTTCCAATGCGTTTTCATGGTTGTTTTGCACTTATGCCGAGCAGTTATTTTTATATGGAGCTCTTAAATTGCTGAGCATATGTAAACTCAACTTGTTTAACAAGACTGTGGTGTTCTGGCACATGTAGGGCTTAGATGTTGTTCTGGCACAGATGAAAATGTAAGAATTTGCTCAGAACAAATGCAAAATCTTGTTGAAACAAGTAAGAGTGATTTTCTTCTATCTAGTCTGCGATCTTCCTCTCTGTATCTTTGGAGCTACTACGGATCGTGTGTCACTGGGAATGACTGTGTAAAAGCACAGTTTTTGCAAATGGGATTCCAGAATGATTTTTCCTAACAGTGTAGAAAGGGAGGAATCCTTTTCTCAGTGGAGGCCCTAAATCAACGGCTTGGTAAGGCATGAATGTTTGTCTGCAACATGTCTCCCTGCTAAGGTTGAAAGCAGGAGCAGGACGTGTAGCTATTGATGTGGGCAAAGGCAAAACATTTTCAACAGCAGCCACATAAAAGATCATGATTAGATGAATGGTTAATTGCACTTCCTTACAATGACTGCTGAACATAGTTGAACCTTGTTTACAGGAGCATGACACCCACTCTAACCCTGGCTCTGGGAGGCTGGACACAAGTTTTCTCATTGGTTCAGTCCAGTCAGTGCTAGATTTACTTGGCCAGGTAAATACCATGGCTCTTTCAGGTTTTGGTTCAAGAAATAACAACCTCCTTTGCTTGTGCCTGGGCTAGATTTGTTATGTGTGCTTTTACTTGTGCTTTTATTAGGCTGGCAAGATTTGGCCACATGACAATATTTACCAAACGTGCTCAAACAGCCTCAGGAAAGTAGAGGTAGAGGCAGAAAACCTGCACTGAATGGGGGAGCCAGAAGTTTCTCCCTGATGCTGTGGCTATTTCACCTTCATCAAGCATGGGAGTTTCCAGCACGCTGCCAAGTGGCCATTGCCCTTTTAGTGACTCTCTTGTCCAGCTGTTCAGCATGGATCCAGGCAACAGTCACTTGAAATTGTGAAGACTTCCTTCAACTTTTCCCTTTATGTTACCACAGAAATGAACCAGGAAGGGCAACGAGATTATCCTTAGCATGCATGGTCCATCTTATCTTTAGTGTGCATGGCCCATCTTATCCTTAGCATGCATGGTCCAAATGGGACAAGGATTCAGGGATGAATTGCCTAACTTTGTTTGCTAGGGATTGTATTTTGGATTCCTAGTTTGGTGCAAGAGGTCAGTTAAAATCAGAGGATGGGAAAAAGTAATAGTCTTATGAGGTTTTGCTGAAAGGAGTAACACTAACTAATGAAATACAGTTTGGAAAGTGGTGAAATCTTTGCTTTCAAGACAGCTAAAAATAAACAAACATCCAAGCATGAGGTGGAAATAATTTATAAAAACTGTGTAAGTTGTGTATAAATCAACTGTGTGATTCCATAAATAACAGAGACAGCAATTTCACAAAAAAAGGGGAAAAAAACCCATCAAGAGTAATAATAAAAAAAAAACAAGTTCAGGGCCAAATTGTTTCCACTCCATTTCTTTTTCTCTTAGAGACAATCATGTTTCTTGCCTACTTTGTTTGAGTTCAGTATTTTGCCTGCACACATGTTTTAATGAGTGCTGCTTTCTTAGTTGTAGATCATGGCTCCTTGGCCTGAGGTGGAAAAGCCTGAAAGCAATAACTACATAGGGGACTCTTCCAAGCAAAACCAGAACATGCCTGGAAAGGAGGGAGAAAATCATAAAGGTAACGTCTGCTTGCCTGTGGGCATCAAGGGGATGTTTAAGGTTTGGGAGGAAGATTGAAGATAACTAATTCTTTCTTTATGTGTGTCATATTTCATCAGGCAACGTAGCTTCACATGGAAATAAAGGGGAAATTCAACCTGCATTTTCCACAATAGCCTTGATAGATGAGACAAGGCCAGAAGAGGAGGACCCATGGGCTCTGCCAGAACTGCAGGACACTGGGGTGAAGTGGTCAGGTAGCCATTTCTCAGTGTACAAGTTACCTTCTCTTTTCTATCATTTCTGCTCTTTGTCTAAGTTTTTTTCTGAAGGGAGAGATTCTGGAGAACAGAATTTTAGATCTGAACACTCAGATTTTCAGGTGTGGGCTTTCCATTCTCTGTGTCACTGGTAAAATATTATATTTTCTCAGATAAGAAAAATCTGGAAATCATGTGGCTTATTGTACTTAAAGCCTGAGAAAATGTGCAGGAAACAATCCAAAAGAGATATGATCTTATTTTCAGGCTCTCACTAGTTCTTCTTTACTGAGTTAAGATAGATGTGTAAAACCAAGGGTCAGTCTCAGATTTCATAAAACCTTTGTATTATATCAAAAGCTTTTAACTGTAATGGGTTTTTAGTTAAAAATTGATTAAGAACAACATTCTTTTGGGTTTAATCATGCACCTGAGTCGCAATGCTGTCCTTGACTCCACACACTCTCTTGGAGCACTAGACTGTTCTAGAGGGAACGCTGGATACATCAAACACATTTTTTTATGTTTAACTTATTTGTTTTGCAGAATTGGATAGAAAAGGGAAAATCATTCGTGTGTTGTATGGGATAGGGAAGTTTATTATCTTGCTTGGATTGCTCTACTTATTCGTGTGTTCCCTGGACGTGCTGAGCTCTGCTTTTCAACTAGTAGGAGGTATGAAAATGCTTCTAAAATATCAAGAATAAGCTATGAATGAGACAGTAAATCTCATCTGAGTAACCAGATTAGAAGCATCTGTCTTCACCAACATACTTAACAGATTTATATGTGCAGAGATGGATTCAGAAGGAAGTATTTCTGATTGAAGATTGACCTTCCTTGAAAGAGGCCTTTGTTTCTTAAATTCCAAAGTGCTGTTGACATTAGGGATTATTGGCCTGAACTTCTTAGGAAGTTCCTGATACTTTTGTGATAGTTCACACAAATACACCTGTGCATAAATCTGTCTCATGTGAAAATCATTTCAACAGGAAGAAATATGAAAATGGATCCTTGATCAAAGCATTCAACACTGAAATATCTCAAAAATTCTTTATAAATGAAGATTGCTGAAATGTAATTCTTATATTTGCCCATTTCCAAGAGTGAAATCTTGCTCATGGATTCAGAGGTGGCAGTCAGAGAAATATGTGGGCTTCTGTGCAGTTATTCTACATTTTTGGAACCAAAAAAACCCTACAGAAACAGAAATAGGAACTGAATTATTCAGAATTATTAAAAGAGTTTTTGAGAGTAACCAAAATATTAAAGCCGTAATAGCATTTGAATCTGTACTTGAATTTTATCATCTTTCCTTTGATGGAGGTAGTTATCTTAAGTTCTCCATAGAGCTCATTAGAGGTTTTTTCAGTTGCTGAAATGAAAGAATATAAAATATTCTCTGATATTGGGGGAGCTGAGTTTTGGACTTGGATTAGGATCCCTGGCCGACCTCACCTTGTTCCAACGTTTAGCTGATGAGCATGGCTGCACACATATCATTTTATTGGTTGGATGCTCTTTAATCAAATGCTCTGCTAATTTCGAACAACTTCACCTGGCACTTCCCTGACTCTAAGAATGTCTTTTCATAGGTAAAGCAGCAGGGGACATTTTTCAAGATGACTCCGTGTTGTCTAACCCAGTTGCAGGGCTGGTGATAGGGGTTCTAGTGACCGTCATGGTCCAGAGCTCCAGCACTTCTTCTTCCATTGTGGTCAGCATGGTGTCCTCCACACGTAAGTCCAGTTATGGTCTCTTCTTAGATCACCCATAGGTCTCAGTGCAGGGTGTACCTCCACCTTTCTTAAAACTGTAGGAGCTTTGAGTAGAAGAGTTGGGACGGCAGGAAAGGATTTTCACAGCTGTTGCTATCAAAATGGGGACAAAAAAATGAGTGTACTGCAGAAAAGAGTGTCCATAATAGTAATGAGAAGCATTGGATCCTTTGGCATTGAACACATTCGATCTGGAAGTATCTGCACATGTTCCTCCTGTGAAGCAGTTACTGAATGTCCTGTGTTTTAGTGGCATCATGTCAAAACTCTGCAGTAAGTAGGGTAGTGCCTGGAAAGGAAGAGACTTTCTCTTAATCTGGTTGCTTACCATGCAGTGAAAAGAGATAACCATGTGCTGCACATTCAGGGAACCACACCAGGCTGGTACTACCTTCCCAAGGGGCTTGATTAAAGCAAAAGTATCTGGACCAGAGTGCCTAATCCCACTGGGATCAAGTGAATTCATGATGTTAATTTTCTGGACCGAATAGTTTGCTGCTGCTCTGATTTGTCTCATTCACAGGTTCCTTTTCTGCTTTCTAGTGCTGACAGTCCGATCGGCGATTCCCATCATCATGGGAGCGAACATTGGCACTTCGGTCACAAACACCATTGTGGCACTCATGCAAGCGGGGGACAGGAACGAATTCAGAAGGTGCTGTACTTAACCTCCAGCTCTGAGAAGTGAACTTCTTTCCCCTTAACAGATATTCTTATGTATTCCTCATCACTGTTGGAGCCATTCAGCCATTCTGTTGTTCGAAATTCAGATGTCCAGTTAGAAAAAGTTGCAAGCAAACTTCTAAATCGGCTTTAATGACTACGTTAATACAGCAAATTTAAGTCCTTTAGTGTTTTACAGCATATGTCAATGGAGGTTAAAAAATGGTTCCATTTTGCTTTGCCATCAGGAATAATGAGGGCAATTCTGTAATATTCTGCTTCATAAACTGTCAGCTTTGAAAGGATAGCAAGTTCTAAGCTGTCATTATTCCTCACATATGTGCCATTATAGTCAAAGCATAAGGCTGTATAGACATTCGGCTTCATATAATTGAAAAAAGCCTACTGGGTTCCTTTTAAAGATTTGTGTTTATGTAAGAGTCTGCCATTTTTAATATGATCTCACAGAAATGTAAATTTTCAAACTGGTCCCACTATTATACTTATCTTTCATTATCTCTTTATTATGGGAGGATTGTGCAGAAAGTTAATATTACACTAATTTTGACCTAACTACTGTCTTGATGAGAGACCTTGAATTTTTAAGATTTTGAAGTTCACAGAAGATAAGATCTGATAAGATCAGGGAAATAACATTTCTGCTATTAAATATACATAGTGACGACTCTTAAATTGTTGCTTGGCGTTGGTACTGAGAGAGCTTATAGCTTGCTGGAGATAGGCAGTAAACTTGGGAGGGATGTGAGACTTTGGTACCTTGTTATTCATGACACAAGCAGACACATGAAATACACCAAGCCAGAGGCGTATTTCTGAATTTTATTGTCCTGAATCTTTAACTTTGCTCATCTTTCTCACTTGAATTGCAGTGTCAGAGTAGCCTTATTGGGACTTGGGAAGCAAAAAAAAAGGAACAAAGAAATGGTGACTAGCAATGATTAAAATATTTTCTCTGTGGTAGCATTGTCAATTCTGCTGGCCTGCTCTGAATGTTCCCCCTAGAGCAACTTGGCATGGGGAGCCATAGCTACAGGATTAGTATTTCAGGGAGTGCTTCCCCTTCCTTTACCGCCCTTCGTTTCAGGAGTTACATTGTAAAACATGATCAGGCAGATTCCACCAAGGAACAGGGGAACGACTGGCCCCGAGGAAGCGGCTACGGAGCGGAAGCTGAGGGAGATGTGCAGGAACTCGTGGGAGGGCTACAAAGAGCACCTTGCTGCGTGCAGCCAGGGAGAACAGCTCCTGGGGCAACTCCTGGTTAGGCATTAAGCACGCAACAGGAAGGGGCGAGAGGCAAAGCAAGAAGGCAGCTCTACAATGACTTCTTTCTTCAGTCAATAGTCTTGGCACTCTTCTGTTACAGGTTACTTTTGTCTTTTCTAGTATATATTATTTCAGTCTCTTGGCTGGTTCTTTCACTTGGGCATCTCAGGCAGAAAATGCTCTTTAACAAAGCCACTGTTGTCCTCTGTGACCCCAAATGAAATAATCCCCATGTTGAGATGGGCTTCTTTCTCACCTGCATGGTTTCTAACCCCCTCACACCTGATGTTGCACATATGTTGTTTAATTAAAAGCAACTCTATGTTTTAATTTCCTCTTGCAGGGCTTTTGCTGGAGCTACAATCCATGATTTCTTCAACTGGCTTGCTGTGTTTGCATTGCTGCCCATTGAGGTTGTTTCTGGTTATCTTTTCCATCTCACCAATGTTATTGTTGAGTCCTTTCGCCTTGAAAGTGGCGATGATGCCCCCGAGCTACTAAAAGTGATCACAGACCCTTTTACAAAGCTCATCATTGAGGTACGCTCTTTCTCAATCCACCTGAAACTGCTTATTCCATTGTTACAGTTAGCCAAACTTCTCTGTGTCCTTTGGGTTCAAGCTCACTAGCAAATAGAATTTTTTCGTTTGGATCCTGTTTCTACTTCCCCCAAATTTCACCTTTATGCTGATAAGCTTAACTAGGAGGGCTTGGAATTGAGATTGGAGGCACACACAGGGCATGTCAACCTGTTGCCTTGATATTGGCAGATATTTGAGATACCTTAGCACATCAAGATCATCTTTGCAGGCCTTGAGGAGACGACACAGAAACTTTGGGAAATTCTCACCCGTCAGGAGGGGCAACTAGAGCCCAGAGTTGCTCACAGCTCCTAAAATGAAAGTAAACACTTAGAGTTATGGAAAAGATGTCAGTGCAGAGTGAGTAATGTGAAGTGGGAGGTGATTTGAGGGGACTGAGGCATAGATAAATGCTAGTGTATGCAGAGCAGGACCTTTCTCTTTGGGTAAATCCCCTACCTGTCGTGCAGCAGGCCTACCAACAGAGATGGTCGTGCACACCTTGCATGGCTGAGCAGGCATCTTGCTTCCCCAGGGAGTTATCTGAGCAGAGGTGAACAGAAATCCATGATGTGAGTTAGAATAATGTTTCTTTTTTTTCCCCCCCATTTTAGCTTGATAAATCAGTAATTAATGCAATTGCTACAAATGATGAATCTGCAAAAAACAAAAGCCTGGTAAAGATCTGGTGTATAACTGAAACCAATACGGTGAGTATTATGTTAAATTACTTTTTAAGCTCCTCGGAAAATATATTACTAATCTGTAGTTCACATGTCTTATTATAGGATTGTGAGTTTACATCTTTAAATGAGTATTTTTTTTCTTTTTTTCAGCAGAAAAAAAGAATGAAAATGAAAACAATTTAATGTTGTTTTTCCTTCACTTAAACCAGGCATGTCATGCCAATGGTGAGCATGACCTGGTTGCTTTTAGTACCATGCAGCCCCTTGCTTATCAGAACTGGCACTTTGGAAAGAAGCCTTTTACTCCTTTCAAATCCAAGTTCCTTGAAATCCTGATACTCCTACTGCTTTGACTGAAAGTGCAAAAAATCTGTAATATGGCCGCAGCAAAATCTTGTTTCACTCACCACCTCTCTGATCTAACCAGCTTTAAATGCATTTGTGTTACTATGGTCTGCTGGCACTCAGTTATTTCAGCTTTCTTGGAAAGCTGCCCTCTAGAAAGCCTTTGTGGGGGTAAATCCTGTTGTTCTTCACCCAAGGAACTCTATAGCTTGAAGGCAGCTGTTGCTCGGATGGACATTAATACATATTTTGGAAGACTATGGAGCAAGGTGTTAGGTTTGTGTTCTTCCACTAACTAACAATTAGAGCATTAAATAGCGTGTGGATCTCCAAGAAGGCTGTTCCACTTGTTATTATGCCTTTAAATGTAACTCCTAAAGTCCCAAGGCAAAAGATACTTCAGGGCATGCAGTCAAGAACTTAAAATTAGGGGCATGTGTTTTTAGAGGAGCCCAACTCCTATTGAATGATGACCTAGATGGCCAGCTAAATGGGAGGTAGCACTGGTGCCCTTGGGAGGCAGCTGGCGCGGCGAGCAGAGTCGCAGGGACACAGAGCTGTGCTCAGGGAACCCAGCCGAGAAGAGGAGCATTTCAGCTCGGGGGACACAGCACGTGGCACTGCCTGTGTCCTCACAGCGAGGCTGAGCTTCGCTGGCTCCTGCCCCTCTTGGGAGAGAAGCGATGGTGCAGGAAGTGCTGGTTAAATACAGGTTCTATGCATTTGTTTGTATTGTGGCTATGTAACTGCTGCCTGGGCACATAATGAAATTACAAGAGCACATGGAACTCCAACATTTTTGACATGAACTTGGTGGGTGATTGGACCGGGAGAAATTTGTGCCCTCCCTCTATTTTTTGTTAGTGTAGAAATAAACATTTTGACCTGCTTTGTAACTAAAGTATCTGGAAAAATGTCAAGACAGCAAGAAGCAACACTCTGTTGTGTTTGCAAAGGCTGATGAGTTCAGGTAGGGCAGTGACCAGGCTCCTTGCTGAAGCTGCAGGGGACACTGCTTCTTCTCCAGACTTTGCCCATTTTGGGTCATTCTGCACCAGCTAGAGGAGGAAAGTGCACATGTCTGTCCACAGCCAGTGCCCAGATTTTACCCCACTTGTGGAAAAGGGAATCAATGAAATACATCTTGAAGATGCCTCCAGTTCAGCAGTGTTGTTCCCAGTATATCTGGCTGGTAACCTCTGTTACAGCGGTTGCAGCAAAAACGTGGCCTTGTTATTAAAGTGGTGCCATCTAGTTATACTCCTGCTTATGAATCTGTCTGCAGTTATGAAAGTTTGAGGGCAGCGAAAAACCAGGAGCACTTTGCCTGAGCATTTAGTGGAGGGATGTAGGTGACTAAACCATGTGCTTTGTCTGGCAATCTTTAGACCCTGCAGAATGTCACAATTCCACCTTCAGAAAACTGCACGTTTCCTGAATTCTGCTGGTCTGAAGGAAACCTGACGTGGACCCTCAAAAATATATCCGAAACAGAATATATTAGTAAATGTAAGTAGTAGAACTAACTCTCCTTTGGTGTCTTTACTGAGTTATGCAACTTTTTAACGTCTTTAGCAGACTACTTTACAGGTATGTTGGTGATTGTATTATATGTGGGACAGCTGCGGGTGCAGTCAAAGCAGCCTGTGCGCCACTATACTTGAACAGCTGGAGTTACTGGGACCATAACTGTATCTGGCTGCACTTGGATCTGTTTCCATGCTCCCAGGTGTCAGTAAATGAGGTCTTCAGTATCAGGTCACTCCTGCTGTTCAGGTGCCTTGGTGCTATGGTTACTTTGCTGGAGCGGTTTTCTTGGATATCTTTATCCCCACATGTGCTGTGGGAAACAGGATGGTGACCAGGCTGATCCATTTTCCTTTTCTTTTCTAGGCCGGCATCTCTTTGCGGAAGCAAACCTGCCTGATCTCGCCATTGGTCTCATTCTTCTGGCCTTGTCCCTGCTCGTTCTGTGCTCCTGTTTGGTGATGATCGTTAAGCTCTTAAACTCTGTGCTTAAGGGGCAGGTGGCGAGTGTTATCAAGAAGACCATCAACACTGGTAACTATCCGAAGCTCGTGTTCTGGATTGGCATGGGCTCTGAGCATGTTTATTGGCATCGTGTGTGGTGCCACATGATATAGTTTGAGGAAAGCTGTGTTAGACCAAAATATATCCCTCCCCTCCAGACATTTCTTCTCAGGGAGTTTTTTCATTTCTTTTTAAAATCTATTAGTTAACAGCTTGATCCTGCATGGGAACAGTTTAACAGCAGCAGAGACCAAAGTCCAGGCTATTTCTTTGTGTATAATCATTAGCTCTTAGAATTGTAGTGTTCCTGTTCTCAATAGATAGCGCAGGGATTTCTGTGATTGCCTGATCTGGCACAAAGCCTACAAGCTTCTTCTAGAGTAAGCTGGAGAAAGAAGGGTTTTGAGCAATTTCCATTTACTTGCTCTATTGCACTCTCTAATGCTCCTGCGAGCAAGACAGAGCAGCCAGAAGAGCCTTTTCTGACTGAGCAGCAGTACCTCTTGTGTAGACACTTTTTTCACTCAGCTGCCTCTTCATTCTCCTTTGAGAGAATGCAGCAGGGAAAAGCAGTCCTGACTTGTAAACCTGCACCCCTGACAGGGGTAAAAGAGAGGGCTCACAGAAATGGGGAGGGCAGCAAAATGGTCCCTATTAGGTCTTCTCTTGTTCTGACTGAATCGTAAAAGAGGGGTAGAAAGTAATCATGACAAATAACCTGATTTTTTCAGGATGGTTCTTCAGTATTTTCTGAAGATCAGATTTGTCTATCAGATGCCTGGTTGCAAAAACCAGGGCATTTTAGACACTTAAAGCCTTCTAACTTTAAATGAACTTGAAAGGAACTTTACTGTGCTGAACTCCATGGAAACATTTCTGGGTTTTTTGATTGCCTTAGGACATAATTGCTACTCTGGATGAGGACAAAGGTCTACCAAATATTCATGTCAAAGTATGTCCAGTGGTAGAAGTCTGGGAAGAAACCAATTTCAAATATTTAATAGTATTTTAATTGCTATGTTTTCTAAATACCTTCTAAATATGATGTCCTCTCCCCCCCTTTTTTTTTTCCCCTTTAGATTTTCCATTTCCATTTACTTGGCTGGCTGGGTACCTGGCTATGCTTGCAGGGGCTGGTATGACCTTCATTGTCCAAAGCAGTTCTGTTTTCACGTCTGCTATTACACCTCTTGTTGGTAAGCTATCTGTCAACATTGTATTCTTTATCCTTGTGTTTTATCTTCTTGTTCCAGAACCACTCAAACCTGTTTTTTTTTCTCTCCTAGGCATTGGTGTCATAAGCATTGAGCGCTCTTATCCCCTTACCTTAGGAGCTAACATTGGTACGACCACAACAGCTATTCTTGCTGCTTTAGCAAGTCCAGGAAGTACATTAAAATATTCATTGCAGGTCAGTATAAACCAATACTGCCTTGGCTTCATTTAAAAATTGTGACCTTTCTGGATAAAAACCTGATAAAATTAGCTCTGTTGCAAATATCCCCTACTGGAACATGGATATTTTGTTTGATTTTGTGTGTCCTATTAATGGGAACTCATTGATTGTTGATATATAGTGAAATTTTACTCTGATAAATTTGGATTGATTTTAATGTATTCATTCAGAAATGAGACAAGGTTGGACATTTGACCCCTCAGCATAGGCTCTTTGCAACCTGGGATTTAGCACCCACATTTCTGACAGGTTTCTTAGCAGATCCCCTATTTGAGTTGGTAATTTCTGTAAGATTTCTTCTCAGTGCCCTGTCTCTGTTTGTACCCTGTATAGGGACTCTGGTCATCTAGGTGAAGATGGCAAGACGTAGCAGTGAGAATGGGGACACCTATTTTCTCACTGTAATTCTGAGTAGATTTCTCTGGATTCCTTGTTGTGTCAGGAAAGAAGGCAGCTTGGCCTTGGACACCATTTATGTTCTTTAAAGATCATTCCAAGTAGAAGGCAATATTTGAGTACAAGAACCCTTTACATCAAAGAGTGAAGATAATTTAGTGTTCTTTTGAATTTTTTTTTTTTAATAGCCACAATGAAAGCTATTGACCTACATGGAAAAATGGCAAGAAAATTATAGTAATGATTTTATTGTCCTCAGGCAAGATAAAACAGATGTAATCATGAGAAGATATTATCTTGATCAGGCTCAGATTTTGTGATAAGCAGCTATTTTTATAATGTACTATGAAAATGAAGACTGTACACTTTCATGTTTGCTTTACTCTGATAACATTTAGAGAAGGAAAATAACGTAATTGGAGCAGGGAAATTACTGCTTAGTTCACATACTCTTATTTATCCCGAGTGACTTCTGAAAGCTTGAGGAAATAGCTGTCTCTGGGCATTTACTTTTTTATAACGAATTTTGAAGTTGGCCCTTATTTTTTTCATAAAGAATCTTGAAATACTTATCAAGTGTTAGCTAATTTGGGGAAAATCCAGGTTTCTCAATAACTTCAATGCAGTATCTCATTTATGCTTCCCATCAGTTCTCCTGTAGCTCTCGCACTGAACTTTTCCTCATAGCTGTTTGGTTTGTCAGCTTTATTTCTGACACCCTCTCCTTGCACCTGCAAGCTGCATTTAACCTCTCTGGTGCCACGAGATATGTTATGCTCTTTAGGCTGGCCTTGTTGCCAAATGCTGGGCCTTGTTTGTGGGCACAGGGTCTGTAGCTGGAGGATGTGTTACTGCATCTGTGCTCCATGCTAGGGAAGGCCTTGCAGTGAAATAGCACTGAGGATGGGAGCAGAGGAAGAGGGGAGCAAGGGAAGGAAAACTGAGGAGTCTTAGTGTCCCTGTTATTATGTGGGTAGGAGTTTCTAAAGGCATTTTAACTACTGAGCTTCTCTGATGTTTTTGTTTCCAGATTGCCCTGTGCCACTTTTTCTTCAACGTCTCTGGGATTATTCTGTTTTACCCGCTGCCTTTTACCCGGCTGCCAATCCGCATGAGCAAGAGCTTGGGCAACATCACAGCCAAGTACAGATGGTTTGCTATATTTTATCTTCTCATCTGCTTCTTTCTCTTGCCTTTGTTTGTATTTGGTCTATCCCTGGCAGGCTGGCCGGTCCTTTTGGGTGTTTGCCTTCCCCTGCTTGCTCTTTGTATTGCTGTGGTTGTGATTAACGTTATGCAGTCGAGGAAGCCACACTCGCTGCCCGAGAAGCTCCAAAACTGGGATTTCCTTCCCATCTGGATGCACTCCCTGGAGCCTTGGGACAATATGATTATGTCTTCGCTCGCCTTTTGTGGGAAACACTGTTGTGGCTTCTGCAAGTGCTGCAAAGTCAACACGGAACAGGAGGGTGCCAAAGACAAGCAGATAAAAACTATGGAGGTTTATGAAAACACCATTGCAATGGCTGATGATGAGAGGGGTGTAAGAAGAGCAGCACCCGTGGCTTGTGTTGAAAAAACAGGCACAAATAACACAGCCTTATAGTAGTGGACAACCCCCGATAGCCGAGATGCAGCATAGGACAATGAGGCTCTTGAGGACCAGCTGGGACAATGCACTGAGGACAGAGTGAACATTTGGTTAGGTTCAGCAGCTGGCTGTACATCACTCCTCAAGGAATGGAGTCAAACAAGCTTGGCAGTCCCCAGAAAATCTATGATCAGGTGAAAAGCTAGGGACAGATTTGCGTATAGAGGATCTACTGTGTGGTCCGTTCATCCAGTGCTATCAGCAGCAAACTAAAAAAACCCTGTGTAGCCCCATGACCTGAAAGGATGAAAGAAGGGGTGAGCCACTCAACCTTCAGTAAGGAAAAACCCTGAAAACCAACCAACCAATGTGCTTATCCAACAGCCTCCCTGACCTCCTGGATTATTCAGCAAAAGTCACTTTGTTACCCATAAGACTCTGGAAAAGAAAACAAACATACGTAAGAGAATCCTAATATTTTCATTTGTCTGTTTGCAGTGATCAAAAAGGAAAATAACAGTCCCAGTTTGGACAGAATCAATTCTGTCTGTGTGAAGGGAAAAGAAATGGTGGGCACCCGTGAGGGGCTCTGGGAGTCCTGACGGGCATAAAGGTCCCTTGAGGCCATTTTGAGCCCTCTCTGACCCCTGTAACACTGGGGACGGGAGCAGTGGCCTTTTGTCTCAAAATGAAGGCCAAAATCTGCTTGATGTGTCAGCTCACTCCAGCAGGCAAAGGGTTCATGTGGTTTGCAGGCACCGGGTGGCCGCTGAAGGGCTTGGTGGGCTTGGGACGTGGCCTGGTGGCCATTCCTCTCCAGAAGGCCCTGCCCGATCTGTTCCCCGTGTAACTCCAAAGAACCTGTCCTGTCCAGGCAGAGGAACGGTGCAGGAATGGGGACCAGCGGCTGCCGTGGGAGAGGAGGAAGGCGCCCAAAGCAGGGCTGAAGCTGAGGGCTGTGTGTGCAGCCACGGCTCCGTTTCACCGGGCCGCAAGACGGCCTTGAGAGCAGTGCTGGAGACTGCCTTGGAGCTGCAAGAGAGCAGCAAGCGGGGGGCCTGCGTGGGAGAGAAAGGAGTGTCCATCTGCACCTTCACGGTATGCTCTGAACCACCCACCCTCCTTGGAGATAATGTGAATTTTACTAGAAATCTTATGTAGCAAACAGATCCCAAGTGAAAATCCATAGTCTAATCATATATGAATGACTTGCTGGGAAGCCATCTATGCTCAATCCTGTTACCCATGTTTTAGTAAGTGCTTGTGAGACTTCTCTGAATCACAGAAAGACAAAATGTGTCATTTCAGCACATTTCAGCATAGGAAAAAAGAGTATTTTGAAGAAGCATTAATACTTCTGCTGACCTTCAGTAGCTTAGACACAAGTAAGTATGGGACAGTATCCAGGTCTGACCACTTCTGGAAAAGAATCTGGTGGCTGGATGCAAGCCAAGTTTCATTTGGAGACAGTTTACGTGGTTGAGTTGCAGATGAAATTCAATACAGAAATGCTGTCAAGACCCTTAGTTTGGTAGAGCCACTCAATGCTGCTAGGATTTAGTTACTTCTCAATAGTGGTTTGTTTTCTGCAAAGCTCTAGAATTCAGTAGGCAGAATTGAGCTGTCAGGTAAATATGTACATTTTAGAATTGAAAAATTGTTCATTTACTTTTTTTTTAACTGAGCTTTCAGCTGGCAAACTAATTTGTTAAATCCGTTTGTAAATCGTGTTCGTACTTAGGTTCTTACTTGCTTTATAATTAGAGTGAATTTCCACAAGCTTTGGTGTAGTTCTGCTCTCCTTGGGTTTAGTAGCAGAGAGCAGAGTTATGCCAAATTGTTCTTTTTAAAATTAATTTATTTTCCTTCATGTAGTTCAAACAGAATTTTGTCAGTATCTGATTTTTTTTTTTAAGTGGAATTTTATTATCTTCAATAGTTTTTCCTAGTTTTATTTTTAGAATCCTGGATGCTTTCACAATCTGTGTTTCTTTAAATGCCAGCCTGCATCTCCTATGCTCAGCTTCTTCAGTCATGGAAAAAGAAGTCCAGAATTCTTTCAAAGTTATCTCATATTTCCATTAATCCTCCTTTGAAATTGGGAATATTCTCCTCTACTTTTCATCATTTCTTAAACAATTTGTACATTGAATCTTGAAGTAAAGCCATCAAGCTTTACTTGATAATAACTTCCAGCAAAACTTCAGAGGAAAAGCAGGTCTTAACCAGAATTGGGGCAGTAATTATATTCAGACATATAAGTACTTTGTGATTCCTTGTTTGAACATTTCCCCATGATATAGCCCGTTCTTACTTGCCTCTCTGTCCACTTATGAATTTCAGGCCATGCTGTGCTACTGTTTTAGCCAGGTTCCAACACAGACACTTCACAGCAAACAGGGCCTGGTGTGCTTTCCCCCATACTCAACATACTTGCCCTTTATTTATAATTATTTGAGTGTACAGATTTTTTTCATAAGTTATACCGAAAAAGGCTCATGCGATTGTGTTATATATTACATATTTGAAAACTATGCAATGTTTATCTATAAAAATGTAAAAAGGAAATACTGTATATTTTGTAACATAACTTTTAAAACTGTTTGTAACTGTGTATACTACATATTATAGAGGGTATTGGCTCCAAGGACATATTACATGAAAATCTGTTAGTAACGCAGGAACGCGTTTCTTAAAGATAAAAAAAAAAAAGCCTGCATACTTTCATAATACAGCTTAATGCACAAGGACATTGAACTCTACTTTTCTAACAAGATCTGGAATTTTGGAAATACAAAGTTTCTAAAAAAGCTTTTTTAAACTCCTAAATAGTATATCTTTTAACTGTTTTGAGGGCTTTATACGTTGTCATGAATACTCATCTTGTCCATCCTCGTGCATCAAATGTAAAAATAAAGAGAAGTTTTAAAATATTAACATTTTTCGTAATATCCCTTTATGTAAGAAGGAAGCTTTATATAAAAAATACATGTTCAGGCGACATCTATTCTGGGATGATACAGTGTAAAGAGAGTAAGGACAGCATGAACCGCTGAAGAAAATGCCCTCAAACCTGTGTGGCCAACAGATTCTTGGAGGAAGGAATTTTTTTTTTTTTGGATCGCAGGCTGTTGGTGCTCGGGGCAGCTGTGTGGGGGAGCAGGTTTCGCGGCAGGGCGCTGCAGCCTGCCCTCGGGGAAGGTAAGCAGAGGTGGCCGCGTGTCCCTGCAGCGGGTACGTGTCACCGCGCCGCGCTCGGGGGCTGCTTGCTGCGCGAGGGAGGGCAAGCAAAGGCCAGAGAGTTTCCAAAGTGCTGCTTAAATCTCATGGTGCAAGTCACGTCAGGCCCACGGGCAAGATCAAGGGCAAAAAAATCCATTTTGCTCTTGTTTGATTGATTGTTGTCTACATGGCTCAAATAAAAGAGTCTAAGAGGAATTAAAGGTAGAAAAGTAGACCTTAAAAGCCTTTAAGACTATTATAAGCTACTGTTGGACTACCTAACCCTAAAATGAAAGGTAACCTGACCCCTGATGCAACTGTCATTCCAAACTACACCTTATTTTAGTGAGATGAAGATAAGAGAACTATTCCTTATAACACAAATATTTATACAATACAGTATAAACCACCTTCTTCTCAAAAATGTAAGCAGAAAGCACCCTAGGCCAGTGGTTTAAAGCTTACACCTCCATACGCCCTTGTGAAAAGATGTGCATGCTGAATGCCACCACCCGCCGTGACTCAGTGTCCCTCACGAACCAAAGGCCATCCAGGAAAACACGTACAGATGGGGCCGCGTGTCTCCTGATTTCCAAACCCTTGAAAGGACTATGGAGGGCAAAGCTCAGCAGTGCCTATGTGCATTTAGTAACACGTGCGAAGGGCTGTGCTGATCAGAAGACTTTACAGCTTTCAAAAAAATTACTTCAGATGGTTGGCTGGTTGTTCCTTTTTTTCCTTCCTTGTCTAGACTTTCGGATCAGCTGTGCTGCTCACAGCTGTTTGTGCAGCTTGTGTTTTCTTTTGTCTTTGCCTTTTATTTCATTTTTGTTCTCCTGTTCCCTCAGTTCCAAACCCCTTAAATATTCTGCATTTAAGCTGTATAAGCCACCATCAAGAATTCTTATTAATCAGAAATGTTGGTTAACTACTTCATTGTGTATTGCTGCAGCTACACGTGGTGCAGAACAATCTGATTTATATATGCTGTTCTAGGGATCTAGTTTTGCAGGGTTCCTGTGGCAGAGTAGATCAGAGATCTTAAGACAAATGTTGTCAAGAAAACAACTGGAACAATTCCTGGTCAGCTATTTTAGGCAAATATAGCATGAAATAATCTGTGGGTGCAGGCTGGTGTGGTACTGCTGACAACACCTTAACCAATGCACTATAGCAAAGAATTGGATCCCATCAGTTAAAAATAAATAATGAACAGTACTGAGCAAAAATCCATTGCTTCAAAAGCTGCACAAAAGAAATATACTCTACACAAGTAGCAGAGGATGCCAGGCCACCCTTCAGCTGTGCCGTTTCCATAGGCTGAGCTCCTGGGCAAGTGCTTTGTCCCTGTTCAGACAGTTTTTCTTCAGCTGTTGGTTATTGCTGGTGTGCCACGTGCTTGGCACTATGTCAACCCACTTACAGTATTTCTATAGTAAACATTCTCTAGATCTTATTCCATCTAATATATTTTACAACAAAGGAAATGTATCGTTCATTTGAGAGAGATGAGTGTTTACTGTATATATTGCACAGTAATTACCTTGATTTTCTTGAGCTGAACCTAAACGGATTTCCCATAACAAAAGCTGTCTAAGTGTTTCAACAAGGGGGAGAAATAGAACGAAGGGTAATATTAAAAAGTCCCAAACATTCCATCTTACTCAGCACCTGATGAAATTTCCTAATTGCCGTTTACACTTTTGGGGCGTATCCATCTTTTTACACTGCTCAGTGTGTAAGCAAACATTACTGTGGCACAAACAATCAAGGTAATTACAGGGGAAGATATTTTGCAACTAACAACCTAGCTGGCTGGCATTTTTACACAATACAAAATACATAAATTACAGGGCATGTAAACAGTTTATGCACCAAATGCTGCCCTTGGTTAGGCAACTTGCAGCCGTAATTGGCATTAGGAAAATCAGTGCACGTGTAAGCTGGGCTAGTATCAGGCCCTATTTTAACTGACTAGTGCTATGGCCTCAGGCACTGGATCTTAACTGACTACCAGTAGCCTTGGTGTTGATATAGAATACAAGAATATGGTGTTGACTCTTGCTTGTTGCTTCCAGCTGTTATCTTGCCTGAAAAGATGTTTTTAAATGTACCTACCAATCAGCATCATGAGCGACTTCTTTCCTTTTCTTCCTCGGAGAGGCTTTTATCCCAAGCAGGAGGCTGAGCATGATCTGAAGCACTTGCCAGGGCGGCATGAAGCCCCCAACACCTCCTACCAGCTAAGCATCCTCTGGGGCTTGCCAGAGGGTGGTTTCGGTGCAAGAAGGATTTCCAATGAAAACAGGAGTGACCGAATGCCCCCCACGAAAAGCCACAGACAGAAATGAAATCCCCCCAGCACCACTAGGCCCAAGTGCAGACCCGCCGTGTCTGCCAGTGAGTGCGGCCCTCACGGAGTGCTCCTTGCCACACACTGGCCCCCTCAGAAGTGCTTTTGGCGATACTGGGGTACTTCTTGACCATACTAGCGGCTGGAGGAAGCTGCAGAGCTCTGAGCGTCCTGTGCAAGTCTGCTTATCCTCCTGCCATGCTGCCATGCTCTCACTGCCCTTGGAGCTGACGCGGAGAAAGAGGAAAGGAGCAGCTGCAAAACCCAAGTCGTTCATGGAAGCTCAGGTGGGCCGAGCTACCTGTTGTAGCCATCAGTCCTGTCTGCTTGGGATGGCTCTTTCCCCTCATTCCCACAAGGGTTTGACCCAAAGGCCTGACCTCGTGGTTAGACGGCTGCACATATTTCCGAGCAGGCAGGGACCACTTTGGATTCCTCACCAGAGATTTCAACACCAGGGTGACATGCAGGGAAGGAATCTATCTGAATTCCTCTGCGGTAAAACAAACGCCCCGTGAGCGCAGCGAGGCACCGCGGGCCCGGCGGGTGAAGCTGACAGTCCTTCTCCAGATACCTCGTGGTCACAGGCGTGAGGGACCACGTCCAGCCCACTCCTCCCAGCAGGCAGGAGGCGGCCGGCAGCGCGGCCTCAGTCTCAACAGCCGAGCCCAAAATGTTCTTTTATTGACTCAACCTGGTCACCAAAACTCGATGCCGAGGGATTCAGCTGAGGCTGGGCTGCCACCCTGGGTGCCTACAGGGGTTTGTATTCTCACTGAAAGACTCTTTAATGGGTAAAACATCTTAATATGCTTCTGGAGGATGAAAAACATACAGGATATACCTGTGAAAGAGATTATAAGTTGAGCTGTCAGCTATTTGTCCTGTGATGGATACGGATGTTGTCTGAGAGCAGCTCCAACACGCCTGTCCTGTTGGTACAGCTAATATTTTCCTGAGCCGTATTCGTCTACCTCTTCTGGATGTGAGTCAGGAGGTAAAAGCCTTCTTATAAGTTACGAGACAACTTTTAAAGCTGTTAAGATGGTTCAAGCACGTGCAAAAAATGACAGAAATATTTTACAGCATACATTGATCTTGGAGAAACCAGCTTGTCGTATGGTAGGGCCTGCAGGAATGGGTGAAGCTACATTTAGCCAGTGGCCCTGTCAGTTAATAACATGCCTCAGACTACACCACAGGGTAAACTTCTCAGTAAAATTAATTAATGAGAGATACAGACGGTAAAAAAAAAGAAATGTCTGTGAGGACACTGTAGCTAGATAGCATCATAAAAGCCAGCCTGGGAGAAACATGCGCTGAGGAGCTGGGAGGGCGACCGGCTGGAGCATCCACAAAGGCAAACCGTAGTTCCTGGCATGCCCGAGGGCAGGCCTCAGAGTAGCAAGGAGCGAAGGAATTGGGGAATGTGGCCGAACACGCCGGCCAGACACCCTTCCTGGGCTCGTCCCTCATCCGGCTCATCTCCCGTGGCCAGTTTGCTGGTACTGCCGCAAAGCCGAATCCAGCTCGGATATGGCTAAATCCTTGAATGTCCCCAGGTGGGATTAAATAAACAGTGACACATGATTAAAGGACACCATTGAGGAGGAATCTCCCCCTACGGGCAGCTGTGTCCTTGCCTGGCCCTGAGCCTGAGACGCAGTGACCACCAGCCCAGCTCTATGGAGCCTGGTCCACGGCCATGCCTGGAAACCTGGGGGTGACCCGTGCTCGGTAAGACATCACCAGCCACTGCAGACCTTTTTCAAACATCCATGTGTATTTACACACATTTATTTATTTTTTCATAAAATTTAATTCACATTTAAATTTTTTACCTAACATTTTTTTAGGTTACAAATTAATACTGCTCAAAACTGCCTGAGAAATTTGCTTTCCCAAAAGTTTGAGGTCAATTCTTCAAATTTATAGGATGAGAAATGCTAGCAAGATAGAAAATCCCAGAGAGGTAAAAAATATTAAACACCTGTGGTGGTGTTTTAATAGCAAAAAGGAATGATTGGCAACAGCTGAAAAAGAAGAAAAGCTTGTTGGGGTTGGAGGGGAGTGTTTCTATGCCTGATGCAGGTGAGCTTGGTGTTGGGAGGAGGAACATGATTTTTTGCAGACATATCAGCTCCCTGTTCTAAAGATAGCTTCTGGTGGTGTTTTCTCCATGGTTTTATTGCAGGGGAGTTATCTGTTCCTGTCCTCCTTCCCTCCTGCTCAAACTCATAAACCAATTCCTGATAAGAAATGATGCACAATAAAGTTTCATGGTGCCAGCAGATAGTTGTAGTGGATGTCATAATTAAGCATGAGTTAAAGTTGTGCTTTGTCCGTGAACCCCCCCCCCCC
>NW_020455204.1:13521222-13530353 GCF_003342845.1 Nothoprocta perdicaria | reverse complement strand
TCAGTAGGGCAGAAGATCCTTATGTGCACTTCTTAATTCCTTATTGCTGTAGTGCTTGGGCATGATGGAGCAGATCTTTGTGCTTTGTGCTGTGCCTGAACACAGAGCAGAATGACTCCTGTTTCTGAGGAAAATTCAGAAAATGGTTTTTTTTTTTTCTGGTGTGGATCTTGTGATCCATAAGATGTGGATAACCACCAGCAAGTATGTGCTTAGCCTAAATGCTACAGTAACCGAGATGCTGGGAATGGATAGTAGAGCTGTGTTTTTGGGAAAGAGGCATTTGCAAGACAAGACAGGACGGTCCAGGAGCTGCAGCAGCCTGAGCTCTCAAGGGAGAGACCTTGTGGCGGTGCAAGAGGAGTTGGGGCTGGCTCAGAGCGAGACTCCGCGAACAGCGCCCGCCTTGTTCGCTGACTTGTGTCTGGGGAAAGAGTCTGCAGGAGAGAGGGATGCCCTGGAACCTGAGTGTGGGATTTGCTTCCTGCACGGCCAGGTTTGGCTGCTTTCATGTTTGGACTTTTTATTATTTTTTTCTGAACTTCTGAACGGCCACAAAAAGCAATGGGAACTGAGCGAGCCCTGTAGCTACATCATGTGATAAAACACTCAAAGGATGACTTTTTCCCAACCTTTTGTCACACAAACTGGTAGGGGAGCATAAGATAGTTATAGCCTCCAGGGGAGGAGATGGGCTTATTTAGCATCAAATTATTATTATATATGTTTTTTTGCTGATAGTTAACAAGGAGCGCTTGCTCTTCCAAGGATCTTAAGCAGATATGAGAGCTGTTAATGGGTATTGCAAAGCTGGTTTTAAAATCCAGTTTATAATTTCTCCACTTAAGTCGAGCTCAGGATGCTCAGGTTGTACCGCATGGGACTCATCACTGGCCAGGCTGCCTGAGGACAGAGCCAGTTACAGCAGCTCGTAGGCAGATGGAAAACTGCTGGATAACAGGGATGAGGGTAAGTGGTGGAGGGGAAGAAGGTTTCTGGCTGATAGAAGATTAGGTTCTGGCTAAACCACTAGAAAAATCTGATATTATACAGTGCTGCTATCTTAAACTTCAGGCAAAGCTGAATGTGCAGAAAAGTGGATGGCAACAAGGAGTGTAGCTGTTAACACTACCACAGTCTTTTAAAATTTTGAAAAAAAAATCTCTCAGTGGATTCTGTGAAAGGATAATCTGTGCATAACTTGGCAGCTTTGCGATAGGGGTGTTCTTAAATCTAGTCTCCTGTCTTCAGCCCTTCAGGAATTACCAGGTGCATATTCAGGTAGATATCCAGATTGCTGCTTTCACACGGAACTCCAGCTGGGGGGGATATCTGGGAGGTTCTATACCTCCCAAATCCTTATAATGTATATAACCACATTTTATAAAAATGTGTGAAAAATAAGAAAACTTAGTGGTGACCAGAAAATTATCATTCCAACCTGAAGAGGAATCTTCTTTAGCGAGCAGTCCTTGATACGTGCCCAATGCCTTGCATGAGGCTCTAAGTATCCCAGGTTAGTGGTGCAGGAGGGCAAGGTACAGGTGCGGTGTTTGGGGAGGTGTTAGCTATCAATAAGCTCAGCCTATTTCTTTTTTTTTTTTCTGCTTGCTAATTGAATTAGCACACAGGATAATAAAGCTTTCTTGGAAATGTGCAGGAGGACTTTACTACTCAGAATGCTGCATAAGGGCTTTCTAGCTCCCGTGTCAGTGTGACCAAGTCTGTCATAGAGCTCTTTCCCTATGTGTACTCGCATGGTGCTGATGCTACCGAAACAGCAAGGTGCTCCTCTGTGTTTGACTTGAACATGTAATATGCAACGTGATGCTTTTGCTCCCTTTTGATGATGGGCAAGGCCCATAGGGTGTGTTTGCCCATGGGCGCTAGCCCAGAGGAGCAGGCAGTGCAGCAAGACTGGACTGGACAACCTCCAGGTGCCTGGGGTTGCCTATTCCCTCGGCATGGCCCTTGCTTCTGCTGTGGGTTTCAATTCCTCTGTAGACATCAAATTGCCTATAATGATGTATAGGTGACCAACTCTGTCAGATTGAGCCGGGTACCTCAGGAACTCGGCCGTGATGACTCTGGCCATTGGATTTCGTGGACTCAAGGCCTACTGGGACTCGCATCTCTGTTCTGTTGCAGCTCTTCATTTCAGCAAACTAATCCGTAAATACTGGCCTATTGGTTCCTTAGGGGCTGCAAGTGATTTTAATATAAAACTTATTACCACTTGAGTATGTCTGATCCTAAGCAAAGGTTTGAAAATATGTAGGGTACAATTTTCTAAGAGAAATGTGGAGAATACAGGAAATTCTGGGTTATTTCCATCAGAGTTGACCTAGCTGGGTTTCCCCAGCTGATAATGTTACTAAATCCACTGAAATGAGCACCTTGCTTTCTGGGACTGGCAGGGGGTGGTGGGCTTGGAAAATGAACTAATAGGAGGTGCTTCCCCCTTAAAAGAGGAAGGGAAAGAGACTCCTCTGTGACACCATATGTAGAAACTTGGATGTAACCTGGAGCAGCAGAACAGAATGGAAAGCTGCAAAAGCAGCTAACTAGCTAACTTTGCTAACTAGCAAAGACAGCAATGATGTCAAATGGATGCTGGTGAGAGAATAACTTAAGCAGAAAAAGTTGCAATCACAGGAATAATGCAATCCATCTGACATGTCCTGAGTTTCTACTCCTCTTCCTGGTGTTGTGTTCAACCGAGGTAGAGGTTTCACTCTGATCTCAGCAGTAGGGATGTTATGGTGAGTTATTGGTGCCCAGAGTCTCTCACAGGCTGAAAGAGGGTGCTCACATTAACAGTCTCCCTCAGCAGGAGCAATGCTAGAAGAAGGTAAAGCACGAGTGGAAACGTTATCGCTGCAATCAGTCCAGATCAGTTTGTGTTGCCCTGTGGTCTACAAACACCTGCCAAGCTCATTGCTCCCAGGAAAGTAAGTAAGTCTCCAACACACCTGCGCCCTCCTGGGCTGCTGGAGGGCCCATGCTGGTGCAGGGCACAGGGACTCATTTCCCAGAGGTTGGGGGGGTTGTAAAACCTCATGGAGTCCCACAGCCTACGACCAAGAAGCCAGCAGTCTTGGAGTTCATCTGCACGGTTATCTAAATTATCTAAAAAGGGATGTCTGGATCAGCACCAGCTCATGCCCACTGCACCATTTGCTGGTGTGTGTCCTGGCACACTATGGCCATTCAAGCAGTGCCCTCTGGGACAGTGTCTGGCTGTGGTAGAGGACGCTGTGTGGACCTGGGCTGTTGGGACCACATGGTGCTGCTCCCAACATGCAGTGGGGATGAGGGAACCTGCTCCTCAGGAAGGGGTTAGCACAATTGTGCTGCGCCACTTTCTCCCTGATGGACCCTAGTCCCCATTAGATTATTAAAACAGAGTAAGAGGGATTGTGTAAGCTGGAGGCAAATCAAAGATACTCCATGGCAAACAGTTAAGGTCATGCCATGATGACTACCCTTTGGTTGCTACTCTGTCGATCCGTAATTGGGTAGTGTGAGGATCTGCCAGTGGACTTGCACTTTCTCCCGTTCACCTGGCAGAGCAGATAAGAAGAAAGGGCAATGCTGAATATCAGCAGCTATGTGGAAAGCTGAGGTGACTGAGGACGGAGGTCAACAAGGGCAAACTGGTGAAAGAAAAGAGAAGGAGCTGGAAAATGAGGATGCGACAGGGAAGCAAGGTCCAGGGGTGAATTAAATGAGAGCAAGATCACTGAAGGCAAAGGGAGGACAGGTTATTGCGGCCTGCCTCCTCTGCAGGGGTACCTGGATACCACCCTCGGGCACCTGACAGTGCTGACGGAGCCGCCCAGCCCTCTTAAGGAAGGGGCCCGTGGACTGAGCTCTGTCAGTGCCATGGGGCTTGGAGCTCCAGGGCTTCAGAGCCTCTAGTCCACGGTAAGTTTTCTGATTCTTCTCATGCTTCCTGTAGGCTGAGCTAGAGCTGCTGCAATTACGCAAGTTTTTTCTTACTTCTCACTTCGGTTGCTTGTTATTCCTTATCTCTCTGGGTTCTGATTCTCATTTGTCCATGTCCTGCCATGTCCATCTCTTCGTCCATGACTGCTTTTAACATAGATGTACCAAGATGTACCTAAACCTTAAGTTCTCATTGTAACTAACATGGTCTTCTGGATTAGTAATAGGGATTTTTTGTAAGAGTTCAGGTCATCATGTGTTTCCAGTGTGTTTGTACTCCCACCTCTGCTTTTTTCCCCCGTCTTTTACTTTCTTCAGTAATTGTTCCCTTTGCCTAGATCTCAGTTAGCACAGGAGACTGCTCTGTGTCTGGATTCTCCAAGTCATCCTTAGCATCCTTGGGTTTTTCCTGCTAAAAATTTCATCTGTTTTCACCTCTGATCCTTCTACAGCTTGGTTTCTTCATCTAGCTTGTGTGTTTGCATGCAGAGTTTTCTTTTGTTGTTGCCTTTTCGAGGGGGAAAAGGTGTAGGAGAACTCCAGAAGCAATTTACTCAACCTGTTTTCCTATCTTTGTGCTGCATTTGACCCAGAATTAGGGTCAGCAGTCAGCCAGTCTTAAATGTCATAGTCCATTAAAGTCAATGGGGACACTTTACACGGACTGAGAACTGGCTATAAGATAAGTCTCTTGGGGATAATCCATGTTTCCCATGTGCTTGTAAAGGGTGTCTGCAATGCCTTCCCAGTATGAAATGTATTTGTAGTATGGAATTGCAAAAGTACCAGGGCAAATTCCTGAGAACTGACCCATTTTTGGCCGCTGGACAGACTTCTATTTTGAAGTATGACTTTCTAATAGGCAGGACCGTGTTCCCTAGAGCCCGTGCTGGTGCTCCACGTTGGAAGGCAGCGCTCAGCAGCAGGGCCTGGGACTCAGGCTGGGGAGGCTGCCTGCAGCAGGGCTGTCCTGACACCCCCTTGCTGGGGGAGCAGAGCCCAGCCGGCTCCCAGGAATAGCTGCAAAATCTGGGCAACCTCTTCGTTGGTGCAACCTGCTGCCCCATCCTCACTGCTTGTTGAGTGTTCAGAGAACTACTCTCCACGGACTTCATTTTTGAAGCTCATCTGCACAGCGCCCAATTGTCCGTAGTCAGCATGTGATTTTTCTCCTTTTTCATAGCACTTTGCTACATCCCATGTGATGTTTCGCTGTGTTCCTGCGCAGTAGCACACATCTGTTTGTTCAGTTACTGTGAACTATGCATCAATACTAGATTAACAGCTGGGCACTCATTTTGGATATAAGCACTCTGAAATTCTTCACTGATGAAGTTGTGCTGTAATTCATTTGCTAACGATGCTTCTGAGCTGAATCAAGAGGAGAAGGCGAGAGGAGGGAAAGAGGAAAGTGGACACCACTTAAAACTGTCCCAAGCTCTAGAATTTTGCAAAAGCTTTGTTTTCCAACCTGCATGTCTTGGTGTTGGGGCGTCTCAGAAATATAAATTCTATGAATCATAAAGCAGTGTTTTAGCTCTCTACTTTTGGATTTAATAACGCCTTCCCATCCTAAGCATTCCGTGTAGGCTGCAGGTAATATGAACTTCAAAGGACTTTTCTTAGGAAAGATAATGTTTGATTATTGCAACTTCCTTTTCATATATTTTCCTTCTTGCAGATGCAATGGAGTTGTGGAGCTCCTTAGCTTAACTAACCATCCTCTCTGGGAACTGCACACGATTCTCTAGGTTTACAAACAGCCTCCTAGAAATCAGATCCTATCGTGATAAATAAAAATTAAACAATAATTTTTTCAGCTTCAAGTATTGTCAGCTTATTGTGGGGTGTTGCTTATCTTTTGCATGCTTTGGTGTTAACTATTTCTGGTGGGACTTCTGACGTTAACGGCTAACAATGAACAAAGACCTAATTATTAACCGTTGGCGTCAAGAAGGACATTCCAGCTTTGGCACTTGTCTTGGGAGATACAGATGTGAAATTCCCCTCCTGGCAAAGATGTGAAATTCCCCTCCTGGCAAAGTTCCTCTGGTTAGTTCAGTGCAAAAGCTGAGAACACGACCCTGCTTTGGACTGGAAGATGCCGTCACACTGACTGCTAATGCTTAGTCCTGGCCTATGTGTGCTAAGCCTCAGCTGCAGCTGCTCCAAGACCGCTGCAATTTCAACACCTGGGTATGAGGGCCTGCAATTGCACCACCATGGATCATCTTTCATGGGATGGATCTTCTCAATGGTGCTTTTTTCCTTAAGATTTTTTTCATTGATCCTATTACTTTTAAGGATTAGGGCAAATACAGTAAAATCAGTTTTGCAGATACAGCCTGTGGGATGCAAACCTGCCATGTGTATAATTCAAATAGCTTTTTTTATGGTTACCTTTAGCAGCACGCACACTCTGGTGCACAGTGTTGTGCCTCTGCTGGGACCACTGGCCTACTGGTTTTCAAGGACTGCACTTGGCATCTTCCTACATCTCGCCCTGCTCCCACACTTTCACCATGCCCTGTCCTCAGCACAAATGCACATCACGTCCCCTAGTTTAAGTCATGTCAGACCACTTGTTTTCACATATTGGGTGAGAAATGTAAAGTTGAGAGAACCCTTAAAATAACCACACATTTGTAGTAAGGAATATAGCATTAAATTCAGCAGTGCAAGGACTCTGCAAGTCTAAACAACAGGTTAAAAAATGCCAATGATCTATTTGCAATGGATACCAAAAGCACAGGATCTATAACCGGTGCAAGTCAGAAATTATTTACTATGAAAAAAAAAACCTGTCATTTGCTGCTTTCTTGCTCAAAAAACAATGAAAACTTCAGTAAGATGGAGTGTATATAACTCATTGTGATTGTACTGCTGAAGAGAAAATGTGGGGGAAAAAAAAAAACCACCTTATTTTTTCCTCCTCCCTTTGCTTACTGAATGAAACTATTGGCCAGAAGAATTAACTCTTCCCAGAAACTTTTTGGTGCATTTTATTTTGTTTTTCAGCAGGAGCAACATTCACTGTGGAGCCAGGGAGATGTTTGCATGCATGTGCAGTTATTTCACTCTTGCATATTATTTCTTGATCATTCCTTCCCTACTGAAAACTTCTACTGTTTGATAGAAAAGCATTTCCCAGGTCAGCTCTGCAAGAACTCTGTCTTCCTCAAAGCACTGGCCGATTGCCCCAAGCTTTAAAAAAATCCTTCACAGAAAGTCTGAAATAGAAAAATATTTTTATTTACAAGAGTAAATAATGTAGTGCAAGGAGAGTAGATTTAACCCTCAATAATGCATAGACTGATGCAATTTAGAATCTATGTGATTTAAATAACTTTGCAGAGGTGTATGCACATTGCTTTAAAGGTCAGATCCTTCCTATAGCCACTTACCTCACAGCTTAAAATCAGACAGAAGACATTTCCACTCTATACTTATTACCTGTATAATCCCATCTAATATTTATCAAATAAACTGCCATTTAAACAAATATCTTTAAAATTTACTGTAGGACCAGAAAAAAAGTCCTCACTAGTATCAGGTATAAAAGAACTTGAAAATAAATTGTTCTTTCACTTTATGTCACCTGGCCCATTTTATTTGTTATTATTATTACTTTTTTTTTTAAGGACGTTATGTTCTCTTGGGTAGGGGGAGGGATGCATGTTGGGGAAATGGACG
This sequence comes from Nothoprocta perdicaria, assembly GCF_003342845.1. Taxonomy (NCBI): domain Eukaryota; kingdom Metazoa; phylum Chordata; class Aves; order Tinamiformes; family Tinamidae; genus Nothoprocta; species Nothoprocta perdicaria. The sequence goes on along the minus strand of NW_020455204.1, from coordinate 13,522,712 downwards.
GATGGGCCATTAATTGCTCTGTTCCCCAGGGAATTGTTGACACTTTGGAACTCTGGCTCCTCCAAGATTAGCCAGCGGGTCTGCCAGGCCGTGATCGTATTGAAATCTTTCTGGTATGAGGTTTGATTTTAAAGGAAAATGCCTATTCCAGGACGGAATATGAGATTCCACCCCCCTAAGAAAAGCAAGCAGCAGTCTCATTATAGTGCCTGGGGAGCTGAAGGGCAGGCGGACGCGCTGCAGCGTGCGGCTTTCCTCCTTGTCCTGTGTTCACACAGCCAGCTTGGGCACCCTCACTACAACAAGCTCAACGGGGGTAAAGGCAGTCAGGTAATGTTTTAGGTGATGAGTAAAATCTGCTCTTCACTGAAACCAGGGGCAGTTGCGTTTGTGCAGAGACAAAGATTTTGTCTTTGTCCATTAAAAAAATACCATATAATCTAGTTGGGTCTAGTGAGAAAATCAGTATTCTCTACTTGGCTTGTTAAGGAGGCTATGAGGTGTTGTTTTGTTTTTTTGTCTCTCTCTCTTCCATCATGGATAAGTTAGATCAGTGGATTTCCATATGATTTTGGCTGTTGGAGATTGTTATTAATGCTAATCAACAACTAGGACTTCTAGTTTTTAGGTTTGTAACTGTTCACATCCCATTTTCATGATGCGATACCAGCCTTGGAAAAACAAATATTACCCCTCAGCTGGTAACAAGCTGATTCTGAGGGTTTAACTCCTGCTGTGCAGGACCATTTGTAAAAGCAGATTCTTCTTGTTGTTCCGTTCTGGTAGCATCCTCATTACTCCCCGTTGAAGAGGGCTCATCTAAAGATGGTTCAGGTCTTCTTCCAAGAGAATTATTGGCTTCAGAAAAATAACAAAAGAAATAATTTTAAAAATCCACTCTATTGATAAAGTGTATTTATCAATATTTACAATACTGTGTTGAGTTAAAATAGCAATGAGCAATACTAAGAAGACTAAACGTTAGGAAACATTGAAATAAGAATTCTTGTAATGTTAACTATGCCCTTTGTATGTACTCCTTATGGTTCTCAACCATTTTCAGCTAGTAAGAAATGAAAGCAGGATTTCAAAATTATTTCCCTATTAGATATATTTAAAGCTACATCTCTTAAATATTACTTAATAATTATTAATTATAAAAAATGACTTGAATTTTGCTTCTGAAAAAGATTTTAAATGGTATTCCCTATTGCTGTAGGACATGAACTTATCAATTTATTTTCTGTAATAAAACACAGGAAAAAAAAAGATTTGGTCAGATGAACAGTATTTTTGTAAGAAAATTCATTTAGTGGAAGAAATTCTCTTCATAATTGCTAATATTTCCCAGCTTCCTGATCAAGATTCTGTCTTGTGCTTTAAAGTGAAATAGTGGGTTAAAGTTGTCAATGCTTTTTGAATGACTCCTTATTTTTGCATATGGCAAAAGTTCTGTTTTTTTTTTTTTTTTTTTTTTTTTTTTTTTTTTG
>NW_020455204.1:13489981-13521206 GCF_003342845.1 Nothoprocta perdicaria | reverse complement strand
TTTTTTTTTTTTTTTTTTTTTTTTTTTTTCCTGAGGAATTCAGTTTTGTCTTTTAGTATCTCTTTCAAGTTGAGGAGAAAATTTGAGGAGATGGAAAGCCAATGTTTAGCTTTCTGTCTCTTAATCACCTCTACTGTGTCAAAAAATAGAACACACAGATAAACTTTCTAGTGCAGGACAGGAGTTATTTAGAACTGCTGATTTTGGGTAACTGCTGATGTGATTACTGGTCTGAAGAGGAATGAACTGTCTGCTCCCAAGTCACTCCAGAGGACCCTTTGTACCTTCTCTTTACTCCCACTTTGTAGCTGAACAGAGTCCAGCCCTAACAGGGAACAGGGGCTTATCCCATGCTGTGAAAATAACATGAAATGAAAAAGTCATACAATTATTCCTATAATATCTCATATGGAGGACAGGAAATAGCCTCTTATTTCCACTCATAATCTCCTGCTGATAATGTCGATATTAAGTAACTGAGTATCTCTCTCAGCAAGAGAAATTCTCCAGAAACTAACAGGTTTAGACAAGTCCTTTGTGCCTGATTTTATCCACTCCTTTTCAATGACCAAGGAATGACTTACAAGTCCTAAAACTTGTGGTTCGCGGGCAGCTCTAACCAAATTCTTGGTTTTAATTTTCAAGTTCCATAGTGAAATAAAAAGAACACTTCTTTTTTCCTTCAGTTTTACTATGACAAATACTTACCAGAAAGAGACTGAAAATACTGCATTGTAAATGCAACCAGAATTGATAAGAGAAAGGTTCCCATGAAGTATATCTGTGAGGACAAGTTTAAAAACATGTTAGATCAATGCAAAGCCCAAGTACTGCTTCCAATAAACAAGTGATTTTTAGTAAAGCAGCAATACATACCAGAGTAGATTGCAAAATATTGTTCCAAAAAACTCTTACATAAAAATAAAGCAATGCTAAGGAGCATGGACTAATTGATTCTTGGTTACTATAATTCCAGCATCTACAAGAAAAACATTAAAATAAATAATTAGTCCTATTCTGCAATTTTGTGACATCTGTCATCTGGGAATCTCAAACTGGTTTGCAACAACCCTCAGTAACTCACAGAAACAAGTGGATATTATCACCACCCTGCACAGGGTGAAATAAAAATTAACAGAAATACCAGATTAACCTTATTCAGCACAGAATATCTTACTGTGGACACCTGCTTTTATTTTCTGATTAGTCAATAACTGGTCTAAGCATCAAGGCTCTCCTTGCCAAGCAGACACATATAAGGTCATATCCGTTGCTTTGTTCTAACTAACATAAGTCATTATCAGTAAGATTCACAGCAAGGTCAGATCTACAAAATTTAGCTAGGTATGCAGGAAATTGTGAAAGAACTTAGTAAGTGCCTTAGCCAAGGAGCTACTGGGCACCGTGTTGTAGGCTGAGATTAGCTGCTTTCTAGGATTCATTAATGACAAGTTCACTGGCTAGAGGAGTTTGGATGGCTAAACCACAGGCACTTATTTTAGTTGCAAATGACTCTTACCAAGTTGAGGAGATTGGGGGTGTGTGTGAGGGGTGGGGGGAGGCTGCTACGCCTCTGCAAACAGGGCCAAGATGATAGGAAACCACTGCAAAGCCTTCAGCTCTGGAGTTAATCCCTACTGCAAAGTGGCTGGATTCAGCCCAACTGACACCAAAGTTCAGAATTCTGGTGTGAAACCCAGTGGGACCAACTGGGTCAGGAAGCCCTATTCATCTGACTAGTGGTTTTGTGCACACGGGAGATAGTTTGGGGCACAAGTACAAGCTCAGACTAACTAAGGTGAAGAACAATTTCAATATAGTATTGGTGAATTGACAAATGGATGTTTTATGTTATCAATCATCTTCACTTTTTAGAGTCACATAACACTGTCAAAATAAAAAGTAAAGCACTGATTCTTTGTTGAACGTATTATCCACTAGTTCCTTCTTCCTTGCATATCTGAAAGATGGTTTTTTAAGTACGTACCGCATAAGCTTTATGTTTGCACTGTGCTTTTCAAATCCACATTGACCTGTCTAGGAAAAGAGCACCCAAGATCTGTACTGGGACCAGAGTTGTTTAAGCACATGCGTTGGCAGCATGGGCCATAGAGAAAGCAGATCTGAAACCTTCTCAGTGATCTAATATTCTGTGCCAGGACATGCACAGGAGGATGTTTTGGGGTGCAGGAAGAGAAGAAAAATAAACTGAATACCTGTGAAATTGTCCTTGCAGAGTAAGTAGGAAGGACTGCTATTATCCCAGTTACATACGTTAACAATTCCTTATACAATTATGCCTTATTTGGCATTGAAAGATTATTTTGGACACAACATTCAATTGTCAGTGCCTAACAGAACTGGAAAAGATCTCCTGAATTACAAAATCTGTTCCCTCCTATTCCAGGCAACCATGTATATCCAGGTCTCTCATAATTAGCTGCAACTGAAGTCAATTTAAGCAGTTTAAGATTAACACTCATTACAAGCATGTTGATCTTACCTCTGTCTAATCTGCCTTAAATCTTACAGGTGAACAAAGTTAATAATTCTAGGAGTTGTTGCTTTCAGAAGCAAATGCTACTTACATGGCAGAACTGAAGGTACTGAGACTGTTGCTGATGAAGCACAAAAAGGCTCACCTGTAGTAGAGTTCCTGAAGAAGGGAAGTATTGCTAGAATGCACAGTTTGATCAATTTCCAGGTGATCCAGAATGTAGGAAGGGATGGAATTACCCTCTTCGATGAGAAGGGCCAAGTTAAAGAATCCCTAACAAAAAAACCCGAAGTATATGCACTTTGAATCATTAAGTTTTCACATGTGTATTTGAAGTCTAACATAAGCATGATATATTTAAATAATTACAATCATCCAAAAATTCCTACAATGTGAACTACATGATCTTTGCTGAACAGTAACACGGCCTTCTTTCCCAAACATATACTCAGGTGAATTCTGAAACTGCAAATGAACCAGCATTCATTTGCTGTGACACTGATCACTATTTTCCTAAAAACTGGCTGAAAGAGGTTCTTAGCTTTCTGTTTTAATTGCACTTTAAATAGAGGCACCATAGTGAACAGTCAGGTTTTATCTACTGGAGAAATACAGTCTAAAACAAAAAAAACGTATTCATACTGTTCTGTTAGCAGAACATTTAATTTCCTTACGCTTAGTTCATTATACACCAACAGCAATTGCAATAGTGATTCTGAGAGCAGAAATTTGCTCCAGCCATTTTATATCTTTAATCTTATCCTTAAATCCTAAGTGTCACAGAGACACAGAGACATGGGGAGAGCAGAATAAAGTATCAGGGATGCTCCAGGAGATTGCAGGCAGAACACGGCATGTCTTCAGTAGTGTGACCTGGTATATCATTTCATTATTAGGCATTGCTTATTTCCTAAAAAAAAAAAGCATCATTTGCTTATTTCCTAAAACATTAACTAATAGCGCTGGAATAAAACTCAGGCAGTTTATTTATTACCTTACATTACTGAAAATACAAAGGTCACAACAGAATCAACTGTGTGATAGCAGTGGCACTTAATAAGGTCATTCAGTGTCAGCTCTGAAAACAGCCTAATTCTAGGTTATCTGTTTATTTATTCTAGGTTTATCTTCTATTAAACAGCAAATACTGACTCGTGAGGTTTTTAGAAATGAGTATAACTTTTCTAGCAGGTGTGTTCAGCACACACATGTAGCCAAACCAAGTAAGTTTCAGGTGTTTCTGAATGCTGGTGTTTTATGAACTGTCCCAGTTGCAGCCCCACCTGTGAGTCTCCCTCTAAGGCAGCCTGCGCGTACATCCGCACGGAGAGCTCCAGGTCTTTAGACTGGTTCTGGTAACCGTAGTAGTAGAAATCTCCCATTTTCAAATAAGCTGCAGGAGAAAACAGCAAGAGATCATTTAAAGCATTTGCAGAGACAGAATTTAACTACAAGTGTGATGGAGAATTTAAAAATAACTCAATTTAAGACAGCATATTAAAAACAGAGATATTCCTTTCCTCTCATAGCTTCTGTGGCTACTTTCTATCAGACTACCTAGTGAAAATGTTTATCCTTGCTCTTTCTCTCGGTTGCTTTTTAATAGATGAATTTAGTGGAAAACTTTGCTACATTTTCAAAAACTGAGATTTTGGAGACATCATATTGTATTTCTTCTTCACTTACTGAGTTCTTTGAGGGAACTGTAGCCCTACTATTTAGATTAACTCCTATCACACTTAAAAAACATGCTATTTAGGCACCTGTTCTGTACTTGTCACTATGATAGCTCTCCTCACTCCAAAAATACGGAATACTTGGCTGAAGTTAACTTCATTGATTTCAAATCCAAACTATTTCAGGGTGACTGTAGGAGAAGACTTCTGGTCTAAAAGCAGAGCGATGCCTGTCAAATCTTTTATGAATATCCTTCTCCGATACTGCACAGAACAGAAATGCCCCGCCAGACGAGTGCAAGCATGTCACTGCACTGAACAACGCTGAGGAGTTCATAACACACGCTAGGCCTCCCCTCAGCCTTCCCTTGGAGCTCTGAACCACCTCCCAGCCTTGCGCCGTGCACTGACAGCATCAGCTCCCTTTAAATCCCACCTGTCTGTGGCGCGGGCCACAGTAGGGCCCTTCTGGGAGGCGAGCACACCGGTCGCTGCTCCCACAGGCCCCACGGCGCCAGAGCGAGCGGGAAGCATGGAGAAGAGGGCTCCCCTCAGGTGAGGGGGCCACCAGCCCAGCCAGTGGTCTGGATGTCACTGTTGTCACCCCTGTGGTGACGGTGGAGCCGGGAGCCTCCCCTGCCAGGGTTCAGCAGCACAAAGCTCACGCAGGCTCTCGATCCTCCTCCACTGCTGCCGGCAGGCGCCACAGACACAACTCCCCACATGCGACTTATGTGAAGGAGAGGTAAAGAAATAAAATCCTTCTGCTGCTGTGGAGTCTTCTGTCCTTCAGCTCAGCCTTACCTGCCTGAGCCTCAACTTCAGGTGCTTCTCTCATGTCACACTGCACCAGGGGCTCTGCAGGAGTCTGGCCAAACTGCACACTGCAAAGCAGGCTGCAAACGCTTTTCAAGAGCCAGCAGTTCCCGTGGCTTTAGGCTCTATCAGTGTGTTTTTATATTTCAGAGCTGCTGTGTTTTTCAATAAATAGCTTCAATAATTTTGACACTGCACTTGTCCATATGCTTAATGCTAAAGCATTTAAACTGTCTTGTGAGACAACCATGTCAATGCTTTCAAATACTGAGTAACTCTTTAAAAAGCACCAAAATGACTTAGTCATTTATTGAAGTCACTGAGGTATTGAAATTTAGGGCCAGGTAAAAGGTAATTAATATCTGAATAAACCTTACATTCTAGAAAGGCATATTTTTTTTTTGAGAGAGACACAGAATCCTTAAATTCTTCCAGGTAATCTGTGTCAATGTTACTAAACTCTGTACCCTAACAGAAAAAAAAAAAAACCTCACAATAAATTAGATAAGGAATCCTTTAGCCTTCATTAGTTTCTCGTGACTCAATTGTGATATGGAAGTATATTGGCTTTTGGCTTTTCTCTTTGATAAACTAAGCAGCACGAACTCCTAAGGTCTACCACTGCTTTTCTTTTAACCCTTCAGTCAATTGCTTAGGCTCCTCTATCTGTAGCCCTCTTTCAGAGCTCGACTTGTAAAAAACATTTTATGCATTTTATCCCATAAAAGGGAAATTTTCCAAAAAAACTGCTCTGAACCATATTCCGTAAATATATTTTTTTCTGTTTTTCCTGTCAAAATACTCTAAAAAGGAACACCATAAAAAGCAGGAAAAGCGCTTAAAGATGACACATTAAAAAAATGTAGCATTTTTGTAGAAGCTCAGTCATTGTACCTTGCTATTGCAGAAATAAGAATGGGCAAAAAGAAAAGGACAGATTAGCTTTTAGCACATGGCGCAATTTGAGGATAGAGAAAGCAGAAAATACTAGACTCCATGTCTGGCCTTTACCCTTCCCTTAACTTGCTCACTCATACAAAAGTAGAACATTCATACAAACATAGAACTGAAAAATGAGAACTGCACTCCTTTAGAGATCTGAAATCAGAAAGAGATTCTTATACATACCAAATGAGGGCGCATTGATTTGAGAAACGGAGAAATTATAGTATCTCCAAACACAATCTGTTGCTAGGTATTTCTTTGCCAGATCCTGGAAGGAAAAGGCATTCATCCATTTACATCACAGATAAGATATTAGGATCACATTATCATTAAAGACCCTTCCCTTCAGGAGGGTATGTTATGAACACGTTTACTCACTGGTCTTTCTTCACAGATGTGTGCTAAATTTGACTGTGACACTTCAATCCCAGTTTCAGCTGCTAAAATATAATGCAGGAGAGCTTCATGCCTAATTAGACAGAATAAATCAATGGGAAGAAATCACAAACATTTTAGTTATAGCTAAATAGTACTAAATAAATGGATATAATCTCTTAGCAAATTTGGGTACAAGTCCTAATCAAAAGCAAGAGGCTGGCAAAGCCTTGCAACAGCCACATCTACTGGCAACACTGGGTGTAACAAACTCTGCAGGAGCTCAAGGAACTTCAGTTTTCTCTCTTGTACTAATGGCAACACAGCTCAAGCTGATGATAAAACTGGATTGATACTGAGCACAATTAGCTATGTAAATGTTTCAGATAAATCTTACCTTAAAAAATCCCCCACTTAAGCTCTGTAATTCATACTGCTGTGTTAGTATCTGCCCAACAGGAATCTCAGTACTTCTTTGGTATGTTTTGTTTTATCCTTTTATTTCTAAGATTTGCTTTGTATGTTTAGATCATAAGGTCTGTGGAGCAAAAAATGTCCACGCAAGTGAACAAACCCTAGAATAGTCTCAGTCACTCTACGGACTCTACACACTACTGCAAGCAATAAAAGCTAATTTATGTTAATAATTCAAGTAATAAAAGCTATCTTTCCATAATAGTTCAGTACTACAGTACAGTGGTACAGCACTGCCTCTGATTCCAGACTGTAATTTCTCTTTCATGTTCTCTGTCACTGATCTATTTAATATTATGAAGATTAAGTAATCAAAAATTAACAAAATTACTTTCTTTAAAACGGTGTGTTTGGTCTGAGGAATGAAAAAGGTCAATCTTTGTGTAGTTTTCCCTGTCAGAGTTTCAGAGAGTCATGTTTTCAAGTTGCTCCACAACATAAAGCTAAAACCCATGCCAGACTTCGGGATTTGCTGGTTTGCTTAACTGGAAATAAGTATGGTCCCCCATACATTTGATGTCAAAAAAAGTCATTTAAGTCAAGAACCTTGCAAAAAAATGGTGAAAGCATTTGCCCCTTACAGAACAAGCAGACTTAATCTCCTGCTTCCCAACTGCCTGTGCAAGATTCCACTTTTTTCTTTGTATTTGTCTTGCAAAAATATCTGGGATCTTGGAGATCTGGAGCACAGGACTAATGCATGATGCCTAAACTGGGATGCTAGTTCTAAACGAAAAAGAAATCTCTCCTAGGAATGGATTACTCCAAACTGATCCTCTGAGTTTCTTGCAGTGAGTTCTTTTAACTCAAGTATTAACTGACTGCTGGCGGGAGCAGGCTGAGACTTTACGAACCGCTGTCTTCATCAAATATGGCAGTTTCTAAGTCCTGATGCCAGGCAAAAATGGAGCATCAGTTTGGAGGCTATTTTAAATCCTCATTGCTTACTGAGTATTTTAGCCTATTAAGATTTAGGGAAAAGATAATATTAACTGTTCAAGGGGGAAAAAAAAAAGAAAAAATCTAATTTAACAGCCATAATTTTCACGACATGGGAAAACTTCTGCTGTCCATGTCAGTTTGGATTATTGGACAGTAAATACACTTGTGAAATATCTTGTCTACTTCTTGAGACTATGCTGACTACTGCTGACTACTCTGAGGTCAGCAATACTGTGTGGGACAAGGCATGTCCCACAATGTCTCATCATTATGCAACAATATTCCTTGTAGTGTATCACTACTTCTAGCTGCTCTGAGTCTTAGATCCCCTAGAATTTGAAAAAAAAAAAAAAAAAGAGTGAAGAATTAAGAAAAATAAACAGAGACTATTTCTTATCAAGAAGGGCTCCAGTACAAAAGCATCACTTGCCTGCACTGGGTTGAGGCAGCATGAAGCTTTCAAGTATGTGCTTTCAGAAACTCTCCCAAATTTCAGAATGGTGTGGGCCTTGTCAGCTATACTGGTCGACATATCACTCGATAAACTCTTTTCCTCTTCATTCTGTCAGACTTGTTGAATTATGCCTTCGATCAATTCCCATTTCCCTTTAAATCAATAGTTGTTTTGCTCAATTTCAAGTACTACAATTTGTATTTTTTGAGGTGACGGCCTAACTTTTTTTTTTATAATGCTAGTACATAAATAAAAAATAGAAAATAAATTTGAAGAGAACAGAACAAACATACCATGAAAGTTCCAGGTAAGCATTAAGAGCTTTTCTGATGACATGACCTAAGTAGCCATTCTTCTCTGCAACATGTTTTGCCCAGCTTTAGAAAGAAGAAATAATAAGGAATGAACAGCTAAGCCCCAGTAACAATCTCCCTGATCAAGGTGTCTCAAACGACAGGAAAGGATTTGAGATCACTCAGCTCGACTTCCCCCATAAGACAAACTATGGGATTGCACAGCAACTGCTGCCTCCAACTTTTAACTGTTGACTGAATGACAATATATTTGTACATACATCTCCACAAGTGTACATATTTTTAGCAAAATTACTTTGATGATAACAAAGTGCTGTAACTCCTCATCATCCTCTTTGTTGATGGAAAACATCCGTTCTACTACATTAGGAGCTTGTTATCTCTTGATAAGCAAAAATGACTTAATTACTTAGAGAGTCCTTGAACTTTTATTTCTGGAACAACTCAGAGCCTGTGCACCAGCAAATACAGATGCTTACTAAAAGTACTCAGCATCTCCGGAAATCTGCTGGATATTTAGATAATACACATATTCATGTGGATCAAACCTAACTGAAGGTGATTTTCTTCTCAGGGAGGAAAATGCCATGCAGTAAAGGATAAGTAAAAAAAAATAAGTAAAAAACTATGTAATTAAAAGTCACCAAAAATCAAAGTAAGCCAACCAGCAAAATATTCTCCATTAACAAATGTTTTCATTCCTTACATTACAGCTTTTTCTGGATCTCTTGGGAAGTCTTCCATATTTCCTGTGATGTAGTACTGAGAGCATCGTAAAGTCCCTTCTATATGTCCCCCTTGAGCAGCTTTATAGAAATATTGTGCAGCTACTGTCTGCAAAGGAACACATCACAATTAGCAATGCTGCATTATTAAATTTACCAAAGTAAATCTTTCCCCTTAGTGAAAATAACATTTTTTTTTCTCACTGACACACTCAAAATTAAATAAACAGGCTGTATCACAAGAAGATAAAATATAATCTTGGTAGATTGTAGTCTTTTATTAAAGAATTACTTTTTGCAAACTTAGCTTAAAGAAATCCCATATAGTCTCAAGGTTCACACAAGCTGTACAAATGCAACATAACTGTCTAAAAGACCTTCTGATTGTTCAGGGACAAGTTTCTATTGCTTTTATTTATTGTGGGAAGTGTCCTTTCATGATCAGGTACCAGAGCATCCACTGGGACTTCTGCTGACCTGGGCAGCAGTTTGAGTCACGGTGGCAAAAGTAACGTCATTAAGAAGGTTTTAAATTTGAGACCAAGGTCCTGGTTGCTGTTAATGGAAGGAGAAAAATAGAGGTAGCTCCTGTAGCTACATCTGCACCTGTTTTGCTCCTCAATTAAAGAACACAAAGATATGCAGGATTAAAAGACCTGAGTAATAGCTTTCAAAGCAACTTCCCAGTACCACTTCTCTCTGTGATGAAAGTGTCAAAATCTGACCCAGAGTGAACACAGTAGCCTTAGAAATGAAGTCAAAATTTGTAAATTTGGCCCTGCTGTACAAAAAAAGAAATGTACTATTAAATATTTACTCACTTGATTTCTACCAGGCTTTCCAGGAAAAATCCCATCTAAATAAAGGACACCGAGGTTGTACGATGCATCTGGATTTCCCAGTTCTTCAGCCATTAACCAGTGTTTAGCTGCATTTCTGTAGTCCCTTTTAAAATTGTGGTAATACCAGCCCAATCCATTCACTGCCTGGGGCAAGCCCTTGAGGAAAGAGAAGAGCAGGCTGGAGTCACACGCGTGGTGCTGCTATGGGTCACCCTGAGGTTCCGTCCTGCTGTGGGACTGTGGGCATTCGGCTTGTCCAGCCAAAATTCCACTCATCTGGGATCTGGGATACAAAAACCCGTTGACTTTTTTGTGGTTTTCTTCCTTTAAGTCTCATGCTGACCACAAACCCTCTCCAGGCTAGGGACAGCCAAGAGATTCCCTCAGAGTCTGTCAGGCTGTTCCTTAAGGAATGATTCCAACCTGAAATGCAACTCTAGCATCTAGAGAGTCCTGTGTCGGTCCGTATTCAGATTTGTATTTGGTTATTAGCAAAGCCCTATGGACATTGGCGGCATTTTAACTAGCTTTCAGAACTAGAACTGCACCCAAGGTCTAGGTGTAGTTATGGTTTAATATAACTACATATGGTTTTATACAAAGCAAGCTGTGGCTTGGCTTATTAAACTGTACTTAATCAGCAAATCACGGAGGCTATTTGCCTCTGTTGTACCCCTCAGTGTTGTTATCCTCAATCTTGGAGAAAACTAAAAGGTTCTGGGTCATCTGTGTCTCCTTGAAGCACAGAGGGTGAGGGGGAAGAGTACAGTCTTTTGCTGATCACCAGCACCCAACTGGAAGAGTCCAGCTTCAAGAAGGCATAATTCTAGGTAGAGTGAACTATCAGTCCCAGCAAAGACAGGAAACTTCACTGTTTACACACAACTATGATGTATGCATTTTATATCTGTCAAGGTGCATTATAATTAGCATTAGCTATAGGATGATTATGATCAAATATTCATTATATTTTACCTTGGCTGCTGCTTTCTTCATCAATTCTAAAGCAAGTTTTATGTTCTTTTTCACACCTTGACCCTAAGAAATGGATAGGTGAAACAACCACAGTTTACAAATAAGAATACAAGCTGATGTAAATTCACATATAACCATTCAAAATGCTTTTTTACAGCGAGCCAAATATTTACTAGGAATTACTCAGCTCTAAAGAGTTACAGTAAAAAAAGAGGCTTTGTGCCAATCACTCCTTCACAGCCTTACACACAAGCTCAATGATCGTTTATCATTTAGCTTTTGGAAAAGCAATTTTACTAATGGACACATACAATTTTTATGGGTAAATAACATCATATTTCTTTACGTTTCAGAAGTTAAGAAAGAATAAGTAGTACCAATAGCTTTACAGACTGTTCACAAGGTGGCAGTGGATAAGAGCTCTCAGCTTTCCTCAAAAAGCTGTTGAGGTGTCTCTAGAGGGCATACATAGATGTAGTGATGATGATATTCATATAAAAAGGTTGCAGACACAGACTGAACCAACCAAGGAGAATCACCTCACTGCCAGGGATGCTCAAAAATAACAGAAGCAAAATTTGAGCAAGTGTTTTATATTGAAGAGCCCTCCATTGGTCAAGGAATAAGGTGAACATTTAACAGGTCTTTACTGACATCTTTAGTCTGTAGTCTTATGGGCCACACTGCTGAGCTGATCCAGTTTGCAAGGTTATGCCTGCAAGTTTAACCTGTGAAATCTGCTGCTAGTTCAGAGGCTCAGCTGCATGGGCAGACTGTTAATTCCCACTCGAACAAAAATTGGGCTTAGATACCTAAGAAAGGACATTCTGAGAAACAATTTCACTTCTACCTGCATCTCTACACCTAGGCCTATGCCTACTAGCGGGCTAGATCTTAGGAGTTGCCAAGCAACTAGGAAAAATGGGTCTATGATTTCAATTGGATTTTGATCCTGAATCTGTCAAGGAATGAAATCACTTAATTGTTTTAAGTTTACTCTTATCTTTCAGATATATACATTTTTTGCGTACCTGTACAAATCATAATTACTAAGTGATTTTCAGAGCTAATATGAAAGTACTGCGTATGCTCTCACAACGTGCCACTGCAGATAAATTAAGAATGTTCATACATGCAAAACATTTACAATTTATCTGTAATGACACATTTTTTACTCAAAGAAATGAAATTTTGAAGTGAAAACATGAAACATGACTTACCTTAAATAACACAATAGCATAATCATATATTAAGACTGGATCTTCTGTTTCTATTGCACCCTTTTCATACCATTCTATTGCTGCTTCAGGATTTTTTGCAACACCCTGCTGGCCCCAAAACAGCATCTGAGCCAATCGTTGCTAAAAGAAAACAGGGCAAATACCAGTGTGAGATGCATTAGCATTGAAGCTGGAGCCAAAGGAGCAAACTTTTGCAGGCTTAAGTGGGATTTAGATATGTGCAGAATGTTTCATGTTCCAGACACTTTGAAAAGGACTGGCTATCAGTAAACTTCTGAGAGGGTTTCCAGTGGTTAAAGGACTGGTGTACTGATCAAATGGCGTATTCATAATACACCTACAGCAGGGTTAGTTTTTGCACGTGTTGATACTAGGAAAGTTTCCTTTGATTTAAGTGCAGAAGAACACGGTGAAGGCACCAGTAAAAGCATGCTAATGCCTCGGTATTACAACACGTGATGCCAGTCTGAGACCAGCAGCAGCAAATGCACAGTGTCAAACACACACCAGAGGTCAGAGATAAGTGGTTGCAATGCTGACTCCTGATGACCCTTTCCTTTTTGCCTTGCATCATTCTTAGGGCTGTTTTCATGGTCACAGGACGCTGTGAGGCAGAAACATGGGATTTAAGCTCACAGGCAAGATGTAATTCAAGTGGGATGGGGGCAAGTTGGTCTCCCCCGTGTTCTGCAGACCTACATAAACAGTGTGCCCGTGAAAAGAAGGGGAAGCCTCTGACTCTGTACCTGTGCAGCTGCATTTCCTCTTGTTGCTTCATGTTTTAGCCACATGAAGACATCACCATTTTCTTTTGTTTGAGCTTTCAGCAGTTCATCATCCATCAGCCTCACAGTTTCAACAAATGCCTGAGGAGGAGGTGAACAGAAGGAAACAATGACTTCATACACCTACCAACAAATGGAAATGTTGTCTTCTGCTTAAAAAAAAATGTAGTCTATTCTTGGTCTCAAAATTCTCACTGTCCCTTTGCTGCCAGGGCATTATACTCCGTGTAAAACCTCTTGCTGTGTTTTCAGGCAGATCATTCACATTGTCCCTTTCTATCTTTCAAGAGTTTGTCCAGCAGCCTGGCCTACAGACCAGCCTAAACAAGGTTTCTGTCGCTCTGCTTTCTCACAGCAATCGGACAGAGACTTCTAGGATAAGCAGCTCCTAGGGACGAGAACCACAGTGAAGAATCTTTGACTTACTTAGGACTCTTCCTCTCTAGCACCATAAGGAGTTATTTTTTCCCCTGAGACGTACAATTTGCTTTAGAAAAAGGAGAAAAAGAAGGCAGAAAATAAAAAGAAGGAATAATATGGACATATAAAGGCGAGATGCTCGTTTTCATCATCAGGATTTAGAGAAGCTCACCAATAAAATAATTTGTGATTTCAGGCTCCAGACATCACAGACATACCCAAAAAATGGGCAGCAGGAATCACACGTTGAAAGAGGAAAAGAGATATACTTATTGGGGGGGGGGGGGGGGGGAATCAGAGAGGGAGGAGAGAGGGATAAATAAGGGCACATACAGGCTTTGCAAGGTTCTCAAGAGAAAACAGCACTGAGAACTGAACCCATGGAGTGTTTGGAGACTCACAGTTTCCAAAATTCCTGTAGGCAACAGAGAATGCAAAAGCACCACAATCCCTCAAGGAACAGAAAAGCATCAAGAACCCCAACGGCGCGAAGCTTTCTCGGACGCCACCGAGGGAAAAGCCACGGCAAAAAGGCAGTTCCTAACATGACTCTGCTATAGCCCTGTAAGTGAGGCAAGGAAGGCTCAGGATCAACGCTGCTGTAAGACATAGCGCTCTAATCTAGGTGACTCTATGTCAGTTTTCAGTTAAAATTTTGTTTTGTTTTCCCCTACTACAATAATCAGTAATAATTCTTGCTGATAGACCTGGATTCTCGTACTGGTCTACATTGTTAAGTATTTTTATGGACAAAGCCACATTGTCTCATGTTCGGCAGCTAGTTCTGAAAAGATTTTGCTGTCAAGTTTCCTTCCTTAAATAGATATTAAATGGTCAAATTTTCTATATTTGATTATAGAAAAAATACACAAAGGGAGAGGACAATTCACCTTTCACTTGAACTTAATGAAGTTTTGCTACTGAAATAGCAGACCAGACAAAAAATCACGTCCATTTAAATGGATAAGAAACTGGGCAAGGAATTAGGGTCCAAAAACGAGACTTAGATTTTACTGAAAAAAAGGCACACGGGAGAGATTTAAGCCTAGCTTTGTTTTGGATTGCCCTTTCCTACAAAATGAATTAAAGATACTTACACATAATTTGGGGGATTATGTAAGGATTAGATGAATTAATGCTTGCAAATCATCATAAAGAAGGAAATGTTCCATCTACATGACTAATATTAACATATGAAAAGTCATTTGCACAGAGAAATTCAGGCACGCTTTAAACTCTTTTACCTGTTCCCCTGTTATTGCGTGTTGATCCAAGGACGTCTTGATTGCAATGTTACTGTAATAAGCATACGAGAGCTCCAGGTCGAGTGGATAGTTATTAATGCCTTGGTAGTGTTTGTAGCCAAGATTCATCACTGAAAGTCTCTCATCTCCCTGAGCACCAACCAAACTATACAACAGACCCTGGGAAAAAGCAGCAGACATAAATAACAGTGAATTCTTCATACAGGTTTACCACTGTGGTGGGAATTTAAATGCTGTATACAAAGACAAGAGTGCTCCTATCAATAGGAGCTATACTAGCTATATCGGGTAGACATAAAAGCAGAATTTTGCATAGCCCTGGAGTCTCCTATACACATGGAAAGCTTTGAAAGAAAAACTAATCTCTCTAACTACTAAATTACTTCTCAGGTATTGCCCTTACTCTGCCACCAAGTATGTGGTTTAGGCCACTGCCTTATGTGCATACTCCTTGGTACAAGTGCACTTGCTCATGGAGATGTGCTCTTCCAGGGACATATAAAGGCATCTTCTCTTTCTTTGATGTCGCAGGGCAACACATACAAATGTTTCTACCTGAAAATTCTGGAGTTCATACGTGCTGTGCAGTTCCTCATCTGAACCAGAGCCAATTTTCTCCTAAAACATTTTTTCCAAAAATACGAAGGTGCTCCCTATCCAATTTTAGACAACTACAAGCAATCTAGATGGCTTCAGAAGTCACTGTATTTAGCAACATAACTGATCTTTTTAAAAGCAGTGATTTAAGGACTCAGTGAGATTACGGACTGCCATGGACCAGCAGCCCTCACGTGGCCAGTTGTCAGATCTATCCAGTAACTCTCTAAACACTCTTATTCAGGCAGTTCTAAGTATTTGACCATGTTCCCAGTGCCACATTTTTGCACAATATGCCATGGGACTTCTTTCACAACAGTATCATGCAACCTTTTCACTTTAGGAGACTCTCCTTAAGTGAGACCCATCTGTGATTAACTTCAAGTGACTCAAGGGCCACCCCCTCGTCCTGTCTTCTCAGGGACTGGGAAAAGCCTTATGTTCCATGCTGTTCACTTCACAATCTCCTCTAGATCTCACCAAACCATTTGTTTGCTTCTTCTGGATGAACAGGATAAAGACTCCTGCCATAAAGACTTCAGTATCACTGGGCAATTCAGAAGCAGCCATACTGGGGAGTTCTTTCAGCTGCAGCCTGAACAGGGATCTGGTGATCAGATGAGGCAAGAAAAGCCATTTTCATTTCACTTTTTCTTTCTTTCTTTTTTTTCTTCTTCTAATAAGCCTAAACTCATCCCATTTCATAAACTGCCATTAAAAGCTAATTAATTTTGGAGACATAACCAAGTGGGTTAAGTATATTACCTTGGAACGATCCACAGGCACACCTAGGCCTGTTTCAAATATAACTGCAAGGAAATAGGAAGCCTTGTGGTATCCACAGCAACTGGAATCCAGCAAGAGAGGGATAAAGGAGCCTGTATTGCTTAAGCCATCTGTGCTGGAGAGACCCTTTGCAGCCTTCTCAAATATCCGCCAGCCAACTTCTAGAACTGCATCATTTTCATCTTCTAGCACTAGAAATACAACACAGGATGCACAGTTATTGCAAGAGTTTAAATTAGGAATTTATTTCACCTGCTTAATTCAACTTTATTGAGTCAGATTTTGATATTCCTTCTCAAGCTGAACAGCATTCTCAATGCAGGCTGTCGATATTCCAAGATGCAAGGAATTACTGAATAAAAATGGTGAATCCAAATCAGAAGGGCTATCTTAAAGTAGCCCCTACAAACATAATTATATCTCTATTTATGCCTTCTACTTAAAAAGCCATCCTCATTTGCAATGTAACATGTAAGCTACAGGAGACTTCCTTGCTAAATTAAATGATACAAAGAAAAAAGTCTGTAAAACATGAACCAAAGCCAAAGCATGCCAACCTGTATCATATATATTTGTGGACTTATTTTGTAACAGTAAGATAAAATATGATTACCATCTGGTGAGCTGAAATCCATTTCTTTCAAGAGTTTGAACAAAAGATGGTATTTTTCCCTGAGTTCTTTTCCCCACATGAAGGCATCGCATTTGGACTTCTCTCCATATTTGTCAATTAGCTCTGAATAATAGTTTTCATAGACACCTAGAGAAAATGAGGTATTTAAGACCTGAAAACTGACATGACTGTTCTTTAAAACAAACTTCTAGTAGGAAAAAAAAACAGTTTCAGGGTAATTGTTTTTTAAATTGATAGACAAAATAGCTTAGGCATATTGTTCACACAAAGCAGGGTAAAAAAACTGATATAGCCAGCACAGGCCACATAGGAAAACATTCTATTCCATAATCTTTCTCAGGGAAAATAATCAAAATCTAATTGGAAACAAACTGATGTTCAGCACGCATTTAAATTGTGCTACCCCTCCTTCATTTGCTTCAGTATAAGCCTGTCAATTAAATTTCCATCAGGCAACAGTTGAAGAGAAGCAAACTTTGTACAGCTGTGGGGAAGGACTTAAAATACACATGCTTTTGGGTCATTTGGGAATTAAGCTGAAGAAAGCAAATGTAACAGCTTTATATTTATGCTTCCAAACATCTCTCTTTCCCTTTATGTGACTGTCCTTTTACAGGAGAAATATCAAGAACACAATTTAAATGTATATTTTACAACACAAAAGTTTTTGCAGGAACAGAAACATACTTTTAACCAACAGTAATGAGACTAAGCCCTCTCAAATCACTTTTTAAAATTATTATTTTTATGCTTATAGCCAAGTTTAGGTTTACTTTTGATAATCACTATTCAGTCTCTTGTAAAAGAAAAGGCAAAAGGCCTCCAAAGATGACAGTTTAAAATACACATCTCACAAATGGATACTTACAGTCTTGTTGCACAGCCTGGCCTTCACTCACAATGTCTCTGTACTCAGACACTATTTCCTGAACATCCATACATCGCTCATAGTAGATCTCAATTTGTTCCATTATTTCTTCGTCATAAAGGGGGTTAGAAATCTAGACAAAGACAAATAACTGATAAATGACAAGTACTCTGTTGTTCCTGACAAGCTTCCTATTTCTCAGGAAAGGGCTTGTTCACAACAAAGATGTATTTTGTTCTTGTGCCAGATAACCTGATGCTGATCACAACAAACTATGGCCTTAGAGAGACAGAATGATCCAAGATATAGCAGATGGATTTCCAAACTCAGTCAAGCCTATGGGGCTTTCACTACTGGTTTCAACAAAACCATAAATTAGACCTCAATACTGCATCAGCAAAGACTCTGAGAAACTGATCATGACTGAAATGTAAGTCCTTACCTACAAGCAGATTTAGGAATACGGTTTTCACATGCACCTTGAGAAGCCTTGTCTTTTAGCATCTGAAGCAGTACCTAACTTTCCTTCCTTTCAGTGGAAAATGCTCATACGTGGCTTGCACATTCCCAAGTTCTATTGTGCTTGATGGCAGGTTTATTACTTACTAAGAGCTTCAGTAAGCAAGAAGCTCTTATGTCTGCACCGAATACTCTTATGAGCCCAGTGAAATTTCCCTAGGTAAAAGAAAATCATAGCTGGCGGGTGACACGTAAGCACTGTCTAACACTGCTTTTGTTTACCTGTTCTGTGTCCAGCACACTCAGGCGATAGTATTTCACAGGACCAAAGAATGCTTCAATACCATTTGCATACCCACTGCCTCCAAGAACAAAATATCCATCCGTGTCATCATAATAGAAATCTTCCCTAAAACTTAAGAACACAAGAGAAAAAGAAATGGCTGTCAGTAGGTACTATGTATGATAGAAAAAGAAATTTATATCTCATAATTCTGGTCACTGACAGCCTAAGGTTCACTGCCAGCATCTTTTTCTACTGTGAAAGAAAAATAAATTTATATTTCGTATCTTTGGTCATTGCCAGCCTTAAGTTCACTGCCAGCATCTTTTTTTTTCTCCCTCCCATCTGTTTACTCTCAAAACCTTTCTGCAATCCAATACGGAAAGTTCTGGAGCAGATTGAAGAAATGCCTTATTACAAACATTAAAACACCAGGGTATTTTCTTTTGCTGACACTGCAGGTGAAACTTTATGCCTCATTAAACAATCTCAAAGATTTCAATTTCTTCTCCTTCTGCACTTCTCTGTAAAAACAGCATGAAAATTTAAGTTCTCAGACCCTTATAGTTACTAGCTGAATATTTACAGTTTCCAGTCCGTAAACCACAATGGGGAAGAGAAAGAACGACACTGAAATCTGCCACATAATTTATTATTATATGGTTTCCATATGAAAAGCTTTTTCAAATTATTTATACGAGACAGAGACAATCTTAAGTTAAAAAGAATTCTGTAAGATCTCTTTTTTTAAAAAAATTTATTTATTGGCATATGATTAATTTGCTTATAATCAGAGTTAGGGCAAGAATAATAAAATCAAAACCTCTTGACAAGAGGGGTATGAACATCATACCAGCAAAAATCAAAGAAGATTTTGCTATCTCCCTTACCAAAGCTGGTAATTTCTGTGGTAAAATCCTAGTTCCTTCACAATGACAGCAAAACTTCCCCGACTTCATTGCAGTCAGGATGTCATTCAAAGACTGATTCCAATGCTCCTGACCATAGTGTTAGTGGGGATTTGGGTCAGAGTCCCGTACTGGATTGTGCAACATCAACTAACTCATATTATCAACATAAATGTTCAGATCTAGCTCAAAATCAATACAGTAAAATGTACTGGTTTTGAGAGTGCAAGAGCAAAAAGACAGGTAAAAATGTATCCTCCCCCTCACAATCTTCACATCTGAACACACATAACACTTGGCAAAGGGAAAATGTTGCTTACATAAAAGACTGATGATGATGTCTCTTCAAATTCTTCCCAACACTGCTTACTTCTATCTAAAATATATAAAATAATAGTTATAAATAGATTAAATATTTAAAACAACCTTAAGAAAGGTTGTTTAAAACACACAACTCAGAATTTTATCTTCTCTTCTGTGTTGAGCATTCACATTGATTTGTCCTGGCAAATAGTGAGAAAAGAAAAAGGGACAAAATAGCACAGATGTTGCCTACTTCAGCTACCCCATTCCTGGGTTCAGTTACAAGGCATTAGTATTTTGCTGAAACTTTAACTTCTCCAAAGTGCAAAGACAGTTCTGCTTATACCAGCTTCCTCAGAAAACTGCAGCTTACAAGGGAAAAATGGCAAGTGAAACATTAAGGTTAAAATAATGCACCACTATTTCAAAATGTCTGGGTTGAACTCCGACTTCTATGAGAGATGTATTAAGCAGACTTTCAATAGCAGAATGGTTAAAGATATTTGTATACCTGAAAAAGAAACTACGACAGGATTTTCAGATACGTTAACGCTTTTAAAAGCATCCTGCAAAATTATTTGATGTACCTGGGTACTTTTAGGAATCCATTTGCATCTTTAAATGCTCATAAAACCTGACTCTCCTTTCCTTGATGGCTCAGTTCTTCAGCCTTCCCTAATTCATGTGCTTTGCCTAAGGTCTGGTCTAAAGATAATTTAATGGTTGACAGTGAAATGAGAATCTAAATAAGGAGATGCTTGTGCACCTTTTGAGGATTTAATAACTTGTTCCAGAAAGGCATGACAATAAGATGGAAATGAACAACAGCTTCCTCTGTCCCAGAGAATGGCTCTAAGTACAGGAATGTGTTTTAGTTTGGCTCTGCTTCCTCTTCTTTCCATAAGAGTGTCGATTAAGCTCCTTGTGGTTGCCTTATTTCATCCAAATGACCAGAAGTTTTTCCTCATATCTGGGTAAATTCATTCTACCATCCGAAACATTCAGAAACATTCTGAATGATTATTCAGAATATTTTCAATTTAAATTTAATTAATTCAAAAATTTGATCTTACAAACAATCATCAAATTTCCAACAAGAAGGCACTAATATACTTTGAGTTGACATCGACAGCAGTAATTACCTTTGCACCTGAAGCTGGGCATCAATCCACATGCTCTTTTTCTCGTACATTTATAACTGATTTTCTTGCAAGACAAGTCTCCTCTATGGAATTTTGGCTCTGCTTCACCATTTACATGTTTAAATATTAGGAGGGGTACAAAAGGAATGGCAGTAGTTCAGATTACATTGTTCTGTTTCAGCTTTATCGGTCTTTTACTCCACAGTTCCAACTTGCTACAGTTGTTCTGCTGATTAATCAACAATTATTTTTATGATGCAAAATGAAATAAACTCTGTCATCTTCAAGGAGAATGAAATTGAGAGAAAAAAAATGATCTTCACATTCTGCTATCTTAATAGCAGGAGGCAAAAAAAAGAACTTGGGCAAGGAGACAGACTTGTTTTCAGAGCTGTTTTTTGAAGCTTCTTGCAAAAAAACAATTGTGCTTTATTAAAATGCAAACGACATAGTTGATCTACCAGAGAGGGATGGTGCAATATTGTTCTGTCTTTTCATGGCTAGCAATCCTATGCTGCTTTGCCTAATATGGAAACTGCACATGTCTTCTCCCTTTTTTTTTTTCTATGCTAAGTAAAAACAAAGGAATACATAAATATCAGACAAATCTCAATCTTATTCCATCAGACTGGTAGCACACATACCTGTCCACCCTTAAAGGAGAGATCCAGTCGAAACCACTGCCTCAGAGGAAGGCTGAAGCTGGTTTTCACTGCGAGATCATCTCCTCTAACGAGGTGCATCTGAATATGGACGTAACCTGACAAAGAAACGACGAGGTGAAGAAAAAAAAAAGGAAATAAAAGTTCACAGAAACACTGACATTAAGAATGGATAGATCTGGGGATGCGCCAAGCAACAGATCCACTCAAACAGAATCACAGGGAAACAAGCTCTGTATTTCAGGTGCCAGATGCTAAAGCATGGGCTCCCACAAGAAATCACCAGGTCAAACCAACTCATGTGAAGGATAAACTCATGCTCAATTAAGACAAACAAGGAGAGCACTGCAGCTGATCTCAGCCACCAGGGAATAGACCTGACTTGTGGCAAACAGCAGAGGGGAAGAAGGGGCATTGGTATCTACCAGTACATAACTGTCAGCACGCAAGAAAAAGCATGATGAACAGGTACAAGATGACTCTAGGCCCTATTATTTGGAATTGCAAAAATCAGACTCATGGCCTTAAAAACAAAACAAGCTATTATGTTAATCTAGTCTAATGCTGTGAACTGAACAGAATCTAGAACCTCTTCAACCAAATCCTATATCAAGCCAATAATTTCCTGTTGTCCTTTTGTGTTTGTTCTTCACAGAAAAGTTTTTCAGTGAAATAATACAAATAAAGGAAGAGGTATCACAGTCCTAGACCAACTGATTTTATTTTTTACTGCTTAATTATCTGGACCAGTAATGTGACAGAGGAAATAGAAACAGTAAAAATAACAGAAAGGAAGAGATTAGTGGTGAAACTTTTGAAAGGGGAAAACCCATAGTGTCTTGTGAAAGAACCAACTGCCTTGCAACCTTTTGGGATCAGGAAATTAGACTGAGCTTCTTGAACATCACAGTATAGGGCAGAATTTGGACTTTTGGACTTTCTCTGAGGCTATTCCAAATTTTCTTTAGGAAATCAGAACTGGGCACAACAGTACAATATTCATGAAGGCTGTCAAGATAAGACTGTTCAATCCCAGTGTATATTTCTGACCTGCAAGATTCAGCCCACCCTCCTGCTGACACCAATTGCTCTTCAACAGCAAAAGAGCAAAGCGAACACCCATTTCTTAAAATTAGCCAAGATTAAATGCTTATGCAACTATTTTTCTGTGTTACTCTACTGATATAGTAGCTTCTTTCCTTTCCAGACATAATGGACAAAAAGAGGCATTTTTACAAGCGATGAGTCTGATAATGCATTTTTAAATGTTGCTCTTAGACATAGATCTATAAAGATTACATTAGTTCTCATCAGAAGGCCTTTTACAATATTACTTACCTTCTTCATTTAGAAATACAGCAGGAGTACTATACATTTCTTTTGGATCAATAAAATAGAGTATACCACACAAATCCATTTCACAGTAATGCACTAAATAGAGCCAGATTGAAACGGTGAACCTGCATGAGCAAAGAGAAACAATGAGTCCATTCCTGATCTTCCTTTGGTTTCTAAAACCTCTGTAATTTGAAAAGCATCCTTTCCACTCGCTCAGCAAACCTGTTATCTCCACATGTAATCTTCAGGACAGGACACATCCTATACAGTAAAAATCTACAAAACTAAAGTACCTAAATCTGGGGATCTGTGACCTCCTCTTTCCTCTGCACTTTGTGGTACCAACTCGCAAGGAGAGGCAGTGTGACCTGAATCAATGCCAGAATGGCAGACTGCAGCTCTGGCCAGATGCCACATCAACAGGGAACTGAAAAACCAACTAACAAAACTGCCAGTTACCCTCACACAATCAGACTCCAGGAGAAAATCCTCAAATGGATGTTGTGTAATCTCAGAAATGGATGTTCTTGTGATCTTAATGGTGGAAATCTGTAAAAACCAAGGTATTGCTTCTTTACTGAATGCCAACAAGTGGCAATGTGTTCACAAAAGGCAGATAAAAATGAAACCGGCCTCTGGGTGGCAGAGATATGAACAGCTGTTGCAGAGTTAAAGGATATATAAAGGTGGAGCCTGTGCAAACTCTTGTTTGTGGTGAATAAAAGTTGTGGTGAATAAAAACCAAACCAAAGACCCAACAACGCTATCTATAGAGCAAATTCTGTACATAGCTGGAGTGATTTTACTGGTTTTAATGACATTACAAAGCAGATTTTCTGAGGCACTAACAGCAGAATTTAAACTACAGCTCTTGATTTTAAGGAGTTCTTCTGTGCCAGTGAGAACTGCCTCTAGTGCTATTAACAGGAATGCAACTGCTTATTTCTGTAACAGCAAAGTTAGGACAATGCTGAATGCTTTTGAAAATCCTACCTCCAGTGGGCTATAACCAAAGTATTACAATTATTATCATCTCCTGATAAGGAAGTTCTCTTTCTTTCTGACTTTTAGTAGGAAGACAAAATACGAGTGACAGCTCCTTCAAGTAAGAAAAATGTCAAGATTCGTTTATTTGTAAGAGCTTGAGTTGGGTCAGCTTGTCTTGTTTCTCCTTCAGAAAAGTTGCAAAGCATAAAGTACCATGTATTTTTACCTAAATTAAAACAAGGCAGGTCTGAAAGCCTAACAGCTGCTTTCCATTTAAGAAAAATGCGAGCGTGGTGAACTTTTCCCTAATAGAGTCTACACCTTCTATAGCTAACAATGCCACATCCTCCACAGGCAGTATGTGCGTGAGCTAGAAGGCTTTGTAAATCTTCATCACTTGTAAATAGAGCATTATAATCTAAAGGCAAACACTGTGCTTACAGAAATACTGATTATGCTTCCCATCTTCCATCATGGCAATACAAGATCGAACACCGTGGTATCCATTTAATCCTTGACTGCCCGTCTGAGCACATGACTGTTCCTGGACATACTTCTCGGGACAAAGAGCCTGGGAGAATTCTCACACATTTTACATTTTCCAATGCTGCAGAAGCCTGTATGGAGTGCAAAGGGCCTCGCACTAACCCTGCTGCAGTGTCTGCAGGCACCTACCTCAAATGGCAGCTGTCCATCTCCAGTCTGCTTTCATTACATTTAAGCTCATCTGCCATGCTAACTGATAGAAGAAAATCTGAACTGAAAAACTTGAGAGGGATCTTTTTAGTCAACTAAATCTCTAACTGAAGTCAAATGAGTAACAGAAATTTGATCCATCTGCATCTGTCTGCCTTTTGGTGCAATGGGCGGCTACCAATCACTCTGGACAGCTGACGGAAAAAGCTGTAGACCTCTCCTTGCCCTGCTCCACAATGAGCTACCAGTGGCCGGCATGCAGCTAGCATGCACTGGCAACGCTCCACACTAGGACTGCAGAGACAACCTTAAGACAAGATGGGGGGAACACGGAAAAAGCCATATAAATTCATGCTAAATATTCTCATCCAAGCCCGAGGCACCTCCGTGCCAAAAGCAGAACGCAACTGCACTGGGGTGCCAAAGGCAGCAGGGTGTGTAACCTCTCTGCCAGCCACCCCAAGAAGGCCAGAAACTAAAAACTGCTCTGTACTTGTGACTTCAGTGCATAGTTCGATGGTATTAGCTCCTAAGGAATCTGTTCTAGTTGGCACAGCTTTCTCAGCTGTCTCCTTGTGACTGCAGGCCAAAGGCAACCAGCAGACAAGCACAAGTTCCTGTGATCATTTCCTGTCTCTAAAAACGTTGCCAGCGGTAACTGCCTCTGCCAGAAGGGTGAAATTTGTCTGTTTGCTGCTCTAAAGTTGCAAAATGTGTCTGGAGAGTTATGGGGAAGGGGAGAGATAAGAAATCCTGGTCATCCTGCCAGCGCAACTCCTCCACAACCGAAGGGAGCGCAGGGCTTTACTCCTATACAACTAGGACTGTTTACCTGGGAATGGTAGAAGGATGCAGTATAAGCTCAAGCTAGATGGCTTGTCTAAGTAGGGACTCTACCACTAAGGGCTTGGTGCTGCAAAATAAACTAGAGTTTATAAATAAACTATATTTAAAGGGAAAAGACTGCTCCACACTGCCTGCCCTTCCAGGAAACCATGTTCCTCAATAAGTTTGCAAAGGGTGTTTGAAATGCAGGGCTCTCTGCAGTGCAGAAGGCCTCAGGCTAGGGAGTGAGGAGCCCACATGGGTACCAGAAGCAGTCTGCCTATGACAGCAGAGAGAAACCAACTTAGCCTCCTAACAGGCTGGGTACCTACCCAGCTGTGCTGCTCCTAGCCCTGCTAACAGTACCTACCCAGCTGTGCCACTTCTAGCCCTGCTCTCGTGCAGCTCTGCTCCAACATGAGCGTTGTTCTGAGGTTGAGCTTAACGCCTTCCAAAACTGAAGGAGAACAGAACAAGTCCTAGACAGTTTCTTTTCGAGATGCTTCTCACATTAGTAATTTTTTTATTGGTGATGTATAGCCTAAGAGCCTAAGGGCAGACAACAGCCTTTAATTATTAATTGCAACCAGCCTCAGTAATTTGCGTATTTGCGTATACTTACATTGGATAATCAATCTGATGTTGCCTGACTGTCTCAAGTTCTCTGTTTTCAAATTGTTCAAATTGCTTCACAATTCCTGTTTTCTCCCCACTGGATGCATATATGAAGTTAAGAATCTGGACTCCATCTGCAAAACGCAATCTTTCTTAGTCTGCCAGAAAACAAGCATTGAAAAGCACCCCTCCCATTAACAGCTCATGCTTGTACACAGTCAAATACATGAATCATGCAAGGCATTAAAAATTAATGCAAACATCAAAAAGTCCTTTAGCATAGGTTCACTCGCTATTTCTAAGTGCATTACAGTGTTGGTAGGGAATATCTACAGAAAATAAAGCATCATGGAGCCTATTCCCTGCCGCTATTTAGAAGCGGGGACTGAATGATTTAAAGCGAAGAGGAACTTAGTACTTAGAGGAACAGGGAAAATGTCTCCAAGGTCATGACATGTCATCAACTCTCCTAAAAAAATTAAGCAATTAGATATAAGGTATTTTTAACATTTTATTTGAATTCTTTTTATTGCCTCCTACGTCTTGTTCTACTGGCGTTTTATCCTTAGCATATTTAAGTGATGCATATGATAATTTTTCACAGTGTTCACAGCATTCTTATTAGATGTCTCCAGCAGATATTTTGGAAAGCCTCTGAAGGCAGTAACTTCCTTGTTTCCCTGTTTATCCTCAGTGTATTTACATGCCAATGTACTGAAATCAATTGAAACAAGTACCTTTAATGGCTTTTCTAGGAGATAAATGTTTGAAAAAAATAAAAAAGATGTAAAAAAATTGCTTTTTAGGAATGCTAAAATTGATGTTTTGTGTTAGCAACTTGTAAATGATATATTTCTTGTTCATCAGATGCTGGTTCTTTTTCCTTGAGATTTGTGTGCAGTTGAACAGAACTCAGAATTTCTGCCACTGAAGGAAGTCATTCGATATAACCGTATAATATTTACTGCAGGCATGCCCTTCTTAACAGCTTAAAGGTGTTAATTGGGCACCATTAGTTCTCTTGGAAAAGAATAAAGTGACACTGCACCTACCGCTTTCATGGGGGCACTGAGGTATCCTGTTTGCCTGGAGTGTCCACAGATAGTCAATGCCCCACTGAAGACAAACTTTGTGGTCTTTATATGGACGTTTAAAAGGTGGAACTGCTTCTAAAAAGGTGTAATTCCTGGCGACTGCCCGCTGATAGCTCCCGTTCTGCTTGACATCATAGCTGCTACCCGACGCGTGGCTAATCCACGCGTAGAGTATCACGCTGTGCACGATGATTGAGTTTCTGATGATATAATCGTCTCTGTAAACCATGATGCTTGGGAATTTCAAATGCACTTGTCGCGTTCTGCTAACATAAAGGCTCTTCTCGTCCTTCCATCTCCTTCTGTACACGGACACACCAGTCCTGAACTCCGAGGAAGCTACTGCTTCCAAGTTGACAATGCAAGGCTGAGAACATAAATAATGAACTGAAACCTCAGAGTTGTTATGGATTTTCTTTTCTAAAACATTTAAGTGAATGAAGTCCCCGTGATCCATTTTTCGTTCAAGCTGCGGAGTGACAGCTGTTGTCCGCGACGTCACCTTCCCAAAGGCTGGCAAAAAATTCTGAGGGGGAAAATAAAAAGAAGTTAATCACAGAGGTAAGATTACATGATTACTAATATATTCACAGCTACTATAGAAAAAGGAATAAGCAAAAAGTTTATATAGAGTCCTCAGGCTCCAAAATACAAATGTCCTTTCTGCAAGTAGTTATGGGTCACCAAACAGATGATGTCAAAGTTTTAGTGGTAACAAGTAGCTATATAGAGTTGAAAGCTTTATATGCTTCTACACACAAACTGTACTTACAGGGTGTATCCTTGTGCAAGCACAGTCAGGTTTCCTAAGATACTGACTTACACGTCACACTATTTACACATGTTCCCACAATCAGGCCTAAAGAACAAATACTAAAATATATTAGCATTTATTCTTGTACTGTTGTTCAGGTCTCCGACATCCTTGTGTTTCTACATATTTTGAAAAAAAAAAAAATTACCTAACTTTGCTACCTTTCATGAGGTTACCTGAAGAGCAGGAATAACAACTAAGGCACTTAGCACTGGCTCCTGGGAATGAATTCAGGCTTGCAAGGCACTAGGAGCTTCTTACAGGAATGCCCTTATCCGGAAGGTGCATTCCCAAGCCCGAGCAGCAAGGCAGCACACAGCACTTGCCCAGCTTCTGCTCTAGAGCCATGTAGGTTAGAGAGCAGATTGAGAGAGCGTGCCTTGGCGGGGCTCGACTCCAGGGCTATCCTCAGGAAGAAGTTCTCTTCTGCAAAGCTTCAAACCACTCGTACTGCTGCTCCGTGGGCAGCTGCAGGCTCGAGGCCCTGCCCATGCCCTGGGCTTGCCCAGCCACCGTCCTGCGCCTCCCTCAGCCTCCCTGGCCTGTCTGAAACAACCAGGACTCTCACTCAATACTGCCCGGGAAGCTGTGCATCGAGATTACTTAAAATGTGAAGATCTGCCTTCAGTGACTTTTAACTTGGTCAAACTTCAACAAATTGGATGGAAATTTATCTTGGATATCTAGCTTGGATTGATTTGTGGTTTCCACTGCAGTTCTTGAAACATTTAAAAGTTTCAGCCGAACAGTCTGTAGACTTCTCACAGAAGTAAGACACCATCTGAAGGACATGACCTCTTCTGCTTTTTCTTCTTAAAAACACGATGATGATGCTTGAGGACTGCGCTGAAAAAAAAAAGTATTAAGGTGGCAAAAGTTCAAAAGCTTCAAATATCGGGAAGAGCCAGAAATAACTCTGCCTGTTCCTACAAATGACAATTTTGCATTTAATGTTATGATCAGGTGCTGTTCTTCCCCTGAAACTGCTACATCCTTAAACACACAGGAGACCCCTGCACTGCAAGTGGAACATAGCAGTACATAGAATAGGTTATTTTTCCTAAGCTTGGCTTTACTTAAGGCAGAAGCTGGAAGACAGAACTGAGTGAAGGACCTTTTAGGACAAAAAGTAGGATACCTTTGCAGACAACTGGAGAGATTTATAGAGCGTTCCTAGTTCATATCCCTAGGAACTTGTCACTTAAACCAGTTTCCACAAGAACAACCAACTAGGCAATTTTATTTTCTTAGTGTCCAAAGTGAGGCACAGGCGGCCAGATGTGCATGGATGCTGAACATTGATGAAAACATGTGTAATCACCAAAATGCACACCTCAAAATGCAAACCAGTGCAATGTCAGGACATAGGCCAAGTACCTGCAAAAAGCAGACCCTTTACAGTACCAGCCTTCCTCCATCTCTGCCTCATTTCTCATTCTGTAAAAGTGATGCTATAAAAACCGAATTAACTTTTCTGTCACTAATGGGAAAGCACAGTAGAAACACTCATTTGAATCTGACAAATTTTCCTGCAGGCGAGAGTTCAAATGATATATATTAAGTGGAGCTAAATGAGGATGATAAAAAGGAAAAGTTAGTAATAGGAGAGGCAGCTCACTGCCTCACTGCAGCTCACTGAGAAAGTTACCACACCGTGGAATAACAAACACGCACAAAGAACAGCATAAAAGTTATCAGACAACCTTATTTTAACACTAATTCTAACACTTTTCAGGGCTGGACTGAAACTGCAGGAGCTGGAAATACAGGAGCTGACTCCCAGCAAAGACACCCTGGCTCTGGAAGGGTTCCTTAACTTCAATGCAGCAGTTTGTGCATGTGACTCTTCGTTTCCAGGCGAAGTCTGGCAGAAATTTTGCTGCTTTGTGTGCCAAGGATCTTGGAGTACTAAGCTCTGCAACTCAAAGCCAGTCCTGGGCAAAACAAGCTGCACATTCCCAGAGCACAAGGCGTGATGCACGGTGACTGCATACAGGCAACTTCAGTTGTTTTGGTTGTAGCAAACCAACACAGGTTTGGTGCCAGCTCTGCCAAAACCGCTTCAGCGGATCTGCCCCCAAATTGCTTCTTTGTGCTTGTTGGTGATGAACATATTAGACGAGACATATGCTGCAAAACATGCCTGGGTCTGGTGTTGTGCCACACCTAATAAACCCTTTTGGAGGCTCAAGTGGGAAGGAGCAGAGCGTGCAGGCCCCAAGCAGCTCCACGCAGATGCAGCAGCAGCTGAGACCAGTGGCAGCAAAATCCTCCAGCTCCTCAGCATTCCTTGCAACACGCGCGTCCCCAGAACTGCCCTGCTCTCAGGAGCCCTAGCACTTCCCTCACCATTACTTCAGATGATCAGACATAATCTTCAAAAGCTAAAACGAAAGGGTTACACAATGAGTGTGATTATGGGACTGAAATAAAAAAGGGTCTCCAATGTAGTAAATGGAGCCCCCAACTCAGGCCAGCTCTGCTGAATTAAAAATGTTTCCACAAGATTAAGGGCCAGAGCTCAAAAGGGAAGGTGAGGGGGCCTCCCTGTGTGGACAGCTCTAAGATGGACAACCTGACTGAAGGAGAAATCCACCAGCAGACACATCAGCTCTACACTTCACTGCCCGCCCCGTACACGCTCTGCTTCAGAAGGAGCCTCCCGCTGGGAAGCTGCTCTCGGCAGCCTCCAGGCCCCGCAGGCAGCGAGGGAGAGGACGGCACCTTTTCCATGCCTCTCTTCCAGCACTGACCGTCCCGGTAACACGGGGAGATTTTGTCTTCAGGAGTCTGATGACTCTTTCCACTTCACCTTCTCCCCAAGGCAGGGACGCAGCTCTGCACCTCTCATGGCCTCTGTTTCCAAGCCATCCTCAGCAACAGCCGGCCACTGTCCCCCGCCGTTGTACAGCCAGGCTGCACGGTCGCTGTACAACCTGCACCCGTGCAGGCTGTAGCTCCAGGGCACCATGAGCAGGGCGCAGGGCTGAGCCTGCCAGAGCTCCACCGCCTCTCAGAACCACTACAGTCGCATTATTTCTACGATGACACAAACCATACAGACTTTTTCTTAAAATCTCCCGAATGGGAAGTTTGCTTGACACATACCACTGGGAGAAAAAACACCATTCACAGCAACTGATGGGAAAGCAGAAATGACCAAACTGACAGAAATCCCGAGCCCATTCCCCTGCTCCTGGCGGGGCCCTCCCTGCGTTCGCCCTCCCACGGGTGGGGAGGGCAGGAACCCCGTGTGAGCAGGGCAGGTACCGGCACACGGGTGGGGAGGGCAGGCACCCTGGCACGGGGAGGGCAGGGACCCCGGCGCGGGCAGGGCAGGCACCCCGGCGCGGGGAGGGCAGGCACCCCGGCGCGGGGAGGGCAGGCACCCCGGCACGGGGAGGGCAGGCACCCCGGCACGGGGAGGGCAGGCACCCCGGCACGGGGAGGGCAGGCACCCCGGCACGG
>NW_020455204.1:13391325-13489449 GCF_003342845.1 Nothoprocta perdicaria | reverse complement strand
CCGCCTCCCGCCCCGTGTGTCGCCTCGGGCAGGGGCCGCGCGCTGCAAACGTGTCCGCCGCGTCAGGGCCGGGCCGCGCGAGCCGCCCGCGCCGGGGCTGCCCCCGGGAGAGGCCTGGGGCGGGCGGCGGCAGCGCCGCCTCGGGCGGGGGCCTCGCTCGGCCCTCACCAGGGCCGCCCGCGCTGGGAGGTTGTGCGTGACAGCGCCCGGGGGACACGGCCCGCGAGGCGGCCCCGCTCCTGGCCAGCCCCTCGGCGGCTCCGGGGCCGCCGCGCTCGGGCCCTTCCGCGGGGACACGCGGGGACACGCGGAGGCCTCGGCCGGAGAGCGGGGCGGCTCTGCCCCCCTCCGCCCCGCACCAGCCCGGGGCGCGGCGGCCCCGCGCCGTTAACGGCCGCGCACGTGACAGCGCCGCTTCCTGCCCGCGCCGGAAGCGGGCCGGGGCGGCCATGGCGGCCGCGTCGCGCACCGCGCTCATCTTCGGCGGCTTCGCGGCCCTCGTGGCCGCCGCCTTCTACCCCATCTACTTCCGGCCGCTGCTGCAGCCCGACGAGTACAGTGAGCGCGGGGCGCCGGGGGAGGCCGCGGGGCCGGGCCGGAGCCCCCAGCGCAGCCGGGGCCGGGCCGCAGCCCCCCGCGCGCCCTCGGCCGCCGCGGCGCGGGGAAGGCGGGAGGGCCTCGGCGCGATGGGGCCGGCCCCGCAGCGGGCCCGCGGCGCTGCAGCGGGATTCGCGGCGGCGAGCTCGTCCCGGGGCCAAGGGGCTCCTGGCCAGGAGCAGAGCAGGGGCTGCCCGCCCTACCAGCCTGCCAGAGCGGCCTCAGTGTCACCCCGGGGCCCAGGAAAAGTCTGTCCCGCAAGCGGCTGCAATTCTTTAAGGAAACGGCAAATCTAGAAGTTGCCCATAAACGTTTTTTCCCCTCTGTGTACCTATTTAAAAACCCTCGTGTGTTTGCTTGCAGCATGCTTCCTGCAAGCGGTATAGGTGTTGGTCAGTGCTAAGGAATAACAAAATTGATGGATAAGCTCCCTCCTTTGCACCTCTGAGTTACATGACCGACCCTAGCAGATTAAGGATTTTTTTTTTTTATATAATCTCCATTTAGCCCACAGGGTGGGCAGTATGCACTTAGCAAGTACTTAACCTGCTATTTAGTGCATGATTTTAGGCTTCATTTATGACATGCTGGTCAAATTCTGCTTTGATGATCCCTTTATTATTTCTTGTGGTCTTCCCTTGACATCAGTGTAGCAGGAGTGCTGCTTAAACCTTTGTTCCCATCTGCTGAGAACATGGGAAGCAGATGCATTAGTGCTCATCTTTGGTGTGCAAAAGTTGTTATTTTCAGAGCTGCCTAGTGAGCTGTGTGACAGCAAAGCTGTTGCTGGAGCTCAGACCTCCCATGGACTTGAGTGCTGGTCCAACACTCAGTATTTCCTTGTGTTGGGAGGCTGGGTCTGCAGCTAGGCATGGGGAACAGCTTCACAGAGGAACACTGCAAAAGGCAGGAATGGATTCTAGTCCAGGGGAGTGATGCTGCATCTGTGAGCTTGAAACGCCTGCTTGCTTTCATCTTGTATTTACTGGGTGCCTTCCAAGTTGGGGACAAGCAGCACAGTGGAGCAGCTGAGTTACCAGGACAGCTTGGTAACACTTAGATGTTCGTGAGTTTTGCATTTAAAGTGAGCTTAGTTGCTGCTTCCCCTGGAGGTGTGTGAACTTAGAAGATTTAGAAGTTCAGTGGGATGGGAAAAAGGCCAATCCATCCCAGCTTTGATTTTGCGCTCCAAAGCACTACAATAGCAAAGCACTTAACAGGATGTAGATTTGCCTGCTTGCGCTCTTGGAAGTGCTTGAGACTTAGAACCTGAGTCAGATCCGTTGCATGGAAAACATTGCCCCTGGTATTTAATTTCATGAGTTGCTGCCGTGAAATCTGCTTGTGTTGAAATGTAACGTTTTTCAGGGCCTGAAATTGGAGATCACCACTATTGGGCAGGAAAGAGAGGGGGGGAAAAAAAAAAAAACAGAAAAACACTCAGTTTTATGTTGGGCATATGAGTAATAGCTCCTAAAGGTACTAGTCATTCCTTAAATTATAGTGTCATGGCAGTTTTTTTCCTTTTTTTTTTTTTTTTTTTTTGTTTGTTTGTTTTTTAAAAAGACATACTCATTCCTTTAAGTTGGTTTTCTTAAAGTTTGGCTATAATCTCCCCAAACAGACCTGCTATGACCAGAATTTACAGGGTATCATCTAGAACAAATATAATTTTCAATATCATTTTATTAAGTGTTCTCACGATGTTTGGTACTTTCTTTTTATTATTCTTTCTGTTCTGTTTTCCAGAGAAAGAGCAGCTAATAAACCGAGCAGGAATTATTCAAGAGAACATTCAGCCTCCAGGTACACTTGATTCATGTGCTTGTATTTATTGTTTAACAGGTCTTGTGAAATAAGATCTGAGTATTTCTGAGGACTTAAAGAGTAGATTCAAGTAATACATTAAGTTTATTATAAATTTAGAATAAATTATCAAGAAAACGTTTCCTTGAGCCAGTTCTTCTCTTAAAATTTCTGAATTCAACAAAGTTTGTTTCTAAATTAACTGACCAATTAAGTTGTATTAAATCCGATTATCTCCGTGCTTTATTAGATAGATATCAAATTCCATATTAGAAATTAATTTCTAAACCAGCTCAAAGTGAGCAGCAGCCATAAGTATTCTGAGACCTGACTGTAACAAATATACTTTCCTTTTGTGCAATACTGCTTTCAGCTCAGCTTAGGCACCTTTTAGGAGCTTTAGCTCATAAGCCTCACAGGGTGAGAAGTCAAAAAATCCAGGAAAATGTTGAAAGCAGTGCGAAGAGCTGCTGCTACTGGGTGAAGGGATAGAAAAGGATACAAAGGGAATAAAAAACCAATATACTGTGACAGACCATCCTTGATAGTTTGCTGTTTCATAGGTCATGGAACTGATGTTAAGTATTCAAGGTTGGAGCATTTATATGCATGTGGATGCTTGTCTTGATAAAATAACTCATATCTAAGTACGTTTTTGGGGGATTTTTTTTTTCTCCTATCTATAAAAAAAAAAAAAAAAAAAAAAAAAGAAAAAAAAAAAGAGCAGCAGGGAGAACCAAGTAGGATCAATACGATGTTCTTCCTGCACTCATTAGCTAGGCCATTAGTGCAGGACTCGCAGTCCAAGCAAATGCTAAAGCATTGAAGAGATACAGGAAAAAAGTTAAAAAAAAAAAAAAAAAACTTACACCTGCCTTTTCTAAACAAAATATTAAAGAGGATGGACCTATGATATTTATCTGAGATGTAAACACTTCATGTCCAAGGCTACTCAGTACAAATTTTCATCACCAACTAGTCAAAAGTAAAATCTGGAGAAATTAAAAATAAAGTGCTATTCTAGATGAGGGTAATAACAACAAACCACCTTACCTATGTATTTTCCATTATTTGAGGCCAAAGATCAAGATGATGTTGTCTTTCCAAAATACATATATAACTTGAAAGAAAGTTGTGACCCGAGTACAGAAACTGTTAGAGAGGGTCTGGCTTCGCTTTGTGCACGAGGCGGGGCTAGCAGACCTAACTTGCATGAACAGGTTAGTTCTGAACTGCTGGAATTTCGTGTTTGATTTGTAGGATTAAAAGTGTGGTCTGATCCCTTTGGAAGAAAGTAAGCATGGCCGGCGGAGTGCGATGCGTGGTGCGACTGTGGAAGCACGTCTGCAGTTGCCTCTTCGTATCCTGAAGTGTCTTCAAGCGTGGCCAGAGGAGAATGTGGGCACGTGAGGAGGAACAAATGCTGCTGGCTGGGATGCCGGGGGGGGAAAAAAAAAAAAAAAGAAAAAACCTGTTTGGCAGTGGATCTGGGGGCATAATGCACTGACTGTAAGCGAGCTGAGTGATTCTTGGGTTTAGAATTGAAATATTTATTTCCTTGACAAGAGGGAAGTGGAATTGCTTTAGTGGTTAATCTGTAAACATTTCTAGAATAAATTATGAATAGAATAAATGATGCAGACCGCTACAACTTCCTCCCTGGTACGAGAATTACTTTTTGTGGTTTTATTATGAAAAAGTAATAGAGTGATAGAAGTATATACTGAGAGAGCGCTGCAGAAAATATAACAGAGTAAGTGTAAATTTGTATATTAAAAATCACTTCTTTTAAACTAATGTGTGGGATTTTCTTTTCATTTTGTTACTTGGTTTAGCATCAAATGTTGGGGGTGGAAAAATAGACCCTTTACAGGCCTTTACAGACTGTTTTTAAAATCTTGGGTTTATTTTGAGAAAAACGATCATTAAATAATTTAGTAAAGGACTGCCCCTGCTAAAAAGCTTCACTTGAATTGGATGCCTTTCTAAACAATACAATATGAATAAACTATAAAATATAGCTACAGTCGGTAATCTGATACTATCAGAGTACTAGTACAACATGTTCATTTAACTGTTATTTACTACCTTTTATTCCTTGCTTCTCACTTTATTCTTAGCACTTGAATATTGACAGCAGCCCCTTAAAGATCATTACAAGATTTAGGTAATCTACATGAGTGTATATACAGTGAATATTATTTGTTAAATTACGAGACAGTAATCTATTTTTCTATACCTTGCACACTTCAATAATAATTCGGATAGAATACTTGACATGTATGGTGCTTTTTTTTTTTCTCCCCTCTCTCTGTCACCAAACCATCATTTTGTTTTCTGCTGCTCATTCTCTATCTTTCATAGTCATTCCCCTCCCTCTCAGACACACACCTCTGATTTATTTATTTATTTTTAAAGACACTTCTGTTATCACAGTAAGCATTGCAGTTCTTCCAGTTTGTTTGCCAGGAAAATAGGAACACAGCCGACGCCTGTGAGTTCTCAGGTGCTCTTTTGCCACATGTAATGGCTGAAGCCAGAGTGGATTTACTGCATTCACTTGCGTGAGTGAGGCTGGCAGGAATTTTGCTGCCCAGAACATCCTAGTGCTGTCACGATGCTGCTAAGTCAGCCTTTCTAGGAAAAGCATCAGTTAACAAAATTAACAAAATGAATCTTAAGAAGTTTGAGAATTATTATAGATATTATTAAATATATATTCTATAATATATATATATTATAGAATTATATTCTTAAGAATATCCCATAAAGAATTTGTAGCTGTTCATGCAAAGAATTTGCTTGCTATTGCAGTGAATAAACTCAGAAGATGATGCCTGTTTCAATAATGATCATTTTCCCATTTGTTGTGATTCATTTAATTAAGTGGCTAATCCATAAGGTGTTAAGTGTTAGAATAGTGGAAGTCTTTTAAAAATGTTTGATGTTTTAGCTGATTAAAACCAATTACTCTTCTTGGAAGCCAACAGAAAATAAAAAATGAGCATCTGTCATATTGCAATAACTCCCCTGAAGTTTGGCTTAAGGTTTCTGCTATTTCTTTGGGAGTTGCCAGTTGCCAGGAGATTTGATTTACAGAGCTTCACATCAGAAGTCCTAGTCCTGCAATAGGTTTTCTGGGCTCAGTGACAGTGTTTTGCTCTGTTCGTGGGCACTGGGCACAAGCCCCGCGCTCTCCTACCTGCCTTGTTGCAGGTGAAGTTGGATTGGGTAGAAGGCAAATTGTCCTCCCCAGTACTCCTTCATGATCTTAGTCAGAAAGGAAGAATTCTTGCTATTTTTATAGACTGCAATACCGATGATTTTACAAGCATGTCAAGATGTTAGGTGACTTTATAAACATAATTTTCTGTAATTATTAGTACTTTGGAAATATCTGTGTCACTAACTTGATTTTTGCAGAGCTGATTTGATCATTTTGATCTAACTTTTCCAGTCACCGTAACAGAAAATTCTGGATAAGGCATTTAATAAAAATATTTTCTAAGGATGTTTTTAGAAGTTAATTATCTATATTTTGTAGTGATAATCCATTTTCTTATACGTATTTATTTCAGATGGAGTATGAATGTAAAATATAACTTCCTAACTTTTTGGAGGAATGGATAACATTAAAAAAAGATTACTAAATTTTTGCCTGGAGATTAAGCTCATTAGTTTTTAAGTTACTAATACTGATGACAAATAAGGGCATTTTGGTTAAAATGCAGCTGACTGAAGCATTACAGGCTGTTGATGATACAGAAAATGCGGAAACAAAATCTTCAGGAGCAGTGAATATGGCAGAAGCTACTAGCAAGTTGCCTGGTGATACAAATGGGGAAGAAAAATGGTATTCTTAAATATTTGCTGAATATTGCATTTGATTTATTGAAATTGTTCCTGTTGGTAAGCAGAGAAGGATTTTTTTTTTTCTTTAATACTCAAACATGCTGAATATCCTCAACTGATGATCGCAAATATCACTATACGTAGGCCCTCCCACAAAGAAACAGGCCACAGAAAAAGCAGCAATTCTTGTGATTTGGCTGTTTCCTGCAACAAAATAAATCACATGTTTTCCCTTCTTGTCCTCTAGCAATAATTAACTACTCATTTTCTCAGAACTGTGAGCACTCCTACTGACCCTCTTTACGTTAATATGCAGACACAGCACTAAGTGGAGAGCTGCGTTGGCTTTTTCTGCTGTGCCACACAGCCCAAACTGTGTGTTTGCTAGCGGAAGGCAATTATTTTCCAACTTCTGAGAAAGTGCTGCAAAAGCTATACTGTAAACGTGTGGGCAATTCAGGGCTGGAGGGCAAAAAACAAAGTGCAGGTTAAAGCCTAAGTTACTCTCATTTTCACCTGTCAGCCTCTTATCCTAGGTGTGCTCCTGCACAGTGCAGCCTGCACAGTGCAGCCTGTGTGGGCCTTGCAAGAGAAATGGTGCAGTGTTAAGGCACTTTCTTGGAAATTAGGACACTTGTGGTCAGTCCCCTGTTCCACCACACTTTTTCTGGCATTGGGTAAGTAATTTAGCCTTTGAGATTCAGTTCCCTGTCTGTAAAATGGGAATAATGGTACTCCCCTTCCTTGGAAGGCATGGTGAGGATAAATACAACTGCTAGAGGAAGATCTTTTGTAAGTTGGGAACAGCTTAAACTCTAAACGCTGAGAGCAGAGAGGGTAATTGCCTACCTGCTTTGTTCCTCGGCCGACCTTTCAAGAAAGGAGCTGGCAGTCATGTTGCTTGCACAGATGGTGCAGGCTACATTCACATCTTTGAAACCTGCTGCCCTCAAAAATCAAGCAGCAGAGCTGCAGTCTTTTATTATTTGTTAAACTCATGTTCCATCCCTCATGACTTCCTTCAGGCACTGTTCTTTTGGATCACAGCAGTCCCTGCCCTTTTCTTCTATTCCGTTACACCATTTTCTGTGTGATTTCCCCTTCTCTTAGACTGTGTCTGGAGGGAGTGCAGCTCGGGCAGCCTTCCAGCTTTCAACTCTGTATGTCTCCAGTGTTCAGAAAGGAGCTAACTGCCTCTGGGTTTAACTCAGAGCAAGTCCTGTGCCACTATGGCAATACTATCACAGCCCAAATGTGAATGGGCCCAACAGAAGACTGGAGTGAACATACTTTATATTTGTCATATATATCCCCCCCCTTACCCTTCCATGCCCTTCCAGTAGTGTAATCAGCAGTGAAATGGTTAATGATGAGCCTAGTATCCAGCTTTCAGGAACCACTCTGGAAGGTGGGTTTTTTTTTGTTGTTGTTCTTTTTCATTTTATAGAAAAGATGTTTGGTTCTTGTCTTCTCTAATAGCACGTCCTTCCTTCTTTTACCTGCCCAAAAGAGTAACTACAAGTCTTGCAAGAGAGCTGTAAGTACTGAACAGGGGAAGCTGGATCACAGTCAAAAGTGACAAGGAAGAACTGGAGATATCGCAGGGAAAAGAGTGTCCTGGAGGAGCTTCCAGTTTGGGAGTAGATTGGCAAAGCAGAGGTGGTAGATGGAGAGGAGACAGGGCACGCTGTGAGGACACAGCTGAATGTGCAGGGCCATGAGTGGCATGGGCCATGTTCATGGGCCACAAGCCTTCCCTAAGTCTGCTGCCACACAACAAACAGGGACACCCTCTTCCCTCCTGCTCCCTCCTCAGCACAGCAGGGGTAGGCATTTCAGAAGGAAGTTCCTAGTGAAGATAAGGAATCTCTCCTAGTTATCATGAGAGAAGGACATCTGAGAAGAAAAATATAGGTATCCTTCATCCTACCTTTGGAGGTCATAAATCGTAGAATAATCCAGAATAATCCAGGTTGGAAAGGACCTCATGCCTCTTTCAGGTCACAGGAAAAGGTGCCTCCTTCACTATGAACCTTTTTCTGTGATCCAGTGCGGAGAGTACCAGCAATAGCCACCAGGGCAGTGGAGGAAGGAATTCCCACTGCTTCAGCAGAAATTCCTGTAGGAGGAGTCCTTCTCAGCCACCCTTTCACCCTCAGACACGTGTGAGAGTCACATGTCACACAGTTTAAGAAGATATTTACTCTTTTCACCCTGGATAAAAAGAAGTCACTGTGGATATTAATCACTATCATTTGCTCCCTGGTCTGTTCTCTGAGTCCTTAGGGTGCTCAGATTCAGATTTCCTTCCCACCCACAGGTAAGAGAAAGGGTCATGGGAGAGCTCTAACTAATGCTCAATATTACTGCCTGAGCAGTACTGTTAGCCTGGAGACCGGTAATCTCAGGAGAATCTTCATTACCCGCTTGCAGCCCTCATTCCTGTGGTCCTCACAGTCGTCCTGTGAGCAGCTGGCAGGCTTGCTATGTCCCATATAACAAGGAATTTCTCAAAGGTCAATCCTAACTCCCAGGCCCCATATTAAAGCATATGAGACACTAATTTTCCCATTATTTTCTGTGTTTTTATATGGTTGGAATGATTTTGTGGCCTTTTTCGCCTGTTCCCTACCTGCCTCTCAGCACTCCTAGCTGAAAAAGCCTGTAAGGAACTGGGCAGGATCTAAGCAAGGCATCCCCATCTGTGAAGTCTGGTAATCCTATTAGCCTGTCACAGACTTCCGCTTAGTGGTTTCCAGCTAACAAGCTTTTGATTCATGGTAAAAACTTTTTGTTATTTTTCTCCGACACTTCGTACAGTTAAATTTTGTCCCAGAGCTATCATTCTAACTATTCCAAGTCTTTTGTAGTTGCTGTTGCCTCCAAGCTGTTGAGTCAGAACATTTCACTAGTACACTGCTACTTTTTGTGCCAATTACATGAAATTTGTCCCAAGACAGTTCTTTGAGGAATGCCACTACTAACATCCCTCCAGACCAATATTCCCTTTTTGTCATTTCCCCTTTAGCTAACTCAACACCTGGCTTACAGTCCTTTGGTAGTCTTGATTGGTCACTTCCCATATGATATCATTGCAAATGCTTTACTAAAGTCCAGATAGACTATATTTCCTGTTTTTCCGTCACATTGGCAAACCTCTTACATTATTAACTATGAAATTAATATTCTGATATGTTCTAATTTTGTAATTTTTATTAACATTCCTCTCATTCATTACTGCTTACTGTAACTCTTGTATGTTCCTCAGGTAAGAATACTGGCTAGGAAGAGGTTTTCCAAGAGAGTCACAGGAGAACCTGGACATTCCATATGTTTTTTTTTTTTTGTCTGAATGCATCATAATGTATCTAAAACAAAGGGCTAGAATAATTAGAGCTATCTAAATACTGTGATAATTAGATACCCTTCCAGTTTGAACAGAAAGGAGACATTTGCTGCTATTGCTTACTTTCCAAAAGCTCAGATGTTTTTATTCATCCTGTGTTATTGATTATTGGCTGAAAAGAATTAGATCTGGCTAGTAGAAAATTGCCATAAAAATAGTTGAAGAATACAAAGCTGGTTTTAGTCATAAAAACTATCACTCATCAAGCCCTCAGAAAGGGTTGGCAGTTAGCAGATCTTATTGACAAAATGTGGTTAAGTGAATCATCATTTCCACATTCATTGGCAAAATTGCTCAGAGGATTACAAAAGTATTTACATCTGGTTCTGATTTGCACAGGTCATCAGATATGTATTGCTTAGAGAGGTGTTTGACAAGGCAGACAGGACATCCAGATAATGATCACCTTGAAGAACGTAAGTTTTCCTCTGCTTCAGTCCTTTGTAATCCCAGAAGAGGTACACGTAATAGTATAAATGTAATGTTTGGGCCTATTGTTTAAGTGGAAATATGCTTTGATGATGCTTTGTGACTTGTTGGTGAACTGTCATACCCTTTGAGATCTAGTATATGACCTATATCATCTGTTGGATCTTAGAAATTCTGCAGATGAATTACTTCATCCAATTTCTTGTCCTACTTAGATCCACTCAGCTCACCCCACCCTTTCCATGAATCTTCTTGTGATGCTGTGCTGTGCCTAAAGCTGTCATGACCTCTAAGTCTTGAAAGAGAGAAAGGTATTTTATTCCTGTAATTTTTGCCCTTCCAAAATAAAACAACTTTGCTTTTTATTGAGACTGTCATGGATGTTCCACATCAGGTTCAAACTAGCAGCTCCAGGCTCTAATTCCAACCCCAATTCACAGGAGATTTCTCATTCCTGGGCTACTTTTGTTACCTAAATTTGTAGCTAGACATCTTCAGTACTAGAGGTGGCCCTCCTATGTGGTCATTTGGTAGTATAGAAATGCTTGATCATAATTGTCAGTTAGTTCTGGAGGCACATTTAGGAATACATTGCTTCAGAAATTGGCTTGTGGAGTTAAGTATTTACCATAGGTATGAGGCTCTTTACAGCTTAATACCTTCATGATTCAGTAATTTTGTCAACTCTGCAGATTTTGAGATAAAACAAGGGAAGCTATTGTATTTCCTGCTTAGAATACAGGGGCCCTCCTT
The DNA here is from genome assembly GCF_003342845.1 of Nothoprocta perdicaria. Lineage (NCBI taxonomy): Eukaryota > Metazoa > Chordata > Aves > Tinamiformes > Tinamidae > Nothoprocta > Nothoprocta perdicaria. The sequence goes on along the minus strand of NW_020455204.1, from coordinate 13,478,606 downwards.
CACTCATGGTTTGTCTGTCCTGGGCTACAGAAAATCCCAAGCTGGATTTTCAGATCTCAACTTTCTGAAAATATCTTATGACATTTTTAAGCCTGTGTTTCAGTTTTCCAGGTGCACAGCCTTTTTTACTTATGAAATAGCTTGTGGAATGTTACTTTTACTACATGTAAGGGCTACAGTAATATTTTTATCTGCTTTACTGACATTACCTGGATATAAAGAGTTCTGCCCTACATTCTCATATGTTAGTGTTAGCTGATGTGTTAACTATCCTATTGCCTTTCAGTTTCTCCACCAGAAACATTGCAACAGAGAGCCCTTAAAACTGTCTTCATATTCGAAGTCCATGGATTCTGTCAGAACAGCTTCATGCGAGTATTTCTAAGCTAAAGGCCATGTGTTGTGTGTTCAATAATGTATTTACTATTGTGTATTATGATAGAAAACCTTACAATGATGCCTGTAAAAAGGAATGACAAGAGCCCAAACCCTTGTAAGGGTAATGTAAATGTAAGTACATTTGCAGAAGCTGGGCATCAGGGGAATTAGTAGATTTGGTACAATATAACTGCTATTGCAGGAAGTGCCAGGGAGTTTGTGGAGAGGAATCATATGTAGGAAAGGACAAAAGATTTTAATTGGGTGGGAATGCCACAAATCTGCTCTAATTGCTAGGGCTCTGTCCAGTGTGCTTCCTCTACGCTTACATTTCACTAATTGTATGTCCACTGTGTTTCCACCCTGTGGCATTTCACTCATCATGAGAATCATCACAAATCTTTGCCAGGATGATGGTAACCTGGCTGAACCTGCAATCCCAGATTGGAGATGGGAGCCATCTTCCTGTTCACAAACCATTTTAATTGTTCCTTCACACATAAGCTGTCTTAAAAACAGTGAGACTGCAGAATCACAGAATGCTTCAGACTGGAAAGGACTGTTGTGGGTCATCTAGTCCAATCCCTGCTCAATGCAGAGCTAATTTCAGGGTCAGATCAAGTTGCCAAGGCTTTTTATCTCAGACTAAGGAAAACAGTATTTATCATATCTCCAGCCCCAGCACCCCTGTCCTGGACAGACTATATAGTCTTTAAAGGGTTCACCTACATCCCTTTGCTGTGTATTAGTTAGGTAGCATAATGCATGAGTGCTAGAATAACCTCATTAAGAGGACCATCGCTGGGATGTTGTCTGGATTTACCTATTCTGCCACAAGGCTCTGTGCAGCCTGCTGTAGTTTTAGGGAAGCAGAGGGACGTGGTGAGGTCCCAGTCTCTACCTGCCTTTAGGCTTGCTCCATGTGTCCATTATCCACACGAGGTAGGTGGTGGTCACCAGCAGTTCCAGCATTTACTTCAGTGACTATGTGAATGCAGCTGGCTTTTGAGGAGGTACTTGCAGTCCTATCAGAGGTGAGGAGCTAACTCTGAGCAAGGTGGCACGCTGTCCTTCAGAGGCAGCAGGAGGATGCCTTCCATGCTGGAAGGCAGCTGTGCAGTGTGCTCAATCCTACCTCTTCCCACCCAGCAAAACAAGAGCTACAATCACATTGGGGCAAACTCCTTTTACTTACTGGGAAAAGAATCAGATCTGCTGAGCCCAGCCACGGACAAGAACAAAACCATCCCTGCTGACTGCTCAAGCAGCCCAGATCCTCTAAACCTTCAGCCCAGGCTGCATTCGTGTCCTTCTGAGGGAGTGATTCTCCGGTTTGGAAGCCCTCTCTACAGGTTCTTTCTAGACACTCCTCTCTCATTTCCCTTGCACTGGAAGTCATTTTAGATTTGCCAGCTGGGACTCAGCCCCTGGGCTGATTCCAGCACGTGAGCCTAGTTTTATGTCAGAGTGTGCTGGCTACTCCCCTGGGATACTACAGGGCGCCTTCGCCGGACGCAGGTGGTGTTTAAAAAGGTGCTCCTGGGCCCCTGGCAGGAGGTGGAAGGCAGCGGTGGCAAAACAGAGAGCGGGTGAAGCCGAGATTTCTAACAACCTCTTCAGATGTCGCTGTCCTGGTGAGTGAGCAGGATATAGAAGAATATTCTTAACACTTGTAGCAACAGCAAGGAGTGCCATTGTTAGTATATAGTAGCTGGTTTGCCTATTTTTCTTTGCTTTTTTTTTGTTATTCTTTGTTTTGAATTTTAGAATATCTGTGACTAAAGATATAGTCTTCCCTGTCTCCAAGAGAGCCCCAAAATAGAGACTAGTCAACTGGGTAGTTATGCAGTAAGTGTCTGAATGTAAAATGAAACTTCCGTTTTATTATTTACTATGCTTCTTATTTCTTGGTGAAAATGAATTGTCTTTTGCTATAAAATATGTGGTTCCACTTCAAGGGAACTCCATCTCTGTGTTCTTGTACTTTTTTTGTGTTTGTGTTACTGAAAAAAAGGAAAAAAAGTAGCCTGTGTGATCACAGCTGAAGAATGAAGATTTTAGGAAAAGATTCCTAGCAAAGGGTAAAAAGGAAGAGAACTCTCATTTAATTCTGTTGTGTAATAAAAAAGAAAGTCTTCCAGAGAACAGTAATGCTAGATTTTCCTCTCAAATGTGTTATATATACCTCACGCAATTAATTATGAGCTTATTCAGAACCAGCAAGAAGCATTTTTGCAGCATATTTTACAAAATAATTGGGTCCTCAGTGTGTTAAGTGCAATGCAAACAGCTGTGGGACATGGTTTATAAGCAAGGATAATGGGGTGGTGGTTAGGGGAGCAAGGGGTGAGGAGAATTATCTCACATACTGGTAGCAACAGAAAAAGACAGAAAAGTTTATCTGTACTCAGTCATAGCTTTCAGTTAAAGCCTGTTTTATATCTAAAGCTCTCTCCAAACATTTGCTTTTATCAGTTTCTGGATTATTTATCAACTCAGATTGACATCATAAACTTTGGGCCCATGATGTAAGTCAGACTTCTGTATCTTGCCTCACATAGGGAAAAAAGATGGGTTTTCTCAGCCTAATAAACCAGAACTCAGACTGTGAAAGGTGTTTGCACAGGGGGACTAGAGAACTAAGGAAGCTCAGCCTCTGCCTGTGTATGCTGCTTTGGATGGCAATATTAATCTGTGCCTAACAAACCTAGGCAACACTCTGTCAGCATCTTTCCTCCATGGTAGTCTCCTTCCTAGCTATTTATTATTGCTCCTTCTCCGGCAGTTTCCACCTGACCAACACACTGTTGTGGCTGTAATGCCAGCACAGCAACGCTGGTGATTTCACACTGGGAATGGCTCTTGGGGCGGTGCAGCACATCCCTACTGTAGGAGTGAAGAAGTGTGGGCTGCTAGAAGGTCCTCTCCCTATCTGAGTCTTCATGCACAGTAACTCATGAATGAATGTATTGCTGACAGAAGCTCAGATGCATTTGTTCTGTTTTCTCAAGTGTAAATGCTTGTTCCTCCCTTATCATTCAATGATTGACTGAAAGTCAAGAAGTTATTTCTGATCTTGCTGTAAAATCATTACCTGAGGCAAGTTGTTCTCATGCCATCCAGTTGAGGAATTCCTGAGCAAGTCAGGTATGCTTAGATGCAGCAATCCCAAAGTAGCTGTCCTTGAGGAAACCACCTTCTACTGGAAGAGGTTCTGGGCATTGCCCATATTTCAGATCTTTGCTGTACATAGCCTCAACTGGCATCTTAGATATCTGTTTGCTCCCCCTGATGACTAGGGTGAATATATGAGGGAGTTAAGCACCTGCAGAGAAAACCCTAGAGGGCTCATCAGAGGGCTCTGAGGGACTGTCCCTCTGAGGTACTGTCTTCAATGGGCCTTCCTTTTAGACACTTCTTTCCTCTGGCAGTGCTCCAGTGACCCACAGTTCCTGAGCTGTTGAAGTACTGACCATTAAGTAAATGCTTCATCTACAGAAACCTCTTGGTTATTTTCATGTCAGGGAAATGTCATCTACAATGCCATGACATCTTGGGATGTCAGCTCAAAATGTTGCGTCCAGGCTTGCAGTACAGTTGTGAGGTTGGACAAACATTTGTTCCAAGGCACTATCATCCATTGCTTTCCTTGTGCTGGAGTCTTGAACTCTAGAGACAGATATTTCAGAGACATTTGACCATACCCTTAATACAAATAACTTAGCCCAAAATATACCCTGGGATAGGCTGAGCAAACTTTTCCTGATGATCATCAGAGTAGTTTATGTACTTTATGAACTTGTATGCACAACACATCACTTGGTATACCACAGGATCTAGCTCTACTGCCCATGTCTTCTTTCTGTGTTTGCTGTAGAACTGATGTATTTGAAAGTAATTTTAAAAATTTCTCAGATTTGTTACCTGAGATGAGTGACCCTTGGTGGGAATGCTGTTCCTCTTTGTCCTTTGCATGACCATCCTAGGGTAGGGTAGGGTTGGGTAAGGTAGGGTAGGATAGGGTAGAAGCTGGAAACGAAAAGTCCCTTCACCGATCCAAATTTCATGTTATCACTCTAAACTCCGGCCTGTCCTCTAAAGGAACAGACCCACCACAAAAGAATGAGTACAGTGCACACAGCAGTGGTAGATATTAGGCCAACACACCTACTAGGCTTGCTATTTGGTAAGCATATTTTAAAAAATCACTAAAAACCATGGTAATTTTGTAATGATCACAACCTATGTGACCGCTATGTAAAAAAGTTTCTGCAGTTTTTTATAGTATCAAGTGTCCTTAGCACACTTTAGCACAAAACTAAACACATTTATTTAATATCTCATGGTGTACAACTCAATGTTACTGAAAAGGCTGTTCTAGTACTTTCTTTGAAAGTAATACATTTTATTTTTCTTTGGCCTTAAAGAAATCATTATTCTGTTCCTGCCATGATAAACATGGAGCCTATGGCTCCACTTCAGTAAAGCACTTATGTGTTTTCTGATATCCCACCGTCAATGACATTTAAACATCTGCTTAAATTTAGAAATGACAACTTCAGAGTTCCACGGAGTCAGGGTCTTGGTAGTGATGCATTTAATTGCGGGATAAATTTAATCTTCCCGTTGACCACTAGATGGGGCAAATGAGCCTCTTTATAGTTTTCTGCCCGTGATGATGAAGATTTTCCTGAATGCAAGGTTAAAATGTAGCCCTGGTTGGCTCTTAGTTCAAAAGTCTACTTTGAAGGCTCTTTACCTTTGTACTGTAAAGGTGAATTTCGTACTTTGACGCAACTGGGTTATTTTCTTTACAAACATGTGTCGTAAACAATTGCTCTGTTCCTTGAAATTCTGAGATTTAAAATGATGCCCTTTTTTACTCAGAGATGAAAATAAATCTTTTGAAGGTTTTGTTGTGAAAAAATACGGACAAAAGTGTTCCCTCCCCCAAACCAGCCAATGGTTAGGTGTTTACACTGCTCACAGGGATGCAAAGGATCCAATTTTGGTGCTTGAGAGTCTTCCATATGCCCACAGAGTGTACCAATAAAACAATCACCTTATCTGCCTACTTCGGGTCACCATTCCTTGTTCTCTCCCCCATAAACTGTTGTCACTTTTATAGATTTACTGGCAACCTGATTTGTGCAGCCTACATGAGTAACCACAGTTGTTGGCCACAGAAAATCTGCTCACGTTTCCAGCCATGAATAGGAATTCATGGTTCATATGACATCCTTAGTGAAAGGAGGCCGACTCTCAAAATAAGGCAGTCCTTGAATATTGAATATTGCCTTTCTTAAGGAGGAAAGTTTTCCCTTGAACATGAGGTAATGTAGAGTCCTCGGCTTCCGCTAACCACAACGATGCATCGACATGTTCTCCCTAAGAGTGTTTTGCTTCATCCCCACTCCTGTATATTTTGATTCATAGCAAAAGTCCTGGAACTACCTGTGTTCTTACAGATAACATGGTAGAGGGTGCAGGAATCATTTGCTGCCTTACATTGAGGCAAATAACTTAAGCAAAGTTGGCCTTTTGCGATGTAGGAGGTTCCACAAGGGCAGGAACGTGGTGACGGCTGGTAGTTTCGGCCTGCTGCAGATGTTCAGCAGATTGGGAGTACCTTGTCCTTGTAGAAGAAGCTCCCACTGTTCAGCTCTGAATGAAATGTACCTGTATGTATCTTGTTTTGTACTAGACAAAGTTCTTGAAATGGTTGGGTCAACCCAACCCATGTTGTTGAGGGGCAACAAACCTGTGTCCATACTAAACTGTAGACACCTGACAAATGCAACTTGTTAATATAAAATAGAACTGCATAGCTGAAGAGATTATAAAAATTCTCCCTTGGACTGTCACAAATAGTGTACTAGGAAGCACGGAGACATGAGTCTGCCTTCTCAGACGTGTAGAGAAAGCTCCAGCAACGGGGCTTGTTGACTTTTTTGGGGCCTTTTTTTGTATCTTTGAGATATACAAAACCTTTCTCTGGGCAAGGAAAAGCACTAAGGAATTTCTGACTAGATTTACATGACTTTGTGCTTGTTTGAAGCCATGATGTGGTTAAAACTGAATACAGAGTGGGCCAAGGTTTATGCTGGTGTAAACTGAGACTAGCACTTCTACAGATGGTGAAAACAAGCAGACTATACAGGAGTTTAACTGGCAGATTCTGGCCCATTTTTCCTTAGGTACATTGTATTGAACAGCCCTAATTCAGCCTCTCTCTTTTACTCAGCCTCAAGATGCTCTCAGATCTCCTTTCTAACAGAGCCTCCTCCATGGTAAACAGGCTGGTGCAGATCAGGATTCTCAAAGCTGGATTCTTACAGCCTCCCTCAGTCCCTCTTTCTTTGCTCTGCATTAAATCTGTTGAAAGTCCTACAGCAAAAATGTCTCTGGTTCTTGCCACAGCTACCATTGCCTTTGCATGCTTTCATTGCCTCCCCAGGTTCTGAATGAAATTTAAATTCCTCAGTGCGTTTTCACCCAGCATTTGCATTTTGTTTGCTGTCTGTATCTCGACTATTCAGTATTCTCTGATTTCAGCACTCTTTTGGTCTTCTTCTCCTGGTTTTCTCCACGTTACTCCCTCTTCTGGAGGATGCCCTACTCCTACTAAGCTAAACAGCGTTGCTGTTATTGAACCCCCCTGCTCGTTTCACATTCCATTCCTGACCTTCCCTCAAAAGTCAGCGATTTCTCTCTTCATTTTCTGTCTCGCTGATTGAAAGAATTGCTTTATAAGAAACACACTGCTGCCCTGGTAGGTATAAAGCATGGCTAAGGCTCCATAGGCTGCTCAGGAACTTGGGCTGGGACACAAGCGCCGCATGAGACATCTGGGAACACCTACAGCATGAAGTGGTTAATAGCAGGCCAACTGTTTAGTGACACGCTGGCCTCCAAGGGAAGCTATGCATGCAGTTAGCCAGAGGTATCTCAGGAGGATTCAGAGCCTGTCTGCTATTTGGCTCATTGCAGACAGCAGATGTTCCATGATAAGGTGAAACATGCAATAAATGACTGTGTTTACTTGAAGCAAATCAGAACTCAAGAAAAGGCACTGGTCCAGCCAAGTGTGTTTATTGTGGCAGGAACGCTTTTGTGCTGATCCTGCAGCTTTCGCCTCAAATCTCAGAACATCTTGAAAATGTTAATAAAGGTAGGTTAATACCAGTATTTGTAGATATTATCAGAGCCAACTTTTTACTACCTACTTTGGATAGTGCTATATGTATAGTCTACACTGATTTTGGTGCTGCTATTGCTACTTGGCTGGGTGTTCTCTTAGCCATGTAGATGGTTTCTGCAGCTGGTGCTGAGACACAACTGACCCAGCGACACTGTTAGCAGGACCTGAGCGGGCAACTGCTCGGCTAGCTCATGCAGGGACTGGTGAGCTGCAGCCGTTTCAGCAGAGAGGCAGGGTCCCCTCTTTTAGGAGAAAGAAATCTAAGAGGTGGATTGAAGACAAAAGAAGTCACTGAGATGCATCTCTTTTTACTGCTTCTTCTGAGGGTAAGAAATCAGGAAAAGTAAAACACAGAGTCAATTATGACAATTAAAAATTAGGCTATGTTGTGTCATCTCATCTCATGAACTTTATGCACAAATGTTCATGTAAAGTCTAATGCAGGGAAATGTCCAGTGATCCAGAAGGGAGGGATGTAGCCTCTTCTTATGTTTGAAGTTTTGGACCCCCGTATTTTCCTCATGGACCAACAGGTGCTTCTTTGGCCGTTTGCTTTGAGATCCACTTTGTTAGTCTGCAGTGGCACACAGACGACAACTGTATCTTTAGCCAACAGCTCAGTGTTAATGCAGGGGTTTTATTACTTATTTTTTCCTAGTAAATTTGCTGCCAAATAAATATCACCTTGTTCTGGGTATGGTGCCAGGCTTTAGAAGACGAGTTAGGAGCCAATAGAACTGAACTTCCCTGACTGGTTTCCAACAGAGTCCTCAACACTGACAGCTCTGGGATGATGGGGATTGGCTTTTTCTCTCTGATGTATTGCTAGATATTTCTGGTGCATGGTTCTTTGCAGTGGCTCATGGTCCTCTACCAATATCCTTCCACAGTGTTCAAAAGAGGACAATCACTTGGGGTGGAAAAAGCAGCTCACAAGCTTCCAAGTGGCATTTTTTTTTTAGTGAGAAACTCCTCTTTTTTTTTCTCCTCCTTTGCTCAGCTCATTCCTGCTTGTTTTCTACACACATATCCCCCAAATGACCTTGCTTGAACCAAAGTGAAACAAAAGTCCCTCACCCACTTTCTGCTCCGACTCCCTGAACTACAAAATGTTTTCAGCCCGTGGAGAGGGTTTTTTTCCTCTCTCTCTCATTTTCTGTGCTCTCTGGCCGCCCACAGTGACAACCGTATCTGTTTGATTTGAGGGATGCCTTGCATGTGCTATGACTGGCTCCTTCTGCTAATAATTTGTTCTCTGGAGCTGGTTGCAGCATAATATAAATAAATTTCACTGTTTAGTACTTTCCCATTTTGTTGATCAGCTGCTGGCAGTGAGTTAACCCACCCTGTTTTGTTTTTCAAACCTTTTTTGGCCCTTCTTACATGACAAAATCACAAGATTGAATTGACAAAGATGCATTATTGGAGCATTCTTTTTTTCAGTTGTCTTCTATTGCATTCAAAGTTCTGCATAAAATGGGAATTAAAATGCAGCTGCCATCCTGGAACAATATTAAATTTAGTCCAGAGACAGGGAATAAGATTTATCCTGCTTCAGTAAATCTAATGGATCATGCTGAATAGATACAATTGCTGTATAAAAAGCATTTTTTCAGCCATTTTGCCATGCTGCTTAGTCTTATTATAAATAATTTTAATTCGATGCATCCCATAAGCGTGTGCTGCTGGAATTACCAGCATGTTAACATATTGGACCTACTTCTTCAGTGGTGACTTCAGGTACTGGGACTTCTCCAGCTGTGGTAGCACACAGGCTGCTGCAGCCTCCAGCTCCCAGAAGGGTAAATATTTAGAGTGGCCAAGCCCGAGCTGGGCACGATGCTGTTGTTAACTAGCTTGTTCCTGCCTAATTTAACACTGACTTCGGCATTTCTTCACCGCACCAAATGACGGCTGAGTACACGTACCCCTAATTTGGTATGATGGAGACCACAGTCATGTTTTTCAGGATTCCAAGCCTGATGCCTAGAGCACTTGAGGTTGTTTTTTTCTGTGTGGCTGCAACTGCATGTGCATTTTAGTATGGGGAAAAATAGGCTGTGATACACTAATGAAGTCAGTAGGGTGGTTATGTTTGCCTACTTTCTTGGGCATCTCCATCATCTCCCTCTTCCTCTGGATGAATAAAATGACTCCTTATCATTCTAGATGATATTCTCTACACATGTTTTTTTAATCTTGCTACAGCATCAACAGGTTTTAAATAACACAATAACTCAAACAGGTTTTGCTTTCTTTTCCACTGAACTCATCTAAATAAAGACATCTCCTCCATGTGTAGGATTAAAAAGACACCAAACTAGCCCTTTGCCATTTGCATTTTTACAAACCAGGTCTTGAAAAAATGGCTTGAAGGAAGGGAAATTTGTCACCTCAACATTGCAAATGATGTGAAACCAGAATGTCCTCCTACCAGAGCATATGTTTGTGGTGGGTAGGCGGGGGAGATGCAGGGAAGAGGTGATGGTATAAAAATACCTTGTAAAAACAAATGTTTGGCTGGGGGAGAGAGTTTGTCACTTCAGCCAGACTAGAAGGGGGAAACCAGACAGACAGGGGGTGGTAAGGGAGTGGGGTAAAAAGAGCTTATGTCATTTTAGCAATGTAAATAACTTGATGAAGTATCTCAGTAGTCACAAAGAATTAGCGCAAGAAGATCTGCTATTGCACAATTAGGTGGCCTAGAAAATTAAAAGAAGTAAATAAAAGCTATTTCAATAGGGCAATGGAAATTATAAGAAACAGTTAAACATGTTATAACTACTAAGCAGAAACACGATAGGTAGAAGTCCCTGGGTGAAGCACACCAATTTGCTAGTGTCCACTGTCCACTTCCTGCATTTTCATGAACTGAGATGTATATATTTTCTTATTTATCCATATAACAACTCAGAAGTCCCAAGTCAAATAGTTCCAAGTCAAATACAGGCGAGTAGCTCTTTCTGGTAACACTGCTCCTAAGCACAGCTTGGTAGCGTGCTGCGGGCGCGACGCTCTGCACGGGACGTTTGCCTCCGCAGGCCATATGGAACATTTTGTGCGCTCCGGAGTGTCCAGCACGGCTCAGACCATAGTAGGCACTAATGTGACCACCCACGATGGCAGCAAGGGTGGAAAATGGCAGTGGAGTCCACACGCTGCAGCAGGGCACCCACAAGGTCACGGAGCTGGGCTCAGCCCCCAGAGCCAAGGCAGCGAGGCAAGGAAGGGCTGCCAGGGGCGAGGAGGGATCCGCGGCTCCTCAGCCATGTGGAGGGCGGGAGCAGCTGTTAACCTTGGGAGCACCGTCTCCTTCCCCTATCTCTTGCTTTTTATTTAATTTTAACTGACCTGCTTCAAGGGCCATGAAGGTGCCCAGCCCAAGAAGAGCGTGTGTTTGAGAAAAAGACAGAGAGAAAAAAAAAGAGATGGGAGAGAGCACAAGTGAGGTACCCTTGTCCAGTAATCCATTATCCACGTACATCGTGTCCTGTTTTATGGACAGCTTCAAAAGCTCTTTGCTGCTTTTCCTGACCCCCCTCCTTATTTTAATCTTTGGGAATTTAGAAGTGGATTTAATGGCTTTCTCCGTGAAGGAACAGCGCTTTGCTAAAGGAGACAAAATCTGATGCCCAAGAGAAATAAGAGAGGAGGCAGGAGGGAATGTCATTTCTGGAGCCTTGATGGCCATTCTTGGTCTTTCTCTTTCCCTCAGGGTGTGAGACCTGCAGGTGGTTTCAGCTGAGAGGGGCAAGGCAGGCTCTGCTGCTGTGCGCAGTGGGTCTGCATCTCTTGTGAGGGCTTATGGAAACCCACTCCCTTGCTGCCCTCTGCTCCTAGGCTGGCTGCTGGGGCTTCAGAAGGGAAGAGGTTGCTTTTTGGGCTCAAGGATGGCATAGGTTATGGATGTTGGTTAGTCCCTCGCTTGCAATCTAGGGTGGAAAAAGATGCAGGTCTCTTCTCCTCCTCTGACCTGGTGTCTGTCGCTGAGGTCTATTGCACAGGGTGGGACTTTCCACTAAGTAGGTGTTCATACAAATTTGTCTCTATCTTCATATATGTTGGTGTGCAGTCATTTCATACTTGCATTCCACAGAAAAGCAATGGGTATTTTCCCCCCTTCAAGAAATTTCAAAGAAAACACACTAACAAAACGTTGCTACAGAAATTTTGCATGCTCCAGTCAGCAAATTGAAACCTAGAATATCTTCTGAGACCCTGTCTGTGCAGCTGCCTTATTGCTTTGTCCTCCAAGAGTGACTTAGGGTAGCCGTGGGGATTAGAAGTCTGAGTTCTCTGCCTTACGTGCATGTAATATTAATGAAATATTTTGGTGGAAATCTAGCTTTTACATTTCAGATTTGTTTCGTTGCACCAGTTGGTGGATTGAAACTGCCATCACAGCAGCTGTCTGAATATCATGTAACGCAACGTGCCTTGATGCCTTGTCGTATTTCAGTGTTTGCTCACAGCATGAGCACTCCCAAGCATTCTGGGTTTTTTTACGAACATCCAGAATTAGTGAAATGGAGAGGGTTTTTTTTTCCCTCCTCTTTCTCACAAACCCACAAGTTCTCATGGTTTTCCATAATTCTTTCTGCTGATTTAATGATTCATCCTTTACTGTGCAAGAGTTTAAGATTGCTTACATCCCAACAAGAAATGCAATACAGAAGGTCTAAGTGGATACACTAAGGCCATAATACTGTAATAACTGAAGAGCAGACATTATACCAGTGAAAGCTAAGATGTGTACACTTAGACAAGAACATTTTGCTGGGAGATGTTAGAACTAATCTGTAAAACTTTTCATGGAAATTGAGTAGTTGCAATGAAACTCTAATGGGGCTTTCATTCTTACATGCAGCATGCATTTTCTGACTGAAAAGACTGGGCTTGAGAGAGTGGTTGACTGCAGGGTGTTCCATTTAGGGCTGTCTTTGAGACATACGAGGCCAAATTCTACATTCTCAGGATGAATTAGAGGGAATAAGGATATGCATTAATCTCTCCAGTATTGCAGGTCAGTGTCTTAACACTTAGGCTTTTGACTGCTCAGGAAGGTGCATGTGTCTGATATCTGGGGTTACTCTGTGTGAAAAACAGTCTTTGTTTAATTTTTCATCATGATTTAAATTTATCTTTTGCAAAATAGAAATCCCTTTATCCAGCTATGTAGGATAATAAGAATCATAGGTTTCTTGTGAACATGAGGCAAAGTTTTCATTAGCTCTGTATGAGAGGAAAGTCTGTGCATGATTTAAAAATCAAATGTAAATGTATCATCTTGGCTAACTTGGGCTCACAATAGACTAAGATTTGAGATATTCAGATGAGCTCGAGCAGAATCTCGTATTTTCTTTGACAGATGTCACTAGGATTTCATAAGCGTGATCTCTGTTTCATGGTGACTGCCCTTCTCCACAGCCACCAAGGGGCAACAGCATTTTACAGGAAGGGTGTTAGAGTGTCAGAGCACAGCTTGGTTTTCTCACTTGTCATAGTTATTTGTTTCTCTCCTGGCCAAACCATGAGAAGCAGGTTAAGGATGACACAGACTAGCAACAAATCACAGGGTGGAGGACAGAGCATGTGACAATGCCCTGGCCACGGTGCAAACATCCGAGCTACGTTTCGAAAGCCTGGGTTTGCGTTCAGCAAAGTTCACGAACGAAAAATAAAAGTGTTTGAGGATAACAACCAACAAGCCCAGCCTCGTTAGTGTCTGCCCTTTAGAGAGGAGGCTGGAGCAGGTCCCATCAAGCTGTGATGTGGCTCAGTGTGCTGGGGAAGGTTCCTAGAAGCATCCCCCAGCTTCCTCACACTGTGCACTGAGGGGAAAAAAAACAACATTTGGCAATTTGTTGTCAATATTTGTATAACTCCTGATGCCACTAAAACTGCATATGTAGGCTTTAAACTAACAAAAACAAAGCCATGGCCAAGCTGGAGAGCTGGATTTGTTTCCATGCACAATTAGGTTTATTTGTTTAGGTCTCATTTTATTTGCTTTCAGATGACTCAGATAGGAGTATTGCAATCCTTTCAAAGTGAAGTAGTGTTCTGTGTATTTTGGGCATTGGGCTTAGCCAAATGTGGAAAGAATTGGCTGCTCAATAGTATTTTCCTATCCAGAGGTTTTTCAAACTATTGAGAGGAACTGAAGGAATGTCCCTTCCATGCCAGGCTTTTTTTTTCCCCCTTCACAGCGTCTCTCCACAATATTGTTAAATAGCACAGGAATTTTAAAACACTCCGTTGTGCAACTGTTAGCAACTGCTCTTATTAATTGCTTTACCATTATGCTGCATGCTTAAATTCTCACCGGTGTCATCCATAATGCGATGCTGCGAGCTCCTTTTAACCCATTCCAATGAGAATATGTGCATGGTGCTACTCAGAATCTCCCATCCTGCTAGACCAGCTCTGGGCTTGCTGAAAATGATTTCCTGCATACACGCAGGGATATTTACATTTTGGAAAGGAGCCAAGTTCTCTGCTGGGAGTTAGTCACTAAAGGCAGATTATTTTCCAATGGACATGCTTGCATGCTATTGGTGTTAAGAGAAATGCCTCATGTCTCAGTTCTATAGTGTGGTTTATTTTCCCCTGATTTCCCCCTCTCCCAATAATAAATAAATGAAGATAAATATGCAAAGTTCTTCTCTCCCCCTATCTTAAATGAGTGGGAGGCAATGATTTGTAACCAGTGCTTCAGGCACCAGTGGGTTTGGGGTTATTTTTTCTCTTCTGATCATTTTGCTTCTGTAAATGCCTCCTTCGGTGATGTTTTGGAAAATGTAGACAATATGAATAAATCTGCATTTATTCCAATTTCTATGAAAAATAAAGGATTTCCTCCACTCATCAGAAGCATGCTCTGATTTATGGCCTTCCTTAATGCTCTCCCACTCACACTCATAAAAGAAATATGGTAACAGAGGCTATACGATAAAATACACAATCTATGTTAAAGTTTGCCTTGATCAGACCAAACTGGAACTTTGTTCAGTCTTAAATGTCAATCCTAAAGTTTGGAATGTTTTTCTAATCAGGAATGAGAAATATGGAAAATGGCTCAGTGGGCCAGAGCTGTAGCCCAGCACGCTGCTGGCACAGAGCTGCACACGTCAGGGGCAGATGGAGCCTACATATCACATAGTCCTCCCTGCTACTGCTTGCTCTGCAAAATTGTTTGACCTCAACAAGAAGGGACGTGAACAATGCTTAGGATAAGTGTTTTATAGTTTTATTTTGTTTCTAAGAAGATAGCAATCCAGAATGCATCTATGACAGATGGCAGAACTGAGGATACTTAAAGGTAAACAGGCTGATGAGAGATGTTCTCAAATGCAGTAAAGAGGGTAGGAGCAATCAAGTTTCCAAGCCTGTATTAGATATAAGAAGAAGGAATTGACAGCAGCAAGGAACTATGTTTGATGATGAGACTTGTCTAATGAAGAGGAAAGCAGAGCACACAGAGACAGGGCCAGGAAAAGGTGAGGAATGTGGAGTCTGCAGCACTGAAAGCCTCTAAGGACGGTGAGAAAACTGTCTTGAAGAAAAGATACAAATGTAGACAATCCTGAGCAGAGGTGGGCATCATATAAACTGCACGGTGTCTAGAGTTCCTGGCCCGTGGGTCTTTGTGTCCCTCCAACTATGGAAAATGGAGGAGAATGTTGAAGTGGGTGATAGCCAGTTAGTGGCCCTACTTAACACAGTATCACCTATAATGCCTTCGGGACATTCCAGTGCTCTGCCTGCAAAGTTACTCTCACTACTTTCACAGTATTCTCAATGGCCTGCCAAGTAAACCGGGGTTACTCTCACAACACACTCCAGTGCCTAGGCCCAGCTCTCCAGCCTCTCTGCAGGCACCATTTTGCTATATGCAGTTCCTGAAATCAGATCCGAAGCTGAATGAGATTGTGGACTCTACCAGGGACTGAGAGGGGAGGATGGATCAGCACCTGCCATAATTTTTATTGGGTGCACTGCTAAATACATTATTTGGTTAACAAGTTCTGTTGCTGATTCAGGATACTGAATTCATTTGTCTTCTGCTGATATGGAAACAAAGAATCTTTGCACACCAAAAACATGGAGCTATACTAGATGCATGAGCTTTAGATGCATAGGAAAACTGTAAGAGAGTGCATTATCTTACTCTGCTCACTTAAGAGACTCCCTACATCGAGCTACTTTTTAGCATGTTTGGGCTGCCTTAGTTGCCATGTCCAACTAGGTGTTAAAAAAATTTCTTTTTAAGTGCCTTTTGACTTGCATCGTACTGTGAGCTACAGCTGGACAAGTGGTGATTTCAGTTTGAGATGGTTTTACCTCTTCCTTCCTGTAGATATGTAGTTGTGTGGGCAGCTGCTTATAGTGCCTGGCAAGTAGTTCAGGTATCAAGACTTGCGGGCTTAGCACTACTTCCTGCTGTGCATTACAGGTGAGCCTGCAAGTGAAATAAAACAAGGGGAAGAAAACTAGGAGCAAAGAAGATTAAAAAGCATCAGCCCTGAAGCTACAAGGCAGAAACAGGACTTGAAACAAGGCAAACCACACTCCTTTCCCAGGTGATAAGGGACTTGGAAAAGTCTAGGACAAGCTAAATCCCAAGGCAATGCCAAGCGCAGAGAAGATGTTGCACACATTAGTCTTCTGTTATTCCAACCTTCTTTATTTCTAGTCTTCTCTTATCCCTTCTCTCTGCTCTTCATTTCTCTAGGAAGGAATGAAAGAACGCTGTACCTAAACACATGCATAATCTTGTTCTACTGCATTGCAAATACATTGCTAATTGTAAAACAGCTCATTTTGGAACACCTTGTAGTCTAGATGACACATGCACACTGTGCACACTCTGCTTGTGTAAGAAATCCATCAGAACAGAATGGAGCATGATGTCAGTATGTCATGTTTGCAGGTAAATGGAACATCTTGTTTAAAATATTGAACACCGCATCTGCTGTAAACTATTGCATTCTAGCTGCTGGTGTGGAGGAGATAGCTACCTGCCATGGAGGGATACCTTTCCTCACTTGAAAAGTAACCATACCCTAATCAGTAATGACAAAGCCAAATACTGGTGGCAAATCCTGAAGGGATGTGTTGAAACACGGTGTAACCTGACTGGGACTTTTGGGAAAGCAAAAAAAGACTGGGACTTGGGAGAGCGAGGAAAGACATAGGGAGGGATGAAGCACTGGTGTTGCTCTGAGGATTTCCAATCATGGCAGTAGCCAAGGAGAGCGTGAGGACTGAGGATACCATGCTCTGGTATTGTTTGACACTAGATTTTCCTCCAGGCCTGAGGCTTATTGCTTGTAATTTGACTCATTTTCATAAAACAGAGATAAGCTTCAGCCTATGTTTTGACCTATAAGGTCTACCATCAAACACATTATTTTTTTATGATTACAGATCAAGTCAAGTCATCATCTGAAAATCACACATTTTGATAACCCATTTGTCTGTGGGTTTTTTTGTGATGTTTCAGTTTTCACAGATCGTCTTTATTAGCTTGTCTTACTCATTTTAAACAGGACCTTTGATCCAGCTATGATTAATGAGCTTATTATGGTGATAAATGTTAACTTCCTCATCGCTGGATTTCGTAAAGTTAAGTTTACTGCCTTTGAATTTTATACTATTCAATAGAGTAAAACATATCAGACATTTTCATTCCAGGATTATATTTGTATGTGATTTTTTTTTTAATTGCTAATTTCCTTATCCCTTTGTGTATGGCTACATGGCAGCTCACCAGCTCCTTCTGCTTGTGCTCTGAACTGTGAAGAGCAGGGTGCACAGCCCAACTAATAAACCTGCAGCTGCGATTTAACACTTCTTGAACAGGGCTACAGAGCTGCCAGGCAGCCTGGAGTGCTGGGACATCTGTCTGCAATGTACCTTGTAAATAAACTCTGCATGAGTTGATGTAGTGGCTTCCTAGACAGAAGATTATTAGCATGTAGTTATGTGGCACATGGAAATAGCCTGTTTATGCCATGGATAGTGGAGGCTGCAGCTAGAAATCCCATAGTATTACATGACGTATGGATGTTGATGTCATATATGGAGGCAAAGTGACCAAGATCTTGTTTGACATGTTGACCAGTAAGGCACAAGGGAAGGTAAATTTGCACGTGGTGAGATTGTAGGATTGAAGGTTGAGGCAAACCTTCAGGTATGAATGAGAAAATGACACAGTAGGGGAGAACAAATACTCCCACTAGCCTCTGAGCTGATGGAGAAGCAGAGCTGCTGGAGGATGCTGAGGTTCTTGGTCTTTGCCCTTTCTGCTGCTCATGGCTGTGTCATCACTCTGATTCAGAAAGCCAGAGGGGAACTATCGTACTGTGAAACTGAGTGGCCTCTGTGGTATTTAGATTGTCAGTGAGGCACGTGGAGAAAAGGCAGCGTGCTGGCGAGGGACCCAGGTTTGCGGTGCAAAGCCTGCTCTTACTTGGGGCTAAACCTGAGAGGGATAAAACTACATTCCACTCTCCAGACAGAAGGTGTGCTCTTTTCCCAGGGGAAACGGGAAGGCCCTGTGTTCATGCATCAAGGCCAAAACCTGCCTTTTTTTCTCAGCTTTCACACCCTGCCTTGTTACGATTAAGGGTTTCTCTCTACTCTGTCTCTTGCTTCCTCAGTCTTGCACTTTATTCCCTGTTCCCAAACATGCCTCAGGAATCTCACTGGTTTTCCAAACTTGCATCAGCAACTGCATTATCCCTTGGGATAGAGGGGACAGTGTGGAAGCAGCAGTTCGGAGCTAGCCCCAATCCCTCTGTGCCTCTCTCCTGGCTGCTCCATGAACAGCCATCTGGAAATGCCATCTCACTCCTCCAACGCAGGGGTGTCTGCCAAGGGCCTGGCCTCCCAGGGGACCCTCTGTGGCCATTTTGTGTTACCCTTGGGAGCCCAACGAGCTCTCACAGTCTCACTAAACTCCATGAGGCAGGGATGCCGGGAGACATCATTCCTAAATGGACCCCAGAGTGCACTGTCCCCGATGGGGTGACACCCGCTGAGGTGTGGGGGCCTGGCCCAGGTCATGACAGGGCTGGAGCCGGCACTGCTGCAGTGTGTCATGGCAAACACTGAAATGGCGGCTGGGGCAGGGACAGCGGGGCCTGGCAGCACCCCCAGGACCTCCGAAAATAGCGTCTCAAGAGGGAGCCATGGCCGCAGCCGCTGTGGGGCACTGAGCCGAGGCCGGGCTTGTCCCCGCACCTGCTTGCTCAGGGCAGGATCACTGGAAGCTGAAACCTGCCCTCCATATTTGCTCTAAGTCCTAAACCTGAAACTCTGACAAATAGCAGATTTTAATGTTTCTGCCAGAAAAGATGGTGATTGCTGCGGTCTGGCTGTTTTCCCTGATAGTTAAAGATGCTTTAGAAAGGCTGGTGTCTCCTGGGTGTAGCCAGACAAAATCATCATCTGGCCAGACAGTAAACAAAGCCATTTGTTAAAGGTGAGCACAAGGCACAAGCGCCAGCTCAGCGCTTAATTTGACGCTCGGCACTTAATTAGCTTTAAAATCAAAGTGTTTATATCCATTTGAATGAAATTCCCTCTGTGGACTGAAATGAGTTTAAGCCTCAGCAGAGCATTTTTAAATGTGAAGTTATATTTGCTCGGAAGACATGCAGCAGAGTCTACTCTGCATAAGGAGTACAGGCAAGAGTGCATGGCCCAAGGTGGCCCAGGCAGTGGGTAGAGGGGACATCGTGTGCTCTCACTGACATCCAGGCACCCTGCAGGTCCTCAGCATATGCAAAACCAACCTCGCAGTGGGGCAAACACCTGCAAACTGGTCACAGACTCGTCCTGTCAAAGTTATTTTATCCAACAGATAGGCAGGCCTTGAGACTGACCCTAACCACCGCTAGGGAAAAGATGGCACCAAGGGAGAGCGTTCCGTTGCTTCAGAAACCTGATTTTTCCCCCATAGCAAATTGCTGTTCATGCGATGCTTTCCACCTGATACTGTTAAAACGATACCGTTGATGGATCGTTTTGTGTTGACTTTCCAGTCAGGGAAGTGAAAGGAGAGGCATTTGTCATACTTAAATGATGTCACTTTGGGAAGGGATTAATGCTTTTGGACTAAAGATAATTAATGTCTGCTAATCCTGAGGTTTTGATTAAACTATCAAGTACCAAGTGACATCCTCACCGCATGACACTTCTTTGGAAACCATAAGCACCAGAACAGCATTTCAGTGTATACTTTGGCTGATGTGGAGCCACCACTCCTCCCCAGAGCTGAATTTGTCATGACTCCTGGGCGGTGAGGAATCTTTGGTCTCTACAAATAGGTTATTTCCTTTTTTGGAGAGAAATAAGTAGATACCGGCAAGGGATTAATAAATTTCTAGGTAGAAGTCTTGATGCAAGAAATTGAAATGGAAATGAAAGTGGTAGTGCTTAGACCCAGGGCTATGTTCCTCAGGAGGAATATTCTGTGCTCCACAGTCAGAAGAGGGGAAACTCTATCTTTTCTGTAGATAGTTTAAATGCAGATAACTAAAACATTAAAGCTCCTTGTTTTGAAGGAATTGCACCCACAAAGAGGAAGGAATGCCCATGTGAGAGCATAGGCTTGGGGCATCATAAAGAGTGACAAAGAATGAACAAAAAGGGAAATGAGATACAGGTGACAGAAGAAGTGACGCAAATGTGGGAGAAAAGGAGACAAAGCGATGGCTAGAGAACATACCTGGGGATAACTCAACGCTAAAAGTCTGTCAGGGTTTCACACGGGAATGAGCTCTACTTTGATTTGATACCTACCTCCCAGTTTTTGTTATGCCACTTCAAAAAGGTAAAATCTCTCCTGTTTCTTAGATGTCTTTTGTCACTATGTCCAAGCTCTTGCATATGCTGTGATTATCAATAGATGCGGTTACATCTCCTGTAGTGGTGAATACAGGAGGTGAATAAACAGAAAACCAATTAAAAATGAATGTCAGAATGTTGCTGATGTCACTTCATAGAATCACAGAATGGCTGAGGTTGGAAAGGACCTCTGGAGATCATCTAGTCCAACCCCCCTGCTCCAGCAGGGACACCCAGAGCACGGAGCACAGGGTGGCATCCAGGCGGACTTTGAAGATCTCCAGAGAAGGAGACTCCACAGTCTCCCTGGGCAGCCTGTTCCAGGGCTCTGTCACCTTCACAGTGAAGAAGTTCCTCCTCACATGGAGATGGAACTGCCTGTGTTTCAGCTTGTATCTATTGCTCCTTATCCTATCACTGGCCACCACTGAGAAGAGTTTGGCTATCCTCCCTACATTCTCCCCTCAGGTGCTTACACATATTGGTCAGATCCCCTCTTAGCCTTCACTTCTCTAGGCTAAACAGGCCCAACTCACTCAGTCTCTCCTCATATGAGAGATGCTCCAGTCCCTTAATCATCTTTGTTGCTCTCTGCTGGACCCTCTCTAGAACCTCCACGTCCCTCTTATCCTGGGGAGCCCAGAACTGCCCCAATACTCCAGGTGCGGCCTCACCAGAGCTGAGCAGGGGGGCAGAATCCCCTCCCTTGCCCTGCTGGCAACACTGCTCCTGTTGCAGGACAGGATCCCACTCACCACTGGATTTGAAGTGAAATGAATTTTCACTTAAAAACAAGGGAAAATAATAATTTCTATTTCTTATTTTCCCCCCCCTTTAAGAACGTGCCACCGAATTTAATAATGTGCAGCTATGTTTCATCTCCACTTGCAAAACAAACTTTTTCCTGCCCCGTAACCTGAGAATTTGTACGGACACCGCAGTCCTGATGTTTTGTTGCTCCTGAAGTTTCCCAATTTAAAGGAAGTTCATAGAGTAAGTGAAACAATAGGCAGGACAATAATAAAGGAAGGAAAATCCCCTAGACTCTCCTGAACTTTTTCCATTCGATAGCAGGGAGAAGTGGGCAAAGTAACCTACAAAAATTTACTTTTAAATATCTTGTGGATTTTGTTCAGAACTTTTTGTAAAAATATTGATTTTTCTGTTTTTAATCCCTAAATTTGTTTTGGATGAAGCTCGGTTTTCAGAATCCCAGTGTTGTGCTGACCATAATGTTTGGTTGGTGTTAGAGAACTTCAGGCTTGTTTTCTTCAGCAAGTTTGGTTCACTTGTGTCAGCCATCATGCCAGATAAATCATTGGGCATGCATAGACCCTTCTCATTCCCTAAATCTGCTTAAAATGCTGCCTTGTCATTCAGAAACGGAGGAACAGATTTTATTTCCTTTTTTTTTTCACTTTGTCTCTTTTTTTTCAGTTTGTCTCTAATTTCAGTAATCTTGAATAAAAATCATTTTGCTGGCATGATGTGAAAAACAGGAAAATATGAAGTAAGAGATGTTCAGTCCAAAGCTATAGTTAACTGATTGGGTATTACGAAATTGTCCCTTAGAATCTGAACTTTTATTTAAGCATTTTATTAACTAATTATGCAACTTAATGTCTCTCTTTTTTTTCTTCTTATTTGTTTTAATGATCTGTGCGTTTCTTAGCTTGCTAGTCTAGGTCATGGGACTGGAATATCTTATGAAATTTCTTGGGCTTCAAGGAAGGAAGTTTTTTTTTTTCTGCAGAAAATTTCTGTGTTAGGCAGTGTGCGTGTATGTGTGTGTGTGTATACAAATTTGTATACACATACATATATACAACTATGCATACATACACATATTCTCTCTCTAAATCAACATACCTGTGGTGACAAAAGAGACATATTGACCACCTGGCTTTGCCTAGAGAAATGAACTCAGAACATTGGTGCAAGAAATTGGAGTGAACAGCAGCCACCTTCATTCACATGTCACCGTACCTTATGTCCTTGTCCCAGACACTGCCAAGAGATTGCATTGTCCTCTACAAACCTGCTTCAGTTCTTCCCTAAAGCTGCAACTTACAGTGGCTACTGGAAGACTTCAGGGAAATAGAACCAAGTTCAAAGAAGTCCTGCAGTTTTCTGCAGAAAGACTGAGTGCAACAGTATTTCCTGATTTTTTTCTTCACTAAGCAAAGGCCCAAGCCCATGCTCGGTGCTGACAAAGGGAGTTCCTGTTCTTGCTTTTGCAAGATTGCTGTGGGTAAGAGACATTTTTGTGCCTCTGCAGACTCAGCAAAACAGAGAAGGAAGTGATGGCACCACTTTGGTGACATTATGTTCTGTCCCATTTGCAGAACAAGAGTACTCCTAGGACACCTGGGAGAAGGGAAGAAAGGAAAGCTTGTCTGATGGAGCAGCTTTTTTGCTTTCTCCTATGAATGCTCTCAGATAGGCCTGAATATGAATTTGGAATATGGATTTTGGAGAGTAACTTGGATGTGAGGCATGTGGTAGATCAGTCCTTTTATTGATCTGACAGAGTGAATTATCAGGGATTTTATATGGAAAAGAGAGTGAAAGTTTGGTTTTTGGTAAACGATTTCTATTAAATTTTAGAGCTAAGGAATGACAATTTCCAATTTTGTGTATGTTATCACCAGAAGAAGTAATATGACAATGTGCAGAGCTTTGTAGGAGCTTGTTTGATCAGGCAGCATGCTAGAAACCAGTGAATCATTTAAAGTAATTAGGTTTCCCAAAGGCCAAAGAAATCATTTGAAGTAATGAGACTTCACTTTGGTACTTTCTCCATTAAACATATGCTTATCGTAGTAAAGCATAAGTGAGGTGCATGTTGCCAGAATTTTTAAGAGCTGTAAACTTTACAGAATCACCCAAGTGTTAGTTCCATCTTCACACTGTCTGTGTGTCTGCTTTTGCATTGTCTATTTGGGAACATTCCCAGGCTTGACAAGTGCAGGGAATCACCCCTTGGGCGATGCTCTCAGGGGAGGATACGTAGCAGGGTCTGACTCTGTACAGTGTAGTTCCTATTAACTGTTATTGTTGGCAACTGCATGTGGAATTTATAGGTGACTCTCCTACAGCTTTGAGAATTTATTCTTCTCATTCTGCATTGCTCATAAACTGTCTTGCTTTTTTGATAGAATTTAGAGAATTATGGCTTGTTATTGTAGGTACACTGGTGAACATGCAGGTTTTTAAAAGGACACTGGTCTTCTATTAAGTGATGAAGAAAAGAGTGTCTGGAGAGCCGTGGTAGAAGGTAAGGCTATGGAGTATACCGCATCTGACCATTTTTGGGGGGCTTCCTGTGCCTTTTGTTGGAACATTTGCTGATGACCATTTTAAAAGTATCCTGCTCTAGATGGGCCTTGTGCCTAAGCAGGCAGGACTATGACATTACTAGAATATACAAACACAGAAGCATTTAGATTATAGAATACCATTAAAACAATGTGTTTCCTACTACGCGCCTTTAAAAGTGTGGGGCTAAAGAAGCCACAGATACAGAGTTCATAGCTTATTCCAACCTGATTTATGATTATATTGAAAGGGCAAGTTATTGAGTCAATGCTTTAGTTATTTTTTCCTTAGATGTTGATTATTCCTTGATTGTGTTGCCCTTGGAAGCTCTTACTTTTACTTTACTCACACAATCTGGAAGAGTTCTCTGTTTCTGGAGTTTGATTTTAGCCTGTCTGCTCTCTGCAAAGTGGTACCTTGTTCTGGATTGTTCCTCAGACTGTTGCGTTACGTTCAAGTTCCCCATCTGTGGCATTTCACACTGGGGTGTCTGTGTTCTTGGAGTAACCAAGCCATAGATTCCAAACTGGAATATTATTGTTTGCTGAAATATTAAAGAGTATAATGAAGAAATAATTTCAGCTCCTTCTTTAAAGATCTTCAGATTCTAGCCAGCCGCTTTCAGCTGGGACTAGAATTATGTGGGATCATAAGAGTAGATTTTTTCCAAGATGCCAATAAGTGGCTTATGTTGATTCATATTTAAATGACTTGTTTTAGCCTGTTTGGCTTTATTGGTTTGTTGCAACAAACTATAAAAATTGTTGATTGCAAAGCAAACAGGGACCCAGGACAGAGGATCAGGAAGAACAGATGTGACTCTGTAGATGCAGGTTAGAAGTTCATTCAAGTGGGAGGGAAAATAACTATTTCAGTCTCAGTGGGACACAGCAAAATAGGAAAGGGGCAGCAAGTTGGACATTTCTTCAGAATGCTTTGCAGCTACAGGATGCAGCTCTATCTGCAGACTGGCTTTTCTGCTCTTCTGAATTTCCAAAAGGCACAGAAAGCATTAATCTGAAACATGAAACCAGGCCCAAGGTCCTAAGCCACACTAAAATAGCAGCGTTGTTTCATTTTCCAGCTGAGTAATTACTCCTCGGAGCCAGCGAGAGGGAGGGGCTTGGAATGTCACTTGGAAATGATTTGCCCCCACACACACCTCCACATTTTTTAGAAGACTTTCCACACAATGAAGTCAGTGCTTAATTCCAAGGAGCATGAAAATGGAGATTACTGTAGAGCATGCAAGAGGCATATCTCTTCATAATTGCCAGGGGGACTCTTTAAAAGAAGTTTGAGCTGAAAGGGGAGAAACCAGTTTAGATTCCATGTTGTCAAAATGTGCAGATGTGGTGAAGGCCCATCCCAGCTGTTCTCTCTTATCAGAATGGCACAAAATGGCTCATTTGGCCTCGCACGGATATACACGTTAGTTATATATTTTTATTTGGAACTGAGGATGGTTCATGTTTTTCTGAGAAGGACCCCAAACTAGGAAACTTACATTTCACAGTATGCACCATACAGTTGAGCAGTATCTTAGGAAATACCCAGTCTGACCACCGTGGATTAGGTCTTGCTTAGTTCAGCTCAAGTTAGCTATGCTTTACCAAAAAAATGACTTCCTATGGGCATTTTGCTAATGCTATATAGTAGTATATATAGCTGTTGAGTATAGCTATGTCTTGTATCTTCTGTATCTCTGCAACCTTAGGTTACCCACCAGTAATCTTGTGTAGCTGTTGAAGAAGGATAGTATGTGTGAAAAAACAGGCGAAGGCCTAGACGGAAGATATAAGTAAAACCAGTGTGAGCTCTGCTTCAAACTGCAGGTATCATTCTGTACCTTGCACTCTGTGCTGGCTTACTGCATCCCTCCATATGGGAGGCTCAGACTTTTCTTTCTGCTAGTGATAATTTGAGGGTCAATAAAGATGCTCCCTCTTGTTTGTCCCAATATGAACCCTGACTGTTGCCCCTTCATGATTACTGTTTTTTTTTAAGTTTTGCCCAGGAATGAGACGGCAGTTGCAGAGATCTTCAGAGTTTAGTGTTTCCTTCCTGAAGAGTGGAAAAACTATTTTTAAGGGAGCTGGGTAGCCTCTCTGAATGAGGTGCTGGTTATTTCCCTCTTTAGCCAGCAAACTTGTTCTTCACTAATATTTACCAATATGGAAAGCCACAGAACTGGCTCCATTTTTTCTCCATTTTTCTTGATCTTTGATGTACATATATGGGATGGGATCATCCAGCTGTTGTGTAACTGGTAAAAAAATTGTTTGAAGAGTGGAACATTCTTTCTATACAAGTTTACTTGATCTTACCAGCCCCAAATCTTGATGATTGTCCACTGAACCCAGTGCTTCAGTCTAACATTTCAGTTAAATCATCTGGCTTGATAAGCTATTTTACATAGTGAAATATGTTAAAAAAAAAAAAAAACTTTTTAAGAGTGGTTGCTGTCTGTCAGATTTATTTTTGAACCACCTGTGAAGTAGGGTGAACTTCCTATTGGTCTGCACCATTTGCAATTTATGTTTTGAGGATATTTAACACCAGGTAGCTGGGCTACCTGGGTAAGGTCTTAGTGAACGAGTTTTTCTGCTCTCTTAATATGAGTAAACTTTCTAGAGAGCTAGTTCATTCTAAGCACAGACCTGTTTGGTGAGAAAGCTCCAGAGCACTGGGAAAGCAGTGGTAAAAGAAGGAAATTGCACATGGTAATGTCCTGATCAAACCAGAAAAGTGGTATGTTGGATTTACTCCTTCAGCAACTCCTAAGAGTTCAGTCCAATGCATAAGATCTGTAGGGCACATACCTTGTTTAACCAGGATGCTTTCACTTTGACCGCTTTCAGTGAAAAACAACTTACAGAAGTTTTTTCCCTGTTGGTCACCTCTCCAGCAGAAGATTCTGGTCTTTAATGGCTAAGCATATGCAATGCTGCTACCTTCTAGATCTGTTTGTTCATTCTGTGACTTGCCCCTACAGATGAGGAGATACACTACCTGAAGAAACATGAGAAATTTTGCCCTGGATAAGGCTAGCTAGTCCTCACTCAACGCTTAACAAGACAACATATGTGAGACAACTTTTTGTGATATAATGATGAATTAGTTCTTGTACTTCAGATGCTACAACTTAGCTTTGGATTGGCGTGGGTGTTTTTGCCTGTTTGATTTTGTCCTGTTTTATGACAGCCATGATTCTAGTTCTGGAATGTCTGAAGTTCACTGCTGTTTTTCTTGTGATTCATAAACAATTCAGTTTCTATGAGGAGGGACTTCTTCACTGTGAGGGTTGACAGAGCCCTGGCACAGGCTGTCCAGGGAGACTGTGGAGTCTCCTTCTCTGGAGATCTTCCAAACCCGCCTGGATGCTGCTCTGTGCCCCGTGCTCTGGGTGTCCCTGCTGGAGCAGGGGGTTGGACTAGGTGATCTCTAGAGGTCCCTTCCAACCTTTAAACATTCTGTGATTCTATGACACTGTGGCTGTGCATTTTTTCCTGCATCAACCATAAGGAGTGAAAGATAGATGCAAATAGTAGGGCTAGAACTCCAAGCCACAAGTAACACTTAAACTCCTGAATATTGTGAATTACAACATCTGAATGTCCTTTTCTTTTCACTGATCGCTCCTTTAACTACTGTTCTATTTGAATTTAGCCAAAATCATGTCATTCATATTCTAGTTCCTATTAATGAAGCACATAGCTTTTCATTTTCATTCTTGTCCTCATTAATGATGATAATGCAAAATCACAAAGCAAATGCAAACACTGGAGAACCTCTAGCTGATTGTCAAGGTCTTCTGGAGCCCCAGAGCATGTAGGTAGCATATCTGCAAGCAACCAGCTCTTTTATGACTCATTTTAAACCACTAGAAAAAGTAGCAATGAGACACAATGCACGAATCATGCAATAAAACAATGACTCCAAAGACTCGTTACTGAGTACCTGCAAACAGAAGCATGTGACTGTGCATCTGCTCCTAAATTTATAAAGGAGTCCAACAGTATTCTAGGTCAGTGAAGAATTTGTAAGAATCTGTAGGTGCACTTCTGATTTCCAGAAGAAGTTCAAGACACTTTAGCTCTTGGGTTGCTCCCTGGGCGCCCCACACAAACGAGTTCTCCCACCTCCATTGCTGGCTTGTAGGTGGGGGTAACAAGAGTGAATGGAAAATGCCATCCGGCCTACAATACTTGCTTTTTATTGTGTTTTGGAATATTCACATACTAGCCTTTAAAACATATAATTACTGTCAGCATATGGAGCCAGAGAGTTGTTCCTTCTTATAGAATAATTCTCATTGTCATTATCATACATATTATCTTCTAAAACTGGACATAATCTGCGGCTTGGATTTGTGGGAGCTGCTTTCTTTGGCTTTGTTATGTAACCACACTTACAGCCGTGCCAAAGAGCCGGCTTGTTTCGCTAGGATGATCATTCCTGAGAGCAGGAGAGAGGGAGGAGAGGAGCCGAAGTGCCACGTTTGCTTGACTACAGACCTTGTACCCAAAAATGCCCTTGCAAATGTATACCTAGCAGCGTAGGTGGACGCTGTATGGCACGCTTCATAAATTATTTCTTTCCAAAGCCTCCAAAGTCATGAGCACTTGAACTCTTCTTCAGCATGCTAATGTTTAATAAGTTAAACCAAGCTGTGGTGACTCTAGGATGAATGCTTTTAGCCCATGGGAAGTTAAAGGCAACTTGACATGGCTTTGTCTGTGGGGAAGGATGCCCCAACCAAGCTGTGCAACCCCGTGTTTGGCCAGGTTGGAAGTGCACAGGCAGGTATTTCCTGGGGCTTGACAGATATATAATAACCTGACCTGTGACTGTAAGTCCTTTTGCATCTTCATCTGCAGCCAGATGATACTCATAAACTGAAATTTTGAGGGATGGCTAAATATAGCCAATTTATAATTTAATTCAACTGCTTTGGCACTAAAAAGTCTTGCAGAATTTGTTCCGGCCAGGATGCATGGAAACATTGCTTCCCTCACTGTGTAACACAGCTTAGTCTATGGATATCTTTGCTGTGGCCACTTCGATGCAGCAAAGGTATCCCCAAAAATCTTTGTAGTGTTCTTGTGGAGAAAGATTTCAGAGAATAACTCAAAGGGAAAAAAAAAAAAAAACCCACAGATTTATGTGCTTGGCTTTTGCTACCTCCTATTTTTTTCCTTTACCTGTTGAAAACTTGCAGAGGGGATTCCTGACTTACAATTCATACTATTTGATGCATTACTAATTGCATTACTGTATTGCATAAATTAAGGTTTGAATATCACTCTTGTGGCTTGAATAAATTTTAGTGTGAACAGAAATTGCCATTGCATCATGTATCAACTGACATTTTCCTTTGAACAATTCTACTTCTACTGGACTGCTATATTCTTAAGGTTAGAAGGGACATTATGCTTGTCCTCCTGCATTACACTGCTTGTAAAATCTCGTTTTACAGTTCCCAACTGATGAACCAAACCTTGAACCCCGAGCAAGCTGAACACCGCAAATTTGCAAAAGCTCAGGTTTAAGCAGAGACAGTTGGAAACCTCAGGCTAAAACACGCTAAAACTTCAGGGAAAAGTGAATTTGATTTAGATCTGAACTTTGTGCCTTGGCCTTGACTTATTTTTTTTTCCAAGTAAAATTAGTATCTGGCAAAAATACCCCCAAGCCCCTTGCTTATTGGGTAATATAGTTCATTAGTCATTTGAAGAAGTGTAAAAAGATATGCTTAGGAGACTGGATTTCTCTGGAAGGGTTCGGAGTACCTCATAGGCACAACAACCCTGGTATGGTATGAAGTGCAGTAGTACTCTTTTGACAAAGCAAATAATTACAAAAAGTTCTGATCAAAACCAAGATACAAATAAACCTGATTCAATCCTCACTCAGGCAGTGTCCCATTTGGAAAAAAAAAAAAAAAAAGTTTGGATTTCACTTCTATTTTTTATTTAATGACTAAGTGTAGACACTGAAGAAGGGAATTGCCTGTTTTTATTAGCTGATTCCCTTTCCTTCCTCCTTGGCTCGTGTGTGTCTCTGGTGAGTAATGGGGAGGTTGCTTCTCTGGAACACAAGGGGAAAGTTTCAGTAAATTGCAAAAGCATGTTTGTTACTTGGAAGTCTTCTGGCACATTTTTGAGCAAAGTTCATGGAAATCTTAAAACTATTCTGAAGACAGACTTAGAGGCTACACTATCATAAAAAAATGAGCACCTACGCACAGGGACCTGCTGCAAAGAGCTCATTGCAAGACCAAGAAGCTAAGCTGTTGTGCACCCAAACAGGTGTGCATAAAATTCACTTTTTTTTTTTATCTACAGATCAGGCATTTTTCCTATGACTTGAAATACACAGCTCTTGAATTTGCATACATGGATGTCTAAAAGTTTTATAAGGGCAGCTTAAGTACTCGGTTTTATCTGGGAATTTAACTCTTTCCTTACTCCTTTTCCTGATCCTTTATTTTCTGTTTGAATAAGACCCAATTTCTCTCTGCAGAGCAGTTTAATCACTTCAAAAATACCCTGTCCTCAGACAGAGCAAATGTGAAGTGCGATTAGCAATAAACTTAGAGTAGAAACTGTTAGGTTCATATATGACCCTGCTAAGTCCCTATTGCTATTGGAATTTGTAGGGAAAATAAAGAGATTTTGAAGAAGGGTAGATGCCCTGTGGCAGACTTTGAGGTCTAGAAGAATATCCTTGCCCTGGTCTTTTGGCTGCCTTCCTTACCTCCGCACATGCTCTTGTGCTCTGCTCCGATTGCCAGCTTCAATAGTTGCACTTAAAGAAAACTCTGGATTTTTCCACTACTTAAAAGTTAATGAATTTCACTTTTTTAAAGGTGCTGAATAGGCACCCCAAGACACCTGAGAGACACCTGAGAGACATATATAGAGTAGAACTTTTTTTGTGTGTTTCACTACCAATATCTCTCCAATGCAACCTGGTTCAAGCAAATCTAATAGAAAAAAAGTAGTTTAAGTCTATAGTCCTTAGACTAGTATATAGTATAGTGTAGTTTAGTCTATAGTATAGACTATAGTCTAAGCCTGTAGTCTAGGTTTTGGGTTCCTCAGTGAAGAAGTCAAATTAATATCCTTCTGATGATGGTTTATGTTACCAGATAGGACCTTGCTGAGAATGAAAGTGAAATTATATCTTGCATTTCATACAACTCATAAAATAGATATGTTATGACTGGTGATATTTTAATTAACTTGCCCATTTTACCAGACCTGAGCCCATTTTAGAGAAGTTTGCAGTTTGTCTGAAAGACCTATGTCTGCATGTTTGGACAAGGCAGTTAGGAGCAGCTTGCTCTGCTTTTCTCTGTGCTTTCTTGCATACTCACACAACCAGCACTGTTGGTGAGGATGTTTTCACTGAATTTCTGATTCACCTAAAATTCTTTCCTTTGATTTTTATGTAAGTCATATCAGATGTATGAGCATGGTGCCTGTCTCCTTCAGCTTGTCTTCTGCAATGTACTGCCTTAAAATGGGGGGGACATGTCTTGAAAAGCCAACAGATACAATTTAAATGTCCTGTATAGGGAGTGTATGGGCACACAAACCAGAGCCATCATCCAAAATAAATTATATTAGCAGATGAGAGCAATAGTGAGAGCTGACATAACCAGTCTGCCCCAAATACAAGGCATTAATTTTCTAGAAATGCCCCATACATGCTGACTGTAACTGCCTATCCCTAAAAACATTCATGTGTGAGATTTTAAACAACAGTTCATAACAGTAATAACTCTGACACTGGGTGTTGCCTGAGAATTAATGACTGTCCATGACTGATGGCCCTCAACAGCGTTTGAGCCGTCAGCTCCTCCCTGCTAGTCATTAATCCCTACAAACAGTTCTGAAATTTGTGCTGTCCATTTGGTGTGGGACAAGCTGAAAATACATTGTCTTCACACAGAGAAGAGTTAGCAGTAGTATAAATGTTCATTAAGTCCACTGCTTGCTTCAGGTTTGTGCTAGGGAAATTTCCATGTTGAGTTTGGTCCTAAATTACATCTTTTACATACCTTTTGATTCCCACAATTAATCACCGCACAGCACTATAGGAAAGGAGGACTTCCATATGCTGCGGTAATGAAAAGCCTCTGAGAAATGTGACTAATGGAGGAAATGTGCAGCTTAAGCTGTGAATTAATAATTTATATGAATTGCAAACAGGACTTTGCATATGGTGCAAGTATGATTACAGATGAGGCTGCACATACAAATCAAAGGTTCTGCAAACTAATTGCAGAACTCAGGACCCAACTCTTTTCAAGACCTGATTATAGTGATCTTTATTACTTGGAAAAATTAAGGGCTTGGCCCTCAACAATATGTATTTCATTTAGTGCTGCAACTTTGGTTTCAAAGGGTGATTCTGATCTGAAACGAGACATATCCAAAAATGACATCCCTACTTCATGAAATCTCTTTCCTAGCCATTCTCAGCCATACTCATATCTGCCAACCTTAGAGGCATAAATCCTCAGCTGAAAGGCAGTAAGCAAGTGCATAGTATAGGGCACAGTATAGGTAGTAGAGGGCGCAGAGCTGGCCACAGAGCTGGGGGTGGCAGCGAAGGAAGGAGTCAACCACATTCTTCCTTGCTTCAGGACAGGAACCAGTTAAGAGGCATGACTTTCATTTTATGGAAAATATTGTCATTTCACAAATTGCTCTCCTTCCGAATGAAAACAGTCCAAAATTTCCTGTGGAATGGAAATTCCATTGAAAAAAATCTGTAAAAATGTGTCACAGTACAAACAGAGAACTTTGCAATCCATAAAATAAGTATTTTCTGCCATCACTAAGATGCAGATGCCCTTACATAAAATCTAAGAATTAGCCAATTGAATACTGAGGGTATTGGATGACATTCATGTCCTGTCAGACAGTATTGTTACACTTCTGGATGAGATGTCAATAATAATATTTTTAAAACCCCTAAAAATGCATGACCTTTCATAAGGGATTGGATTTTAAATGCTCATAGATTCTTTGTAAATGATTTTGGTTTTAAGGGCAATTTAAAAAACTTGCTAAAATCAAGTTATTTTGGCTTAAGATGGAAAAAAAAATCTCTTTTTTAAAGCCTCAAAGGCTTGATGCTCAGAAAAGATAAAGCTGCATTAATGCAGCGCCGCGGTGCAGTCAGCGCCTCGCTGCCCAGGAGGACAGCGCCCAGCTGCTGTACAGAGCCCCGGGTATCTGCTTTGAGTTGCCTTCTGTTGCGGGGTCCATTCTAGTGGGGTCTGCAAGTCTGAGAACGTAAAGCTGCTCGCTTGGCAGCCAACCTCTAGCTACTAATAAGGGGTAGAAAGTTTCCTTGGAGGCGGTTCATCCCCTAATTGCTTGTGCAGGGTTTCTAAAGCTTTTCTCAGATGGAGCTGGCATTAAGTGCTGTTGGAGACAAAGGTTTGGACAAGGGTGACTTCGGTATTCCCAGGGCTGTCCGTGCCCTAGGGGACCCGCATTCACGATGAGAGCTGCTGAAGTGTTGTAGGGGAGAACAGGGTGGGATAGTGCTGTGCACACAGGTATCCCTTGTTTGGGGGCAGCTCCTGGCATAGGTGAAGCAGAGAATTACCAAAGGCAGCAGATGCTGGTGAGAGCAAAACCCCCCTGGCTCTGCAGCCTGCACGGGGCTCTGCCTGGCCTGGCTGCCCAGGATGAATGGGCAGGAGGAGCCCCAGCACCTGGGCTCTGAGGGACAGGAATCTGCGGAATGAGGCGGATGGGGCAGCAGAGCAGTACGTGTGAGATGCAGAATTGTTACAGGAAGATTCAGCATTAATCTTAGCAGTGTGGAGATGGGAAATAGAGTGAACATGGCCTTACATGTTGGGGCTAGAGCGGAGAGCTGGCCTGCAGGCCAGAGCAGACTCGGGGCCGGCTGCGGCCTGCAGCAGAGCCGAGCGGCATTGACAGGTCACGAGTACGGCAGATCTCTGGCACAGCTAAGCTAACAGCCAGCGAGTGCTGGTGGGCAAGCCTGGAGAGAAATGTTTGGTTTCTAATCTTTTACAGTATGTATGGTTTGGGTTTTTTTCTCCTGTTACCAAGCTGTTAAGAGTTGAACCTTCTGATCTCATAGATTCCAGATAAGACACAATCCAACAAATAAAATTCCTGACTTTACTTTGGATTTTGCCAGTATCTTTCATCCCAGTATTTCAAAGCTTTCCACAAAGCTCATAAAGAAGGTATACAAGGGCCTCAGGGTCCTGGTTTCACAACTGAGGAAGCTGAAGGACATCACTGATGTTTGAAGGCAGGCCTAAGGTGGAGAGCAAGCAAGTTTTTAAATGCAGACATCATTGTGCCTGGATTTCTATTCTAACCAACCGATCACGTGAATACGCAAGTTGTGATATTTACATAATCTTTGCATATCAGAAATGTTACTGTCATGATACACAGTGGCTACTACAATACCATGTTATAGTAACAGTAGTACTACAGTTAATTAATGAAAAGGCAGAATTCTGTAGATCTGAATGGCAGCTTTTGCACATATTTTAGGTAATGAGGTGATGACAGTGGTTGAGAATTGGCAGCATCAGGCCAAGAAAGTGACTGGGAACTATTCAAAGGCTCAATGCTTGAACTGGCAGCAAGAGTGTATAAGATAAACAAGAAGAAATCCTTTCACAGTGAGGGAATGTAATGATTCCCATAAGATCTTTTTTTAATGCTATCACTGTGAACACAGTTAAATGAAGTAACTGGCAGCAACATTGAGCATAAAGTCATTCACTGTTTATTAGCAGCAGTTCTAATTAATCTAAAGTCATCTCAGTCTAAACAACAAAAATGCTTGCAATCAATCTTCAGAAGTATTCTGGAGCATCTGGTAGACTGTCCCTCCTGCAACATCCTCATCTTTCAAGCTGATTAACAGACCTAAAGCAGTTTTGAGCTCGCCAGCAAGAATGATGCTGTCTGTAATGATGCACCGATACACACAGCAATGCTGAGGTGGTGTTGGGGGCCAAGGTTGCTGCATGAGGCCATGGTGTGACACTGTCCTGATGTATGCTGCCCATTCAAGGCAAGTACCCAGGAGCACTGGTCCTAGCAGTATTTTTATTCAGGTTCAACTGGCTTAGGCATAGCACTGCTGTAAGGAAGCTAAGCTGGGGAATTTCAGCCTAAAAGACTGATTCCCAGTAGAGAAAGGAAACTCTTGGCATACTAGAAATGATGGGCTGAAGGGGCCCCGGACCTGAAGTGGCCCAGCACTGATGCAGATCGCCTTCTCTGGCTGGTGTTTTTTAATTTGTCATTATGAACCTCTGGTGAAGGAGATTTTGCAGCTTTTCCAGGAGTTTGTCACAGGGCTTATTCACTCAGAAAGTCTCAGTTGATCAAACTGAGGTCTGTGCAGCTGTACAATAGAGCTCGCTTTGCCTCCACAAAAGATCCCAGAGTGTGCAAATCAGGAGACCAGGAGAGTGTTGCGTGTTATAGCAGCACCTCATTATGACACCTTAGCAGGTGTTGGCCAATGTTCCTTTCTTGGAAAGCAGGAAAGAAAAGCAGTCCTTCCTCAGCTTGGCCAATTACTAGTGGAGGTTTATTCTAAATCTTGCTTTACAGACCTTGACAAAAGGGCAGCTTTTCAGGAAATCACCTGCTCATTTCACTGAGAGCCAGCATTCAACACGCAGCAAATTATCTGCAATAAGCCTGGTAAGTAATAATTTAAAAGGCTGGCAGTATGTGAGAGCTCAATGAGGGCTCTAGAATTGGCCCTGTCCTAGCAATTTCAAAAATGCAAAGCCTCATACCCTGCACAGGAAGCTCTATCACACAGAGGCACAACTTTTGCGAGTGAATTTGCTTCAGCTCTCCGATATGCTTCTGCCTTCTGTGCTGTCTATTCAGGGCTCAGTTTAGCTCAGCAATTGCTCGGACTACGGCACTGACTCTGTGCAATGAAAACCTCAACTCCAGTGTCACCTCAGGGGACTTGCCTCATGCCACCCCCGAGCTTAAATGAAACCAGAAATGCTGAGGTAGGATTTCTGTTCTGGAGGATTTTCCAGGTCTGTTACTACAACTTAAGGATTGTAAGGAGAGCTGTTCCCCAAGCAAGACCTTGCCCAGATGTACAAAAGAGAAGCCATGCGTGGAGAAAAGGAGGCTCTTGCTACTCTGAACTAGCTCAAGCTTGGAGCTAGAGCCCTAGTGAAAGGGCCCTCTGAAACATTTGCGAGCAGGGGCTAACATGGAGCTCTGTAAGGCCTTTTTGCCCTGTTTTGAAGTGAAGCACTTTGAGGCTCTCTTTTCATTCTGTCATTTCACTGCACCCTTAAGCATGTTGTCAAGTTCAAACGGTAGCTGTGGTTGCAGCAGTTCCTTGTCTGCTTCCTCTCCCCTTCTGTAGCTGCTTAGGAAGAGACATTTAGTCAGGCTGCTGCTTTTAGTTGCATGGCCTTCTCCACGCTTCCTTTCTTTAGCACTGCAAGAACTCTCAGCCAGTCTGAATGAAATAATTTTCTTCACACAGAAATTGGAACCCCATTTTAGCAGAGTGCTGTGTGGCTCCTGACTCTCACCTCTTTGTAGTTGGGGTGCGTAAGCCCACACACTTTTTACTTTGAATGAGTGTTTTTCCTGTGTGCCTTTCTTTCATTTTTATGGAATCAGACACAGCTTCTGTCCTTGTGCATGGCTAGCGGGGATACTTTAGCTAGACAATAATCTAGACAGAGTCCTGTCTTTGGGATCTCCATGTCACCTAGAGCAGAGAGGAACCTGGAAATGAGAGATGTGCTTCATTTCAGCAATGACTCTTATTTCTCCTTTTGTAGGCATGTAGGAAATGTATAAAATGATCATTCCACTAAAACCCATCAGAAATGATCCAGTGTATATTTTTAGTGCTATTTTAACATGTGGTTATGGCTCTCCTAGGCTTGGTTTCATCAGGCACACCCTTCTCCTTTCCCCAGCTTCCTCAAGAGTTCCTCCATGCCGGGGTAGATTCACTCCACGTGGACCAGTTGTGCAATCTTACATCATCCCAAGCTCTCCTCCCCCTTTCCCTACCCTTCATGAAAACACAGTTGCTCCAATATATTCAAGACCCAATCAGAGCCTATTTTTAATCAAAGCCCCCAAAGTAGGCATTTCTAAATCTATTTGCATGTCCCCTATGAATCAAATGGCCTATAATTTCAATTCTGACATATCTGAATTTCACACTGGACAAATGTTTGACAGTTCTTTTGTTAAACTAGTGATAAAAGAACTAGTGAAGGAGAGAAAATGTTTGTTTCTTTTCTCATATGAGTGTCTTCATTTCTCAAGTAAATCTTTTCTGACAATCCTTTATTTTGGATTTTTTCCTTGTATTTTAGCCACAGCATGATGAAAGAAAGAGTAACATTATTCTGATCTACATAAACACTGTATTTTTGCAGTGCTCTCTAGAGAATTATTCAGAAAAATTAATCAAATCCCTTGGGAGGCACTGAAATAGGTCTACAGAAATTGTAGGTCTGGGCTGAAGTTAGGAATAAATTACTGTTATGAATACAGAGATCTTTCACTGTTATTTTCAACTAATGTTGATAATTTCCTAAGTGCCATTTATGTATTTTATATCGCTATTGTAAATGCTTATTATAATATTTGTTTTAAAGCAGATTCCTGCAGCACAAGGAAATAATTCAGTTTCATGGATGAGGTTGAGAAACAAGAGATTAAGCAATTTATACAAAGTCACACAGGAAACGTGTGGCTAAGTCTCCATCTCTTGAATGCCAGTCTAGTGGTGTAACTGCAACAGCAGCTTATGGCTTTCCAATAAATTAAGTACAAATTGTACTAAAGCCCTACATTAGATATTGTAACAGTAAAACTCAAGGTAGGTATTAACTTTCTACATATTAAGAAAGACATTATTGCAAAGCCCTATATTGTTCTATTTTTTCCTCACTGTACAGGATTAAGATATTTCATCTTTACATTAATGTAAAGTACAATCCTGCAGGCAACTACTTATAAAGAAGCTGTTAAAGCTTCTTTAAGCTTAATAAGAAAGACTAAATAAGAAGCTTCTCCTAACTCCACGTGCAAACTATAGTTAATACAGGCTTTGTGACTCTATGCTTATGCACAGTGTCCAGATGACCTTACCCACAAAATCTCACATTTACCACAAAGCCCTTGATAGATTTCAGAAATATACTGAAAAAGAGTGACTGCTATTAACAGATTATTTTCAATGGTTTTGGAGAAAATGCATTGCTAAATTCAACTGAAAATATGGTTGCTCCTACAGCCTCTTTTTAGATGCTGGCATGTTTCTTTGATACTGTCTATATGGAAGTGCTCATATGTGAGGACACAGGGAACAGACTATACCAGCTACATCAAAATGGCTCCCCCTGCTCAGTCTGAGGGTCTGTTTAGCCCAGCGTCCTGTCTCTGCCAGGCTGTACTGAACCCAATCCATGATCCAAAGAGGATGTATTTTGGAAAATCTTCTCCAGAGATATAAGTACATAGAAGAAGGCATATTCTCAGCCCAGATGACAGGAGTCCCTTGACTCAGGTCACTTCTGCACCGACAGAGAGTCCGTGTTGTACAAACATATCCAGTTCATCCAGTGGCAGACCTTATTGCACCTCCAAACTCTCGTGTTGAAGTTTTGGGTTCTATTTTCCCCTTGTCTTTTTATTTATCTCTCCCCTCCTGAGGCTCACCAGATTGTAGGACATCTCCAGTTTTGGGTGCTGTGCTCCTGCTCACAGCCTCAGGAGGGGAATTCTGGAGAGGGGGTCCCACGGCCTGGAGTCTCTTTTCCTTCATCTCCAAATACTGTTGTATTCTTCCCAGCCTGTGACCATGAACTCCTGCCTTTCTTTCATTTGTTGTCCTCCATCGTTGTTGGTTATCTCTGGCTCCTTGTCTTTTGCTCACACACATGGCTTAGGTTGCTCAATTTGGTCAGGTGCTGGCTGAGGCCTAGTGCTCTTGAGGGACTCTCCACAAAGAGCAAAGACTCAGGGCACCCAGATTAAGAGTATAAGAACAGGGCAGGCAACCAGCAGTTGCTTACCCTGGCCACTCGCTGATCTGTAGCCTCTCTCAGGTATTTGCAGTCTTGTTTTCCTCTAAAGTTGATGAATTTGCTTAATAGTCCTTTAAGGTAAAGGGCATTCTGGAGATATTTAGGGGCATGCAGTTTGACACATGTGTGTTGGTGTAAATTTCTAGACAAAAGCAAAAAGAGCCTTTGGAGGAACTTTCCATTAGAAAATGAAAATGGCTTTTTCTTTGGAAGCCCTGGCTATGTTTATTTGTTAATAAATCCTCAGCTAATATTCTGTACAGACTGTCCACATAACTTGGGATTAAGGTACTTGCACAATCCTCCTGTGTTAGTTTTTCATGTCCAAAGCAAATATTCATTCAGATTTTTAAAATCCATTAACCATCCCATTTTCTATCATATCTAGGAAGAAAAAAAAAAAAAAGCTGAGGAATTTGGCAATGAGGCATCCAACATGAGTGATGCTAAGTGGACAATATCTTCATCTTTTTAGTTTTATTCATTAGTTATCTGCATGCTTCTTAATGTGGGTTGTGGAATAGAAGGAATAAAAGACCAGTAATAATAAGAAAAAAATGAGTGGAAGTTTAAGAGTCTGTCAGCAGAGACATCACAAGAGAAGTGGTATGGAGGTGTGTGGAACAAGCACCAAATGAGTAACTAGTGGTCAGTGCTCAGATGGTGAAGAGCATAGCTGCACCGGTGCTCAGTGCACATAAGAAAGGATGAGGAACAAATTTGGGTCTTGGAGCAACTTCTTGCTATGTTGGCGTTCTGAGCCAGTGCTGGGGGAGTCCCTGTTCCTTCCAAGCTCTGCTAGAGAGCTGACTAATAAACGATTTGCAACACTGGCAAGAGGGAAATGAAACCAGGACTAGCAAACTATCAGACTTGCATCAGTAGCTCTGGTAACATGAAAAAAAAAAAAAAAAAAAAAAAAAAAAAAGAGATCTCCCAGCTGTAACCTGTGCTCTTAAGGAGGTTCTAGAAAAACATGTTGGTAAGAAATGATTCAACACTGGGTTTCCTAATCTGTGAGGGTGTTCCTATCAGTTGTTGATAATTAGCATCAGAAATATGCTCTTATCAGTTATCCACAAGTCCTATCTCTATCTCTTCTTTAGGGTTTATGTCCATCATGAGGTTTGACTAACCTTGGTAAATAATTCAAGGTGAAATCTTTATGTTTTATTTCATGACAAGAGAAGAGGAAAAGGTGCAGTGAAGACCTGATTTTGGAATACAATACTTTAGCTAGATTCTATTCGCTGCCCTCTTTAAGAAGGTTCCAAGAAAATCTGGAGTTAATTTCTTCATGCAAATTGTTCTAAAATAACAAATGTAACTTCTGGAAGTCCTGTGGTTGTTCAAAAAAATTCAGAATGAGAGAAACGAGCATAAAACGTTCCAGAGTATTTTTGTTTAAAAACAGCAGGCCTTCCAGGTCCTTCCCTCACTGCCCAGCACTTGACAATGGTTTAGAGGTGTAAGATGATACCATATCTACACTTTGTCCAAAAGTAAAAAACGGAGAAGTCAAAAAAATGTTCATACTTTTTATTCTAAGTAGATAAAGTTGGAGAGCACTAAGACAAGAGTGTGAATGTTAACTTTTGCTTTTCAATATGCTTTTAAATTTTTCTGCTGGAAGTAGAGAGAGTTCCTGAATAGGGAGAGACCCAGGTGTAGCCTTGAGTACAGCCCTTTGGACTTTTGGGACACAAACAATTGAATAAGCAACTGGTTTTACAGCAAAGACAGGTAGAAAAGAGTTTGATCCTGAAGACTATTCATATTTGATATCCAACCAAGAATACTATTAAAGTGAGGAGGTCTGTATAAAGTTCTCTGGAAGGTTTCATGAGCAGGTTATAAGGTTAAACATTCATGCTGTAAGAAAGAGAAAATTAACATGCACTTTACCAAAAGCTCAGGAGACATGGAATGTTTTACTGATAGTTCGTTGACTCTCAAAGCCCAAAGCTTTTGTCAAGTCCCTGAAATCTGTCCTTTGCACTGCATATGGAAATAAGTACTAAGCACAAGAAAAGATACTGATTAGAGAAAATCTGTCTTCTCAGAGTGTCTGGGTCAAGCAGATATCATATTTCATCAAGAGGACAGGACAGGAACTAAAGTGGATCTGACTGATAGCATTTTACAGGTTTATTTTGGAGGTACAGCAAACAAGATTGAATAACCAGACCCAGCAGTGCAAAAATATATGACATTAGAAGTGAAGCTAAGTTGTATCTTCCACCATAAAAAGTGAAAGGGAAGAAGGAAAAAAAAGTTGAGGGAGAAGGAAAGAAGTACTGTATTTATAGAATTCAGCCATGTGAACAAAAGAAGCACTAGTATTTCAGTTGCTGCTATAGTAATTGTTGACTTTATGTGGGGGTACATTATTATATAGCTCATTTCCAAATTACCTAGCTTATGCAAACAAGTCTTTCCAAAATGGATCAATTAGATTAGCTCAGTGCATCAATCAGCAGCATTCAAGATTGTGCTGACTTCAGTTTTTGTGGTATCTTCTTAGCAATATTGTTGCTCTTATAAATTTTTTTTCTGTGGTCCTTTGATATTTCCAAAGTTGCCTGCATCCAAATTCTTGCAGCAGTGGACATTTTGGGTAGTTAGGGATAAATGTTTCCAAAACCACATTTAATTTATTTATTACCTCATCCCAGAACTTATTTTACCCCAGGGCACAACCAAAACATATGTAACTAATTATCCTGAGTATGTCCACAAATCCAGTGTATGATTCTTTTTTTAAATCCAGCTATTTTTCATTCTTTCTGGTGTCCATTAAGCCATACAGAGAAATTTCTGCTGGATAAATTCAACTTTGCATTCAAATGCAAATTTATGTTTCAGAATATTCTGTTCCATCTTTTGCTGTTCATGTAATAATTTAGATCTTGGTCCATGAAGTCTTAAGACTCTGACAAGCATTTCGGGGATATCAGAAAAGAAAGTTATAAAATGAAGACTCCAGGGACCAGATTTAGGAAGTTTAAACTCTACTGAAGTCCCCATGACCTGTGATTCCAATTGGGTGTGCATGGCTGAGGGTACATGACCAGCTAGAAGGAAATATTAGGCAAAGAAGAAAGGAGGAGTTTGACAAAATAAGTCAGGTCTCAAGTCTCACATTTTGGTTAAAAAGTAAACCACAAAATGCTCTTACAGAGTCTTAAGACTCTGTCTTAAGAACACATAAGTCTGAAGTTTGTTAAAATGCAGCTATTTGAACTGTCCTCTTTCCAAAAGACAGACTTAGTAAACTCACAGTGTCTATTGAACTGCAGTAGAGTCATAGGAAGAATCAAGTTGGCTCATTTTGCTTAGAAATCTTTTTTATTTGAATTTTTGTGGTATCTGTGTAATGAAGTGATAGGACTGCGATAAGAAGTATACAATAAAAAAATCCATCAATTACATTTTAATAAAGTTTGGAGATATTTTTTAGGCAGGTGGGTGTTAAACCTCTTTTACATATACAAATTGTCTCTTTTTCACAACCATAAAATAGCCTCCTCTGCCTCACTCCAGGGAGTCAGGCAGGCTGCACGTTAGAAGTTTACTGGCCCCACTTCAGTGCAGCCTAGAGAACCAAACCTGTGCAGTCAAAATATAAGAAGCAACTTAATTCTCATGGAGTGGAGTTCCCCGTATGCTAATTTAACCTATCAGGAGCCTGGTAAATTAGCCTGAAGCAGCCTTCACCAGCCTGTCTGAAAGCATATCTGATATGCACGCCGTGGAGAACATAGCTTTAGCATCAGTGAAGTCAATAGCAAAGCTCTCCTGAACTGCAATAAGGCCAAATTAAATGCTACAGATTTCTGCTCCAGATTTCTTAAGTAACTTTGCTACTGATTTTCCATTTATTATGAACTTTTAGGGGACAATCATCTTTGGGAATGTGAACTACATATGAGGTATTTTATCCAGAAACCTCTCCTGCCCGCTCTTGCTCTGCGTGCAAACTTACTTTGCTTGTTGTCCACTGAACTTAGAGAGCCTATCCACATGTGTAAACACAAGCTGATAAAACTTTCCCTGTTCAGACCCTAGCTCACATCTCAAGATGTGTGACCAAATGTCGGACATTCCATTCAGAAATCCAGATGAGCTCATGTAAGATAACTCACTGTGTTTCCATCTGTTTCAGATTTGAAGAAAACTATTTAGTTGGAAGACGAAAAATACATTTTGTATCATCTTAATGTTGACCAGATTTAGTGACATACTTGCTTATTTAATCTACAGCATTGGAGAGGCTAATGAACTGAGTAAGACACATATCTTGGCTCAGATGCTGTTCTAAGATAGACCAGAGAAGCCCCATTTGACTCAAATGGGATGGCATCTGTGTTAATAAGTGTAAAATGTATTCTAATGGAAAAAAAAAAAGAGTACAAGCATAGCATGAATACAAATACAGTAAACTATTGGAAACTGCTTAGCGGATCATCTGCATTTAAGTATTTTGTGTGTGGTTTTTTTTGAGGAACAATAACAATACTCTTTAGTCAATCGAATAGTCTCTTTTTTTTCTGCTGAGGAATTTAAATATGCAACTCCCGCACACAATAACTGCAGAAATAACAGGTACGTGAATCTTGCACAGGGCGAGAAGAGCGGAAGGAAATGCTTTACTCCTGCTTAAACTGGCATCACCACCAAAATAAGAAAT
This sequence comes from Nothoprocta perdicaria, assembly GCF_003342845.1. NCBI lineage: Eukaryota > Metazoa > Chordata > Aves > Tinamiformes > Tinamidae > Nothoprocta > Nothoprocta perdicaria. The sequence goes on along the minus strand of NW_020455204.1, from coordinate 13,435,037 downwards.
CCTGCTCTGTCTCCAGCTGATCATGGCCTTCCCAGTTCTGCTCCATCCTATATCCAGCCTCAGAGGTCTCATGGTGAACAGAATGAGAGTCAAACCCAGCTAAAGCTCTCCTTCTGCTTGCATATAGGGGAAAAGATTATATAGACAAGACATTAAGATATGAAGTGGCCACTTGACTAGTTGAACACATTAAGAACCTACTGTATTGCCTCTGGTTCACATTTTGTCTTTAGCCCAGCTGTGTGCCGTTCTTTTTCCTTTCTCACGGTGAGAAATGCATGGGATTGATAGCCTACAAGTAGCAATGCAGAATAATGTAAATGTTCAGAAAAGAGCTTAGAATTGCTCTGCATTTGGTTTGTTTTAAGTGCAGGTTTCTTAAATGCTGTACTGTCAATTTATTTTCTACTGTTGCATTGTCTTTGAAGTTGTGGGATAAAAGCCTTGATTCTTTAGCACTGAGAGTTTAGTGCTGTCTTCGGAGCATCTGATGGGATGTAAAAAATAGGGGACTGTTTGTTTTCAAAGAAGATTATGCAGTAATGAATTGTGCAGGGAACATCATTATTTGAGTACTGCTACAGTCCTTTAGTCTTTTGACAAATCTCCTTTCAGAAAATGTCATTTCATTGCATCATTCGATCACTGTAATATTAGTTTGCCAAAATCTGACAAAATAGCTCCTTCTGATGAAGGATGGAGGGAAGGAGAAGTCTGTTTAAAAGAATGGCCCAAACTTCTGCCAGTTGTGGAAAATCAACTTTCCAACTCCAAGACACCTCTGCAGCTTCATTCCCATGTTTTGAATCTTTCTGATGTTGCTAACTGTCCATTTGGTAGGAAAAAAAAAAGCTCTCTTTTGTTATTTTTTACTTCAAAATGACTCCTAGCTCCTTGAGGACAACACAAGGCAAAAACATCTAGGGGGGAAGAAACAAAAGGGCAGCAAAAGCAGAGTCCTTTTCTCATTCTGTTTCTTCTGAGCTCACTGTGAGAGAAAGACAAATATAGCAAAAAGTCTTATCAGCCGCTGAGGGCTGGCAAGTTTACACTAGTGCTGGGCTGCCAAAGACAGAGCTCCTGGTTATCTCTCTGGTTGCAGACTCATGGTAATGTCGCAGAAGAAACAATCTGGGACAGACTAACTAAACAGATGGCAAAAAGAGAAAAAGATTAAATAAACAGAGGAAGGAAAAGGAGATAGAAGAGAGAGACTGAGAACAGGAACCTAAGTCTCACATGCCAGATGTCATTCAGAACTTAGCAGAAACTTGTAGAAATGGAGTTATCTTTTGCATCCTTCCCATTGACTCAGGCTGTCTCTGTAGCCTTTTAGGATCCCGATAATTAATTTGCAACAATGCCATAACAGATCCACTAGGATCCCAGGAGACAGCTGCTCAGGTCCCAGGACACAGTGGGCATCTTGTGTCATGAAAGTAAATCTTACTCCTTTTAGTCCTGTTCACATCAAATTATGGATCCAAAAGGGCCCAACTGGCAGTAGGTAAAAAAAGATTAACTTTCTGTTGTTTGCTATGCAGGCAAATTCCCTAATGATCGCTGTTGGTCAATCCTTAAATTTATCAGTGTAATCTAATATAATTCTCTGGAAGTAGCAGAATTTTTATTTGAATTTCTTTAGTCTTTTTGTATGTAAAATTTCCTGAGTTTTTAAATTCTATTATACAAGGGACAATTATGGATTTCTGTTGTTTGGACTTCTGTGTGTCCAGATATCATATCTTCTTAGGCTTAGGTTGTTTATTTTTGTCCAGTGACTTAGCTACCATTAGTTCACTTTAAAATGAAAAATATATTTCTTCATTTTACTCCCAAACTCTCTTGTATAGGTCACCAACAGAAAGGACTGCTCCATGTAGATATACTAGCACTCTAAAGGCTTTTGGTATAATGAATTTCCAGTTCCTAAAGGTGTATTTTTCCCACAAATGTGCCTTGCAAAATATCTTCAAACTGTCTGATGGAAATGAGGGTGACAGAGCCCTGGGACAGGCTGTGGAGTCTCCTTCTCTGGAGATCTTCCAAACCTGCCTGGATGCCGCCCTGTGCCCCGTGCTCTGGGTGTCCCTGCTGGAGCAGGGGCTTGGACTAGATGATCTCTAGAGGTCCCTTCCAACCTCAACTGTTCCGTGATTCTGTGAAACCACCATGCAAGTGTTTTTGTGCTGCAGGTCTTTCTCCTTCAGGAATCGTAGAACCCAGAAATAACCTCAGGAGGCAATCCCAAAAGAAGCATTCCTAAGAGGCTAGCTATAATGGGCAGTGTGTCCCATGTGCACAGAAGTGGTGATGCAGCAGCACAGGTGTCAGTCTGGGCTGCAGGAACCTCTTGGGACCCTGGCTAAAAGCCATGCAGCTGGGTCCTCACTTTCCACAGCAGCCTTTCTCATGGGTTAAAGCTACCATGCACATGCCAGTCTTGTAGCAGTCATCTCTTCCTGCTCGCATGTGCAAACAGAGTAAGAAAGAAGAACATTATGCAGAGAACATTGTAGAGAACATTTAGCCAAAACTGTTCTATCGTTGGAAAAGCGTCACTCTGAGATTTCCTGTTTTCATTTCTATAAATTGCAGCACTAGGAGAAGTGAGGAAGGGAGAGGGGGTAACAGCCGTATAGCTGGATTATTACCAGCCATTTACATGGCAGCCAGTGCATAGACTGGACTTTTCTATTCTGAAGTGATTTCTCCCAAAGTTCTCTCAAGTTCTTCAAAGTTTAATGTTGGGTTTTATTGCACTGCATGCTTTAGTAACACTATCAGCTGATATGGAAATAGTCACCCTCCAGTGTATTACCTCTTCAAAGTGCACAGAACTATTTTGTTATAGGTGACATTTCACTCTGACAGGCAGATATCAAGGAGAGAAAATAAAGTGGGGAGTGGAAATAGTTGTAGTCTTTCTAGTTCTGTTTTGCATGCTAGAACCTTGAGTACTCAAGACCTCGTGCTTGTGCTTCTGAGTCCTGATGGTCTTTGAAACACGTTGGCTTCCTTGCTAGCTCCGTTCCCTGCATCTTTCTCTGGTTCGGTTAGTCATATTAAATCACATTTCAAAAATCCTCTTTCTTTCTCTACTGGGTGCTAGCATGTGCACCACTAACCGAACCTGATCAGTACTCCTGCAAGGCCGGGAGATGGATCTTACAACTGGAGCAAGAGCACGTGGTGGCAGCTTGGTCTGCGCGGTGGGGAGGGCACCCAGTAGCAGGGACGGTGCTGGTTTCACAGCCAGGAAGGACGAGCAGCCTCTGGCCCTTGCCCACTCGCTCAAGGGCAGAGCTCCAAAATCCTCAAAGATTAGTTACTACCTTTTTCAGACTCCAGGTCTTTTTAAAGAACTGCCTTGGACACTCGTCTAATGATCAGCAAAAAGATTATCTTGTGTGACTTCAGCTTGTATTTGATGGGTATGTAATTTGGAATCCAGAAGAGATTCTGAAAATGAGGACTAACTAATACAGAGAGAGTTATGTGCAGGGGAGAAAACCTCAAAATAGAAGTTCAGTCTGGCAGAAGAAGCTTTTATGGTTTTTATGATTTGGTTACACTTGCCTTATATAAGCAGAACACGGCACGAAATCATTAAAGGAAAAACATAAGCCAGTTTTCAAAGGCCTAAAGCAGTTCTTGGCATAGTTAATTAGGATCATAAACATGAGAATTGTTAATCACATTTGGGAATTGTTTAAGGATCTACTGTTGTTTTAGCTATGCACAGTATAAGGTAGAAGTAGATGGAAACAAGAATAAGTTACAAGTTAACATATATGGGTGACAAAGGGAAGTCAAAAGAGTAAGTGGAATATTTGAAGACAGTTTTGTCCTGTATTTGGAAAGGAGCAGGAATGTATATTCCCTCAGATAGCCAATGAAGGGTATCACACTACATCCTTAGCCACCTCGTGCACAAGTGTGCAAGTGCCTCCAGCACGACACATCACTCACTAGAACCGAAGTATTCGTCTGTCATATAATGTGTGTATGGAAAAAAATCACTGAAAATTAAATATTAGATCAGCAGCCCTAAGTAACTTAGGGTACACTTAGTGCCAAGTCCCTGCAAGATGCCTGCATGTGTACCTGCCTAACTAGATCATTTACACCATGAAACAACTAGGTTATTTTTATTTCACACTGTAGCCCAGTGCTGGCACAAGCAAAGGAAACAGCGAAGTGGTGCAAAGGGAGGAACGGGCCAGTGTTTGAAAAGAAGATTCCCTTAAACCGGGTTAGTTCTGATAAAACCACACAGTCAGTTTAACCTGGTGTTATTACACAGACAACTTGAAGGAAATGGGCAGCTCATTCCTGCACAGGTGAGGTGGTGTTAGCAAGTGGGAAGTGACAGTCTTCACAGATAAAGAGATGGGTACCTAAGAACTGGAAATGAAACAGGAGTCAGAATGAAATGGCATAAGAGGAAGAATAGGTCAATGTGTCTCTACTAGGTGCACTATTTCAATAAGTTTCACAAGTCTTGGAAAACTGGGAAATTCCAGTATGTAGTGGGATTGCCAGTATTGTCCATTATTTTAAAAGCTTAAAAGGAGTGACCCAAGGAAGTTAAAGCTCATTTGAAACAGACAGGAGATGAATTCTTGACAAATATGATTCAAATTTCTATCAGTGAAGGATTTAAGGATAAAATTATGATTAATTCAGTCAATGTGGTTTTGTCGCTTCACTGACAAAATGAACTCTCTACTGTGGGTTTTCTTACAGGATTAAGGATCTGCTGAACTGTGGTGTTACAACATGCCTGATATGAGGGCGTAAAATCTTGGCCAACAGAGCTAAAAAATGAGATCCAAATGATGAAGAGGTCTCCTCATCAATTTAAGTAGCTTGGCAACATCAGTGAAATACAGGATGCAGTAAAGCTATTTCCCATAAATAATTTGAGTTTTCAGAGAATCATTTCTCAACAGCTCCATAGAGGTGGTTGTCAGAAATGACGCCCGTTTAAAGTTTATTATATGTGAAAGTTTAGATAAGAATCATGGTGAAAGGAAGATGGCCAAAGTCTATTCTGCCGGGTTTTCTTCTCCTGTAGGATGCAGAAGGAGCCATTTGTCTCAGCTGAGCGTACTTGGTCCAGCAGAGAAGGAGGCAGAACTTACAGCTTGTCTTCTGAGAAAACTTGTACCACGTTGGAGCATAATGTTGAGGAGTCATTAAGTAACATGATGTTGACCAGCCACTGCAGGCAGTGAAGGCACGTTCAGGGGTGCATGCCTGGCCATTAATGAAGGCAGAAGATGGAACTGCTGAGTAGTTTTCATAAAGGTCTATTTCCCAGTGCAAATATGTCCAGTTCCTGGGGAAAAAAAAACAAAATCATTCGTTTAGAGTTTCTTCTGAAGACAGAAAAAATGTTCGTTCTTTGTGCTGTCTTCTCTCTGTGGGATGAAAGTAAAGGTGGAATGAGAGGAGAACACAGTAAAACCAGGGAAACTGAGACAAGGAAACTGTTGCAAGACTATTTTGAAATGTCATCTAAGAAAACATTAACACTTTTGCCTGCTCTAGTGCATGAAATGGGTATGCTATGTTCTTCCTGCACCATTCAGATGGGAGCCAGCGGGAACTCAGGGTCTGGGGTTTTTTTTCAGCTTTTCTGTCAAAACTGTTCAGTCTTCACCACTTTCCATTAGAACTTCATACAAGGCAAATATTAATATTTCCAAGCATTTCCTTAGTAACTAACCCTTAAAATAGAAAGATCTTAGCACTGACTTCATTACTTTTTCTCTGCCCTCCAAAAATCCTGATATTAGAGAAGATTCCAAGGCCAGGAAGCAGAGTATGCAGGGACAGTACAGAGGAGGGATGAGCTCTGTGAAGACCTGAAAATCCAGGAAAGAGGCTGAGTAAATAGGAGGTCCATAGAGGAGCTGTCAGCTGCAGCACCCGTATAGGTACTACTATATGCTGTGGTGAACACCACTTTTCTCTTGTTGCACCAAAGCTCTAACAACAGTACTATCTAACTTCCACTTTCTGTGTTTTCTTTGGAGAGAAAAACTGCCAAAAGGAAATTCTTTTGCCTATGGCCAAGAAATGTTATTCAAAACTCCTATGTTAAAGGAGAGTTGCTAAAAGCCCTTTGGAATCTCCCCTGTGCAATGTTTCTATACAAACACAGCATGGTACTATGCTAAATCACCATGGCTGAGTGATCTCTGAAACCCATGACATAAGGAAAAGACATTGATCATATGGATTGAATCACAATAGATAGAAAAGATTACTAAAAAATACATCTTCTTTAATTGGGGAATATTTTTGTCCTAGGTCCTCAAAAAATGAAGTTAATTCATGCAAGCATTTTACATCTGGGCAAACTTAAAAATGCATCAGCATAGAATATTTAGAAGTTGCAGCTTCCTAAGGGAAATTTAATATTTTTTATGGCCAAACACTGAAGCCAATAGGATTGTCCTCTACAGAATCAGAATAAAACAGCTTTCCCCCCAATCTCTCCCCTTGACTATTGACAACAGGCACCAGAGCTCTGCAAAGGAAAGCAGAAAAAAAGAACAGTAACAAATTTTGAAGCAGTCTTGCCAAGTTTCAACACTGTCTTTATTTAAGTCTCTTCTATGACTTTTTCCAAGGTATTCACAGGAAATAAATAGCTTATGAAAACAGCAGCATAATTTCACCGAGCCATCGACGTACCCCAAGAGTCCAACTCAAAGCTTTTTCATGTGAATGAGTGTCTCAACAGCCCCGGGCAGAGCAACACACGGTTCAACAGTTTGGGAGTTACTTTGGAGCCTGCCTCAGGGTGCAAGCACTTGCTCTTGCAAGGCTTCCTCTGAAAGTCTTCAGGACTTTTAGGATGAGCTGTTCACTTCCTTTGGCCACCACTCTATGCTGAGGTGACCAAATCGGCACTGAACCTTTTTACTCAAAGATGATTTTTAAAGCCAGGTTTCACTTACTCACAGGAAGTTCCTGCATGATCAGTTCTGGTTTCTGGAAGCAGAGTAGCCTCATTAGCAAGACATAGGTTGCTCTCCAACAGGGCTGGCGAGCCATGCAAAAAACAGGGACTGGACTGTCTAGTTATAGCCACTGGGCCTCAGTTCTTTATCTGTAAAATGAGGAAGAGCTGTAATAGCTGCTTCCTGCCTTGCTGGGATACACAGGGGAAAATAGTAGAAGAAAATGTTAGAAGCCTGTTCCTTGTAATGGATATTAGCCCTGTCTAGTACGACAGATCTTTCTGATGATTTTGTGACTTGAAATTGGATCCATATGAATTTCATAATTTCTTAATTTTATCCATATACCTTCTGTCCTATCTCCCTATCAGTCCCGCCCTGTCTCCATCCATGATGGGAGATAAAATTCTCTGCATCAATCCAGAGGAACGGGAAGAAAGGGGAGGGGAAGAGTTATGAGAGATGGTGCTGGGCCTAAATGAGTTACAAAAGACTTAAAATGTGGTGGAAGGTTTGGTCAGAAGCATTTCCAACTCTTCCTTTCTCTGCTGCTACCACTGCAGGATGTGAGATGGGAGACACCCTTGGTTGAGACCTATCCTGAAGCCCAGATGATTCTCCTTTGACCGCTTAATACATTTCCACTAGTAGATTGCACTGGCAGTGCCACTTAAAGCAGTCAAACTGTGATGGAAGGATGTAGTTGAGATTCCTGCTTGGTTAGAATACCGGATTCACATAATGACTGTTTTGTGCATGAACAAAGAGAGATGCTGTCCTGCAAGGCAAGGCCAACACCAGCCTTCTGACGTTGTTAAAAGTGCAGTCAAAACTCCTCTCTGCATCTCCCCACCCCTCTTTGTGGTTAAGATGTCTCACACAATATATGTTCCACATGTCACTGACTCATTTTCCTCCTCTTACTAAGATCACTTTTAAAGCCAAATTTCAGTCTTTTGCTAAAGCTCCCTAGCATTTAGTAAAAGTAAATGACTTCTCTAAAGTCTGTCTGTGTTTCTTTGCAGTGGGTTTGTGTAGGTTTTGTTACCGATCTGACAGTCAGAGTGAAAGAGGAATATGACCTGCTCCATATATGAACCAGGAAGTCTACTCTTCTATGTAGACTTGGTGAATTTTGGATGAACAGCCTAAATGACCCATTTTTTTCACTTTAAACTAAAAATAACATAGCCCAACCAAGAAGCCTATCTGCTTGGGTGTAATAGAGGAATGACAGGGGCAGCCTGTCAGTCACCAGGCTCAGGAAGTCAAAGCCCCGCAATGACATCTGACATTGGCCCTGCAAGCCAGACCCACTTGCAAACCATTTCTTTCTACTGAGCTAGCCATACTGTGCAACCTACTCTTAAACCTGTCTGCACTGTTACTCTGCCTATATCTGCTTTGTAGTAACAATACATTTCTTCAGGAAAAAAAGAGGACTTGACATAAGGACTGAACTGTTAATTAAATGATTACAGCCTGGTAAAAGGTAAAGAAGCCTAACTCTATCATTTCTATCAAAGTCAGGTACATTTTGCCTGCCCTCCAAGGCTCATTTTGAGAGGGAGCACCAAGATGATATGATACAGATGATATGATACATTGCTACTTAATATATTTTCTGAATACTGGACATGATGAATATACTTTACAGTGGATTGGAAGCAAAGTGTTTTTGGATATGAAGTAGGAATTAATAAGTTTCAGTGCTGTGTGCTGGACTGCTATTTGAGACAAAGTGAGTCTTGTTAAAAATGCTCTGTTATTTTTTTTTAAAAAAATGTAATACAGTGAGATTTCTGAAGGTCAAGCCACAGGTCTCATGCTGGGAGATGAAGGGACTGTTTTTAATCTCTACTTCTCGCTTATTTCTCTCTTGGATCCATATGGCAGCAGTTTGGGGCCTTTGTCTCCAGTCTGAGTGTCTCTCTGGACATGTCTGAACTACGTGGCAGGTCCTCACTGAGAGGCACCTCAAGGTGTCCTTTCTCCAGCCGTCTGGTTTAAGAGCATGGTTGACACATGTGTGGGCTCCCCTGCCAAGTCCCTCCCAGGAGCTGGTGGGGAGACAGTGAAATCTGAATCTGACTGAATTGTAGCCTGCGTGTGGGTTTGTGGCTTGACTTAGCCCTCCTCCTGCCCGGCTGAGGAACGTAGGTCTCATCTCTGTGGGTCTTCGATAAGGATCTCAAAGATCATGGCTAATCTGGGTGATTGTTCTCTCCCTCTTATCAGGAGGGTGGAGCTGAAGAGTGGGGTTCAATATGTAAAACACCAGCCTAAGAAGACTAACAAGTGAGTCGACCAAGTGCTTCTATAGTTGGCCTGGGTTCAACAGCTTCTAGAATACTGTAGTTCTTGTTCTTATGGTTCAAGAGCGATCTCACAAAGTTGGAGAGAATTCAAAGAGGGTCCACACGAGTAAAGAACAGGAGAACAGAGCAAGGCTTAAGGGACTCAAGGTATGTATTACATAGATAATAAAGTCAGGGGAGAGTCTGCAAGTCACGCTGTTTGAGGAAGAATGGTTTCACAGTGAAGGGCTCTCCAGTCCAATAAACAAAACACACAGTAGCTGTGATTTGAGACTTCCACAAAAAGCTATAGAAAGGCCAAAACTTCTACTTAGGTACAGCTGAGGGTGTAGTGGAGAGACTTATTCCCTCTGCCGAATCCAAGGTGGACACTGTCCATGCAAGGCCAGCCCTGGCCATGTGGCTGGTTTGGCCTCTGTGGTGATGACACCTTCCTGTGGCAGAAGGGACAAGCACACTCAGGGAGACCGAAATTAGAAGCCAGGCCAGATGATAGATCACCCACAATTTGCTGAGAGAATCCCAAGAGCTGTGAACTGATTTTGAGGTCACAGCCTGAGTCTGGTAGAATAGTCTTTAATGTATATTAGAATTGAGCAAACTGGGGCAAAAGGCATGAAGATCAAAAGGAAAAGAAATTTGATTTCAGCCCTTGGAGAAGAAAAATTATTTGGAGGGAAGGGGATTGATGACGATCTGGGTAATTTAAATGGTCAAATTCCAACCCAATACTGAATACACCTCTTATGTTTAAAGAGAACATTTTTTGCTTAAGCTGACAAACACTATCAAGCCATTTCACACCTCAGCACTAACTGTGCTCTTTTGTTAAATAAAATAATTCTGATATATAGTTTGAATATTTATTTACTTGTAAAATAGTTTTGAATTCTTTAGGAAAAAAAAGTTGCTCAATGAAAATCATAAGGTGGTATTGAGCTTACATCGCAGAAACTCATCAGGTTTAGTTTGATGCAAGTTTGGCTTTGTAATGTACTTATCACAATCACATTATATTGAACTATTGTATCATCAAGATAAAACTAAAACTAAAGTGAAAATTGAACTATTTATTGAAAGACAGTTTATTAAGAAAAGTTTTCCATATACATAATCAAATATGTATTTTACTTCCTATAGTCATGCTAGTAGGGGCAGTTTTGCGCCTTTGTTTATGTATATTATATATTTTATACATATATAAAACATTTGCATATTATATGCAAATACATTCATATATATTTAATATTTTATATACATATACATATATGTGTGTATATATTGTATGTGTGTGTGTATATGTGTATATATGTACACATATATTTATAGAAGTGTGTGTGTGTATAAATGTAGATATAATTAAGGGGCAGAGTAATGACCAGAGGCAACCATAAACAATGATATTTTCCATTATTAGAGAAAAACTAGAAAATCCAAGAATGTTCAATAAATGTTTTTATTCTTTGGGGGACAGAGAATAGAATGTCAGTTATCAAATACATCTATTTAAACATATGAAAATAGGTGCTTTTTGTTGCTCATTTAGCCCACCTGTCCTGGCTCCTATTTCAGGATGGACTAGATCACCTTCTATAACCACCTAAAGACATAGGAGACCAATTCCACTCTGGGGGGGAAACAAGACTTTCTGTTGCAAAGAGGGATTTCTCAGCAGGGCACCAGAGGAGGAAAATGCTAGTCAGTAGGATGCAAATAGAGGAACAAAGTGACGTGAATGAAAAAAAAAGGCATAAGTATTCTCGGTATGAATCAGGTGAGGGAATTTCTGTTTAGAATAGGAAAATATTACTGCTTCTGGCCAAGACTATCGGTAAGATGTTATCTGGAAACACTCTTCACTCATGCTGGAGAGTTCAGACTTGCGCCTGGTAGAGCAGATACGTGAATGAAATGGGGAAATCACTCTTACAGAACAGACATGAAGGAGCTTGTCTGATTTATCATGGCAGTACAAAAGCTGGGACGAGGTATGATTGCTTTCGGGAAACACATGGGCCAAGTACTGTAGAAGGAGGAAAGCTATCTGAATTAATATCATATACAGGAAATGAAGCATAGGTAGCTAGGGAGAGAGATAGATGGATACATGTATGTATGTACGGATGGATGGATGGTTAGACAGATGCATAGATAGGCAGACACTACGAAATTTAAACTGGTATTTAGAAAAAAATGTTTTTGATTACCAAAGTTCTTTACCAGAGACAGCTGGGGGAAGGAGAAATGCAAACAAAATAATTCAAAAATGAGATTTGTTAACTGAATAATGGGATTTGTAGATAGCAAAGTTATGTAAAAAGTTATTAGTAAGCGAGAAGGCCTTTTCCAATCTTCTGTATCATGTATCTGTGAGGCCTAAAAACATTGATCAGTATGCTGTATTGATTAGTGTATTGATTTTAAATGTCTTGAACTGCTAGGAAATTTCCAGAGGACTTGAAGAAAGTGAATGTTATGCTGCCATTTCAAAAGGGTGAAAAGGACTATCATCCTTCCCTTCAAAATAATGAAACAACTGATATGGGTTTTAATAATCATAATATAAATTATTATTATTTTATGGTGTTATTGATAATTTTTGATACATATATGCTGAAAATGGATTTGCTGAACTGATCCAATATGTGTTTGATTGATAAATGTATCAAGTTCAAGTTCAAACTTATCAACTTCTGCTCAGGGTCTCCCTAGGCTATTTTTCTAGTTTCCTTTACAGCCAACAGGAGAAGAGAGGCTCTTGTAGGACATGATTAATTCCATCATAAATGTCTGGCACAGCACATATGACTCTCACTCTAAAAGTGTCTGTTTCTCCTCATTGGCTGTAAGGGAAGTTGAACTTGAGAAGCTCAAAAGTAGACGTCTGCCCTGAAGAAGTCTAAAATTAGGTGGGATGACTCCTATTTCCGGACTTCCTCTGACCTATCAAAGTGTGACATTTTGATGAAGTGTCAAGAATAGCAAGCATTCAGCCTGGTTACTGTTAAAGGGATTAAGAACCGTCAGGTTTCAAGAAATGACCGTACGTGGGGAATCCCTGCAAACCAGGATGGATGGTCAAAGGTAAGTGATATGTATCTGATAAGACAAAATAAGCCTTAAAAGAGTGGAGATCTCTGTCCTTTAAAGCAATGAAAAAACAAAGTTCAGATCATAATGTATAATTAACTAAACATGACCTTCCAGTGCCACAGTGGAGGTCTACATGGTCACAGTATGCAAGACAACAGGACATTGTGTTATTGGTGCTTGAGGATATTGGTGCTTGGGAAACAGTTCAGGACTACCATCTGGCTCTGGAGTTTGGCCAGCTCAGCCATACTTCATCCAGCATGTTGAAAAAATATGGGGAATACTGAGAGATAAACCATCCACGCTGGCTCACAGGGCAGAAATTTTCATTCAGAAAGACTCCTTTCACTAGCTTTTGTATCAGAGGTCAAATGGCTGGATGCTGAAATGAGACAATTCAAAACAAGATGAAAATTTTAACTGATTTTAATTAGTCACTGTAGCAGTTTATCAGTTTGCAGTAGATTCCCTCTCAGTGGAAACTTTGAAATCAAATGGCTCATTTTTGCTAAAAGATATATTGTTGTTCATTCATAGCACTGGTCTTGAATCAGGGACTGATTCATGGAAATCATAAGGTTTGTATTTATTTAGCTGAATGCTGGACCAGCTTGTCCCAGTGGTACCTTCTGGCCTAAAATCTTGTTGCTTTAATTCTACATATTTACTTTACAGCTCCAGTAAGCAGTGTAAATGAAACTCAGTGGCAATGAGAATTGAGTCCTCTACATTAAGGCTTCTCTTAAACAACAAAAAAAAAACATTGTTTTATGATATCCCTGTAATCTTTCTTTTTGAATTGTTTGATTTCATATGTGGTAATATCCCCAAAGAAGGATGTTATTAGCTCACAATAGTAGACTGTACTCCAGTATTTTTTTTTTGTGTAACTTCCTTTGCTGAGGAAGCCAGACTCCAGGTTAACTTCTGGAAGTAACTTTGGAAACTAATCTTCAGGCATTGCTCCAAGAAAAAGAGGCACATGTTGAGGAACTGACATAACTTTTTAACACCACAACCAACATATTTCTTCAGGCAAATACAGCCAAAACAAGTGCCAAAACCAATATTGATCTAGTCCTTCATCCAATCAACAAATGCCATTGTTTATAAGATATAACTTTTCTTGGTTAAAGTTCAAAGCTGAACGCCAAGGATTTTCAAAATTATTAAAATGAGAGGATTTAGGTTTCCAAAAACTCTGGCATGCTTTCACCCTCAGTGGGTATTCCAAGCCACTAGAAAATAATCCAAAGAACCTCTTCAGTTTCTATACAGAACTTAATGTTGAAACAGCAAAGGTGTGGGGCTGTGCACATGTGCATATGTGTATGATGTGTGTGTACATAAGAAGGTACTTCACAAATCTTAGATCCAAAAGATGGTACTTAAGGTTTTCTGGACCATCAAGATTTGGCATGAGACTAAGAAAAGAAGATTATGCAGTATGATAAAATGAAATTTGCAGCCTCTTCTAAGTGTTGATTGAATGTCTGCTCTTCCAATCCAGCAAACTAAAAACTTCTGGATTCAAAATTCCATGAAGTTGGGTTTTATAATTGTAAATCCACTGAATCACTGCAGAGGCATGAAATTTATTTAACCTTTTCCTTAAGATGCTTCTCCAACAGCATCAGTCAAATGTTCCTAAATTCTATCTATTGTAATAACATGTCTAGAACTATACAAATGCAGAAGATTTAATGATGCATGGTTCTCTCTCTTAGTGAGATATTTTCACAATTCCTTGATTCAAATCCAGAATCTGGGCTTCATTTTGTGACAGACGTTATAGGAGTCTTAGGTAATGTAAGGACAGGTAGGCAATATGGCAAAAAGCCTCTAGTTTTCCACTGATCATTAGCAACCCCAGTGAGTAGGAGCTGAACTTTTTGAAGCTTTGAGTAGTACTCTGTTCTAAATAGCACTATCAAGGTGTTTTTGAAATATTAATGTGTATGGTTGTCTGGCTTTGGCAGGCTACTTAGGAATCATGTTTAGCTATTAAATAGTAAAATTGAATTTAATCGCATAGCCTTTAAACTTCCTGGAGCCATAGGGTAGTCATCTGATTTTTAAAGATTTATATGGTATGCTTTGCTTTGCTTTTTCCCTAGGTTTGGATTTTTCCTTTCCTAGCCTGAGGGTGAGGTTGTTGGAAACGATTATTATTTCCAATGCTAACTTCTAAAAAAAGGTACATGCATATTTGCTAAGTGCTATGATTATTTATTGTGCTGAGTGGAGATAGTACTTGCTTTTCCTCACTTTTACTGTTTCACTGATCCCAGATAGTCTTCTCTAAAGAATCGTAGCACTTCCTCTGTAGGGCTGTGCACATGTGGGACTTAGCATTTCCATCCTGTGACCAAGTAGAGAGCAGTGGTTGAATTCTCCTGCTAGCTGAATGTTAGTGATAATCCTGATGATCGTGATAATCCTGAAATACATGGTAATATGACAGGGGGCTGTGCTGGGCTCTCACTACCTGCTTAAAACTTTTTTTTTTTTTTTTTTTTTAACTTGTGTTGTTTTAAAACTTGTGGTTTTGATGTTTTTTTGGGGAGAGAACTGGGAAGATAAATAGATATGCCTTCAACCATGGCAACATGACAGCACTTATATAGCTCCTTCATATCTTCTACCTAAAATATGATGTGATTGATTGTATAGGCAGGTATTTGTTAATAAGGATATACAATGAAAAATGATGCCATATTACAGTGTGAATTTAGTACAAAAATGCAAAAAGGGTGTTGTCTTCTGAGATATTCTGAGAGTCCTCTGGGTTCTCAAAGCAGGAAAATAAGTAGGGGTTCTGTTTACTGGTGAACATTCACAGAAAAAAAGCTCTAGTTTTCCATAAATTGTGCATTATTGCTGTCTTAAAGAATGCCATGCTTTAACTTTCGGTTTACATGGACTTTATTTTTGGTCTTGCATGGACTGTGTGGCAACACATGTTTCATGAAGTTTTTTTCAAGTTACTCCTATTAGGAGTAGCTTGTTTTGATTTCATGGCAAACAAAGATAAGGATACTTTGCTGTTAGTGTTACCTCCTTCTCTACCCAGGCAGAAAGTCAGCTCGCCTTCCAAGAACCGGAGTGCTTTTTGTCATCTCAGAACTCCAGTCACAGCTGACCACACAACATGAACAAATAGCAGCCAGTTTGGAGCACAGTGTACTAACCTGAAAAACTCTCAGCTCTGGGTATACCAGCTGTTCTCCAGATGCTCTTTCAAGCACCAAGAATGGGAGTCATATCATGGCTCACCCGATTTTCAGTCACCTTTCCCTCCGGAAGAACAGGTGAAGACTCTAGTAGCTAGATTGGCTATGCATATGTATATAAGCCTATAATCGTGGTTACAGGATCTCAGCTAGTACCCAGAATTTGGAGATAGCTTAAATTGAATTTTAGATTTTTCATGGAGAGACACTGGAAGCTCTCACTGCAGCTGCCTTAGCTCCCTGCTGCCAGTTGTGGACTCTCACTGGAGACTGCGTAATGCAGCCAACATTGCGTGGGGAGCAAAGGATGTTTCTCTGTCTATATTATTGAAGCTCTCTTCCATTGTATAAGTGATTAAATCTTCCCTGAAGTGAGGCTATTTTCTGGTTCTACCAAATCTGGACAGGGTAGAGACCCCAAAATTTTATACTCTAAAAGAAAGTCTTTTTTTTTTTCCTGCTACCCACTATCACATTGGTTTATAACTTATAGAAGAGCTGAGCAGGAGGAGCTGGAACAACCTCCCATAATGACAAAAACCATAACAATAAGCATAGCAATGGCCTCATCTGACAGGTAGACAAGTGTGAAAGCTGCCCGGAGACTGTGCTGCCATTTTCAGCCCTTCTGCTTGTAAGGTGCTATAAGGTACTTATACACCCAGGCCTATGAGACATGGGAAGCAGTGATCACTTGGGTACCTACCACAGGGTTAGTTATACCTGCTTGTGGAAGGAGTTTAGCATATCTTATATAACAATATTCTGAGTTTTGTCTACCTGTTCTTATTTGATCCAGGATTTCCTAAGGGCTGTTACGTAACTGCTTCTCTGTGATGAATAATGATTTATAAGCATATGTTGGATTAATTTGTTCAGTGCTTTAAGATGGTTTCTGTGCAGCAAAACCCAAACCCCACCCTCCTCGGCTCTGCTTTCTTGAAAATCTTCCTGGTTCTTGTTTAAGAGTAGATGTAGTGTCCATTTTTCTCCTCTCAGAAACAGAAAGCCATGCTGGATAGACTTTCAATGACTTATTTTGTTTTCAGAGAGATGTTTAAAAATATTTGAAAACTATTGCCAGTAAATATTCATAACATTCCCTGTGGAAAAGCTTGTTCCCAGAAGTTGCCATAGGTGACATGGAAGTTCAGGAATGATAAATGTTTCTTTTTGCTGACAATTTCACATTTTCTTTTTTGCTGCTGATAGTTCTGCTGACATTAGAAAAAAAATTTATTTTCCCTGTCCAGACGTTCCTGGCCAAAACATCGCTTTTGTGCTTACTTTTACATTCTTAAGTTCCCAATTGTCCTAGACAAATTCTTCTTTATTGATCTAATGATTGCTAGTTTCAAATTTTCCCTGATTATTCTTTCGTTTTATGCCTTATTTCTGTAGCAGCTGTAAGAAGAATTTTTTTAAAAAAAAGCTCAGCTGTTCCATTTTAATTCAATAATCTTCTTTTCTATCTGTTTGTATAGCCACAGGATACCTCAAAATCTCTCACTTGACTTTAGGTTAGTTAATGTCAGGTGGCTGCACAATTTCATATGGTAGTCAGCATTTTTTTCCATCTCCTTTACTATCTGATTCAGTGACATCGCATTCACACACTTTCTTTAGAGAGTATCTACACCATATCTTTGGTTCCTTGGTTTACATGCTGTTTTACAGCAATATAGTTGTAAATTCTTGCCACTCTTACATTATCAGATTTTTCTGTCTCACAAATCCCATTTGGCACTGCCTGTCCTCTAGAGTTTCAGTCTTAGCTTCCCTCCTAATACCATACCTAATTTTCCTCAGTTCTGTACAAAGCCAACTCAGATCAAAACTTAAGCTAATATATTGCCATGGTCCATTTGAATTTGATCACAGATAAATATATTTTAAAATATTTTTTCTTGTTAGAATTAATATTCAGGTAAGCCTTATTAGCTTCAGAATGACACAGATTTTTAAATGCTGTTAACTCAAAACTTTGGGATTTGTTTTTACAAGACCCAGACAATTAAACCCAGGCTGGATAACAATGGACAAATCTGGGAACTGTTACGGCACCATTGTTGTTGCACCAGTTGCTTGATTGTCTTATAAAGTGAGAAAATTGAAAGTTATTCTGAACAAAACCAATGCTTATTAATGCCAAACTTACAAACTCAATTTCAGCATCTTTGGCTTTTCTGTGGTGTATTAAAAAGAATCCTCAAAATGTCCCTGGCAAAAATTGGCTCTTGAGCATTATTATCTGGCTGCCAATCAGTAAGTTAGCAAAAAGGACACCTGTCTGCAATAACTCACCAAAAGAAAGCAAAAGATGCAGGCCAAATCCTCGTAGAGCTGAAAAATTATGCCAGTCATCCCGAAAACCAGAAGGGGCCGGGAGCAGCCATGTGCAGCGGAGGCTGATGGCCCTGCGCAAGGCTGGGAAGATTTGTTCCATGCTGCTACCGCCAAGAGGGAGGGAAGGAAGGATATAGTGAGTTTTGCAGGAAACACACACCCCATCAGGGCTTTTCTGATCCTATTCCTGCTGTTCGTCCCATAAAATGGTAGGAACCTGTATGCAGCTGTTATGACAGGAGCAAACCTCTTCTGGTGGTAGCACAGAGCAAGAACAATGTCTATGTTTGGGTTCATATCTTCATTGCTTACAGAAGAGCCGTAGCAGTGGAACTGCTTTGCATAATAGGACAGGATTTGGCCCAAATTACACTGTTCTGCCTTAACACCTGCAAAAGAAAATATATTTGTTTATAGGCTTGAAGCTTTAAATATGTGCAGGATAAAAGGCCCTATTTGTTAATGCTTTTTGGAGGCAAAATCTGGAGGCAAAATCCAGCACATTCAGCATGTCAAAAGTGTATTATGTAAGGGACTTTTTCCCTTCACAAAATTCTTTTTAAAAGAGAAAGAAAGAGACTCCTTGTAGAAAATATTCATCCCGAAACGTCCTCACTCTGCTTTTCTGTTCATGCCACTCCTAGTAACACACATGAGGATCAAGGATTGGAAGGTAGAATTGGTTCAGCTTGATGGAGGTATGAAACTTGATGCAGTACATTGCAACTAAAAGCTTGACACCTTACATTAGGTGACAGAAAGGACTATATAAATAACAGGAAGTTTCCTCCTAAAGCAAGAAGCTATTTTTAAAGTTCGTCAGAACCACTGCACAGAGATAGAGTAATTATAAAACAGTGATGCTTTGCTCTTTTCCTTGTAGTCATCTGACCCAGCACAAGGACTATAGTCGCTTCCCGATTTAGAAACTATAGTACTCAAGAATCAGAAATTCTAAAAATATGCACGTTTAACTGGAAAAGGTTGATAAAAACAGTAGCAGCCTGTGCAATGCTAAGAGTTCAGGCAAATGGCAGCTTTCTAAGACCTGATCCTGCTAAAACTGCATTTATGTATACTTTAAATGACAGTGTAATTCCAAACTCAGGTACCACTGGGAATGTCCTTCCTTCTCAGCACAATTCTATATTGTTCAGCTGTAGGAGCACAGGAAGTTTAAGGAATAGGAAGCTATGGAGTTTTCCTTGCAGATGAACACTGAGCTTTTTCCACGAGCTTGTTTGTCAGCCTTAAAAGAAGACATTTCATGAAACAGCCCACAATGGAGAGCATTACAAATTATAGCTGCTGTCTTCACTAAGGTTAACAACCATTTTGCACCTGCACAGAGTCCTCAGCAGATTTACAGGCAGAGCAAAACCCTTCTCTGAATTCCAGCTCTTGGTCAGCTTTGTTCAACTCAAAAGATGCAAGAGAAGAAGGGACCTGGCTGAAGGGACCTGGCATCCCCTTCATGGGATGAAACTTCTCAAATTTTATATATAAAGGTGGGTCTTGTCAGGTGAGTGCTAGCTTTCCATCTGTTAAGGTAAACCTGTGCAACCTGCTACATTTTAGGAGCGTCGCGATCTCAATCTATTAAATCTTTGATGGGATTTAAATGCCAAGATTTATTCAAGAGATGGCCAAGCTCCAGAATGTCTAAAGGGATGAAATGTTGGCATTTTAAAATGTGCTTAAGTCCAAATTAGACAAAAAACCCCAACATTTTTGAAATTTCCTATTGAGCGGACAAAGTGAAAGAGAAATTTGGAAACACCAACACACACACTTTCCAAAGCGCAAGGTGCTCTCCAAGGAGCTCAGCAGCTGTGTCGAGAAGGCGCCGCTCGTCAGGGGTGAGTGAGATCACCAGAAATCGTGTCAGCACCTGCCACGGCTTCCCCGTGCCGGGCGGCCCGCAGAGCCAGCTGGACGGACAGGGAGCCTGGACGCGCGGCACCCTGCGGCCCAGGCCCGCCAGAGGCAGCCATGAGGCCTGGGCCCAGGCCGCGGCAGGGGGGCGGGTGGCAAGGCCAATTTTGGCTTGAGCCAGGGCTGCAAGCTGACTGCCGTGGGGATGGAGGCCAAAATACACTCAAAGGCAGCCCTCTCCAGGCATCCCTGCTCTTTGCTGCACGGTAGGAGCCAAGAAACCCCTGGCCACAGGAGGGCTGCTCAGGAGCGGAGGACTCGAGGAGCGCGGGTGCTCTGCACCGGAGCAGCAGTCAGCTTTGAGGACTTTGCAGAAAATTGGACATTTTGGGGGGCTGATGTCTGCACCAGGACCTCCCCTTGGGGTATGGTGTGTAAGAGGAAAATACAAATGCCTCTGGCTGGGCGAAAACGAGATCATAATTCCCTAGAATTAGTAAATGTGTTTGCCACAGAGAGAAGCAAAGTCCAAGGCCTTAAACTGCAAGTGTCTTACCATCAGTCCTGTCAATTTTAACCATACAAAATATGAGAAAGAATTCTCCTGCTTATCTTAAATATCTCTTTTAGGCCAGGATTGAGACTTTTCTTCCATCATAACTGGGTCATCACACATTGCTACTAGAAGGAATCAAGACTCTTAATCTGATGTAACAGCTTGCATGAATCAGAAAGCTCACCAGGTGATTTCACCACTGACTTCACTACTATTACTATAATTATTTTTTTTTCAACTTCAGGGTTCAAAGAACCCAATTAAAAGCAGTCTGTAGTTTCACCAAGGAACTGAGTAATATCTGAAAAATGACTGAACTCCTGAATCTATACTGCAAAGTAACTGGGACACAATGCATTTTTGTTTCTTAAGGTAACATAGTTGTATTGAAACTACAAAAGCTGTATATCAAAAACACTGAAATTAAGACCCAAATTCACAAATTGGTATAAATAGAAAAGAGATGCCCAAACTGTGCGTTTGTTGATCTTGGTTGAAGACAGAAATTCTCTTATTTCTGATAGTAAGCAATATCAGATTCTGTAAAGGTAAAATACACTTCTGCTTTTAATTTCATACTTCTGTAATAGTGAAACATTTTTATTTCACCCAAACTATTAATCAACATATGAAGCAGGACTGATGGCTGGTAGAGTAACAGTAAAGACAGGTGCCAAGAAATTTCAGAATATAACATCCATTGGTTTATGGACTCATCTTTCCTCCTTTGATTCTATATATGAACAAATACGCAAGAAAAATTCTGCTTAAAAAGCAGCAGAACAAATAATTAGTAGGCAAGAGGAACAGCTTGCATGCAAGTTCACAGGCAATCATAGTTCCTTTTTTTCCCTTTCCACACGACACATTTTTTTCAGACATGGGCTAAACTTACTGTTAATTTACAGTATTCTTCATTAGTGTGAAACCCTGCATTTTAGTCCCCCCCACCCCAAAGATGCTTGAAAAGCATGAAGTAGAGGGAAAAAAATATG
Organism: Nothoprocta perdicaria; assembly: GCF_003342845.1. Taxonomy (NCBI): domain Eukaryota; kingdom Metazoa; phylum Chordata; class Aves; order Tinamiformes; family Tinamidae; genus Nothoprocta; species Nothoprocta perdicaria. The sequence goes on along the minus strand of NW_020455204.1, from coordinate 13,413,644 downwards.
GCTGTTTCATACTGATTATTGTACATTTCTGTGATAAGATGTTTCAAGGGACTATCATGATGAACTTTTGCTGACTGCTTCCAACTTAGTGATATTCCATATAGCCAAGCACGAACTCTTGAAGCATTTCCTTCTTTCTTGGAGCTTTGCAGTAAGGAACATTGTCTAGTTATCTTTAGATTTTGAGTGCTTCTCTGTATTCCCTTAAAGCAAGACAAAGCAGCATTCAATAGGAATTTGCCTGTATTATATAGCTCCTACTTCTGTTTTTGTCATTATCACATATCAGCTCTGTTTTTGTTCCCAAGCCAAGTTCTTTTCATATTTTCCAGACCATTCAAGTGCCTGAACCCAGTGCCACATCAGGGTTTAATGAACAAATCAATATTGCTTTTTGAACAGGCAATTATTTTTGACTCATCTCTCTTCAGGTCTGCTGGAGAAATAGTGAACTAAAGAAACTAATGAAAACAAGTTTTTGCTGCTGCTGCCATGGCACTGCTGGTTAGAAGCCAGATTCTGCCTATCGTTGGCAGGAGTCACAAGTGTGTAATGAAGGGGGTCAGTGGCTTCTCTTGTAGAACAATTAATAGCATTGGTCCTGGTTTAGTCTTCTCATAGAAAGGAGTCAGTTCTCAGAGAAGAGCTAAATTCATAAATATTCCTAGCTGGCTTGCAACAGGGAACCAGAGTATCCTTAGCCAACAACAGCTCATCCAATGTATCCCCATGCATGGAATTCACATGTATCCCAAGCATGAGGGAAGGCAGGGGAGCCTGGTACAAAGGACTGTTGCCATCTGAAGTAGTTCAGATTTGCAGTTGGTTTTCTGGAGTAAGATTTGGGTACCAATGTCCACTTATTTCAGTGATTTTTTCTTTTCCACTTCTATTGGCATCTTACACCTCCAGATACAAATTTTCCACATGCCCGTGTTCTTCCATTGTCAATCTTTGGGACAAAACATCTTTGTCTCCTTGGCAAGAAAAAATGCAACAGAAGCTGGCAGCTCCCCGCCAAGCTGAGCAACCTCACTATTTTTGGTTCCCTTTTCACCTATGGTTTTGGTGGTTTCTCTGACAGCTCAGCCTACAAGCATTACTTTGTTTTTCCTATATCATATATTGTCTTATACTAATGAATCTAAGCATATGGTTTAGCAGCCTGTCTCTGATGTGACCATAACTTTAGTTTTCTTGGAAGGCAGAGGGAAATAGTGTACAATGTATTCTGCAAGCAACTTCAGATATCTAACAGATGCTCTGCATCAGCCCTCTGTCCTTCTGTTATATAGGGGGGAAACCATAAAGCTACCATCCTAACAGCAGTTGCCTATGGGTACCTACTTTAGATGCTAAAAACAGATATCATGATATCTTCTGTATGCCCACAGTTTCTGAAGACTTTTTTATGCTTATTTATCTCTTTGAGATCAGGAAATTCTCTCTTTCAAAAGGAACTTTCTTATTTGTTTGTCTCATCCCCTTCTACTCAGCCCTGGTGAGGCCACATCTGGAGTCCTGTATCCAGTTCTGGGCTCCCCAGTACAAGAGGGATGTGGAGCTGCTGGAGAGAGTCCAGCGCAGGGCTACGAGGATGATCAGGGGCCTGGAACATCTGCCCTATGAGCAAAGGCTGAGAGAGCTGGGTCTGTTCAGCCTGGAGAAGAGACGGCTGGGGAGGGTACCTGATCAGTGTCTATAAATACCTCAAGGGAGGGAGGAGGAGGATGAGGCTGGCTTCTTTTCAGTGGAAAGTGGCCACAAACTGAAGCACCAAAAGTTCCACAGGAACTTAAGGAAAAATTTCTTAACAGTGAGGGTGACAGAGCCCTGGAACAAGCTGCCTGGAGAGGTTGTAGAATCTCCCCTGGAGATCTTCAGAACTGGCTTGGACGCAACCCTGTGCCACATGCCCTAGGTGACCCTGTGCGTACAGGGGGGTGGGACTAGATGATCTCTACAGGTCCCTTCCAAGCTTAAGGATTCTATGAATTATTTCAGTAAAAAGTCTGTTGTTGAGATGAGTAAGTAGAATTGAATAGAAACTCTGCAGTGCCTCTGTCATTAGCTTACCTACAGCTGAAAGAGAAACAAAGTCACTCTTTTACATGGCCAGGATAACAGAAGATAATCCTTGTGTTTTGGTTTTGCATCCAGAGTCTAACAGTATAACAGAACATGAGGTGAATTTCTCACTGCCCTCCTTCTACTGCAGCGTGACAGCGGCCGCCCGTGTACTCAAGTTGACCGGGATGTTGGAAGGGATGGGGATGGGGATTCCAGTAACATGGCATGTGCTTGTGCAGTGGGCATGTTGGTGATTGCTTGCACCCGAGCTTCCTTTCCCTTTTTTTTTGGTGCCTCTGGATATTGCCAGGACAAATGTCTAAAAGTCAGGCTGATACTAAAGTTTTATCTGGATTTTTGCTAATGTATCTTTTGGGGCAGAGTTAGTGTTGTGGCTGTTACTGGAAAACGAGTCAGCACTTTCAAAACTGCAGTCTTGAGCCCTCACATGTTTAACCCTATGGAAACAGTTTTATGTTGAAAGCCAAGGATTTTATTGCTGCTCAAGTCTGGATTAGGTGGCTGTAGTACCTAAAATGCTGATGTGAGTTTGTAAATTGAATGTCACCTTAGTAAAGCCCTGTGTATTGTCCCTGTGTGTGAATTGTCCCAGATGAGTTAATGCAACACTGATTTAATTAGAAAGCAGCTCTGTTGCCTGGCAGAATTTAGGCTAGACTGTAATTAAAGCTGCACTGGTATCTGTTCCCTCTACTATTTTGGGCTGAGAAGAGCCATGAGGCCATGAAACATCCCCTGTGCTCTAAACCATTCACAGAGGCAGGAGGATGGTCTAGAGCCAGAAGGATGATGGTCTCAGTCCTCCAGCACTGCTGGGTTTCAGCCCCACCAGTGGTACAGAATGACCAGAAGGAGAGGAACATGTTTAGGCTGCACCATTTACCGCCGCTTTCACAGCTTGCGCCTTCTCATTTTGGTGTTGCTTTCTGTGTGCATCACAAGGCCCTGATTTCATTATCACTAAGGGTCCCCTCTCGCACGGAGCTGTGATCGCAGCTCCGAGCAGAGCTGCTTGTTTGAAACTTGCACAAGCCCCAGCATCTCAGCTGGCGAGCCCGGCCGCCGCTCTCCGCCCGGGAGGGCCTCCCCACGCTGCCCGGGAAGGCTCTGCACGCGGGAGCCTGCGCAAGCGCTCGCCTGCACCCGGCTGAACTGTAACGCAGAAACAAAGGGACGGTGCAGCAACTTTCTAGGAAGGGGCTTTTTCAAATGAAAACAAAGCCTATTGACTGGAAATGTCCCCAGTGTGACTCTAGCCACTGCCAGGTCTCTTGGCAGCGTGAGCTGCCAGCTTTCCCTTCCTGTTTTTCCTTTTTCACCCCTGATAAGGAGTGTAAACAGTGCGTAGTACACATCAGAGGGTTTCTCGTAGGCTTACGCAGGAGCCGGCGCGTAAAGCACACACATCACCTGGGATGGCGAAATCCATTCCATCAGAGGCATGACTTGTTCTGTCACAGGGCAAATTTGCATTCGTGTGAGGGCAAAACGGCATGATGGTAATGGCACTATCTGCAATTCGTGGAAACAGGTGCCGAGGACAGGGTCAGATTATTGTAAGCCGCTGCCCGAGGCACAGGGTGACATGAAGATCGCGTGACTCTGGCATCTCTCTCCTAGGATTCACTCCTGCTTGCCCCCCAGAGGCTCATGGAAGCCAAGAGGCCTTAGCAATTCCTCCGAAAGCCAAGATGTTGGTAGATTTGACAGGTTCTTCAGCTAGTTCTCCTCCTGGCACATGGAGGCATTTGTTAAAGGTGTCAACGTGCCTTGAAGCTACTCAGCACTTCTGACAGACTTTGTGCTCAGCATTACTTGCAGCTAGCTCCAGACTCTGGCATCTCTAAGACTGTAAATATTTCTTCATAGAGATTTTTTTAAATGAGAACTGAAGCTCAGGTGTCTTCGGTGTCTTTGGTTCTAAACTGCTAATAGAAATTACACATCCACTGCCAGGCAGAGCCTTCTCATCTTCCTTTAAATCTTAAACGCCCACTGGTTCCACATATGCTCTTTACTTGGCAGAGGTCCTTTAAACATCTTTATGCTTACTCAAGCTGAGTATAGAGGGACTGTGAAAATTACTGGTAAAAAACAGAAAAAAAAAGGAAAAAAAAGGAAAAATCTGGGAAAGCAACCCCAAATTCTTTCCTTCTGAAATTATATTTCAGGAACCAGAGGACAATGAAACTTAAGGATGCAAGATGCAAAAAAAATCCCCTTTCTATTCTATAAATGCTGATCTCTGAGATTCCAGTATGGTGCTGGAAATTACTGGCTTTGATTGAAAGACTTCACTCACTGGTAGCGGGAGAGTGTTTAAAAATCACACCTTGTACTGCCTTTCTTGTTTTCCCAAGTGCAAATGCCATTGAACTAATCCATCATTTCACAGCAATCCCTTACTGCTTTTTCTGTGCTGGAGAGTGGTACCCTGCTCAAAGCCCAGCTGAAACATTCCTATCTGAGCCACTGCACAGCCTGTGACTGAGGAGAACTTGGGAACTTGCACGGGATAAAACAGAAACTTAGCTTTTACACGTGGAAAATTAAAAAGTTTACTTGTGTAAATGTACGCATTTTAAAAACCTAATTCTTTGAAATTTAATAGAAAAAAAATCCAAAAATAGATGCCATATGAAGAAAAGGGCTTAATGAAGCTGTTAGTCTCAGGTAAACCTGTGTATTTTTCCTGGGAGTACAACAAGCAACACCCTTTACTCATACATGTAATTGCTTTCTTAGGGGCAATAACGCATGGAATTGCCTTGATACTAAAGGAAGTTCAAATGATACTGTCGAATAAACCCCTGGCTTAAAGGCCTGAGGCTTCATTGCCTTGGGCAACATTTAAACAGAAGTGAAAAATACCATTTTGATGTGGTAGGAAGCTCACTGTTATCCAGGTAATTCTCACTCACTGAATTATTTGTACGAAAAATGTCTTGTATTATCAAACGTCATTTACCATCGCATTTGACTCAGTGATGTTAGATGCAGAGCACAGTAAGCAAAAGGAAGAGTGATCCACAAGTCACAAGACCCAGTCAAAATGGGTCTTTCCTGTCTCAGGAAAGCCATGTATACGTTGTCCATCACTTCACCTGCACTGGAGATCGGAAGGCGCTAAGGGAGAGGCCTGGGACATCACAAGTACCCAAAAGGCCACAAAGATGTGTTTTCCTCGGTAGCTTTGAAACCATTTCCCCCTAACTGTGGTGCACAACTACTCCGTAGTTGAGAGTAGACAGCACATTCCCTCAGGAATGTCATGTCCATGAGGCTGCCCCCTGCTCAAGTCTAGTTTTTCTGTTCACCACATCTCCACTCTCACACCTTCACTCCTATTTTAATACCTAGCCTGCTGTAAGACTCCTGTTGTTCCCTCTCCATTGCCTGCTCTGCTCTGTAAGGTAAGAAGAGTCACTAAAAGCTGGGCTGTTTTCATTTCATTTCTTCAGACTGACTCATACTCTCCAATCCCTTGTCCTTAGGGAAGATACAAGGAAATGATGTAATTCTTTTTTCTTTTCTTTTTTCTTCCCCCATGCTTTGGACTTTTTCTTTTGGCAACAGCTGTACTGGGCCTGTTTTTTAGTTAATCTGTATAGACTATGCTAAAGCAAAAGCCAGCCCCATCTTCCCCTGTCAATAGGGCACGTAATGGTAGTGAATGAGAAGTACCCGTCTCGATGGTTTATCAGATCACCCACTAATAATGGGTGAAATGCTCAGCAAGCTTTTCTGAGATCAAATTAAAAAAGACTGAGATGTGTTTGAGACATGCAGCTGTAATAACTTCTGCAATGCTAGATTCATTAATATAATCTGAGGCGACAAGATTTTTTATGCCTGACAATGAGAAAAAAATCAGAAACACTCAGGAGATGTTCAAATCTGGATACTGATTTTGAAAGCAGCACTAGATCGTTTACCAGACTGAAGTGGTTTCTTATAGTTGAACACCCCTACAGACTATCTGCAGTTCATATTTAAAACTATATTTGAGGCTATTTGTAGTGTCTGTGAGGACAGTTCTTGTTTTTCAAAAATCAGTTGGCAATTTTTACCCCAAAAGATCTCTGATTGGGAAACAAACAGACTTTTTGTTTTATGTTTTAGAACCAGAAATAGAAAGGGGCATGAAATGTAGTGAGGCAGAGAAAGCTGCACATGGATGTGCATGTTTCCTAGCACAGGGATGTTTCACCTGTTCTGTGTTTCCTAGCCTGGGGATGGCACTTTGCAAGTGCCAAAGATATTCTAGAAGCAGGATTTGATCAGCGAGTTGACAGCCTGCCAGGAGCTTGGGGTCACAGTGGACTGAGAGCATCTTAGCTCCTTAGCAAGCAGCGTCTTGGACTTGCTGATCTTGAAGGTAAAGACCAGCTATATTCCAGCTATAATGATTCTATCTCCCAGCTCTCTGTCCAGATAAGCCTCTTACTTGGGAATAGGAAAATGACAGTTTGCGACACTATCCTCAGAATATTATTGGCAGAAATTTGGGCCAAACTGGGTATTCTAAAGACAAGACCTGTTCCTGCTCTTGTCAGTCAAACTGTGCTGAGCCCTCCTGAGATCCCAGGTGACACCACACTGAAGTTCAGGCCAAGACAGGAGGAAGAGGCAAGTTGGAGGAGGCAGCTCTGCACACTGAACTGCGCCAAACTGCAGGTGCCAAAAGGCTCCTTTCAGCTCAAAAAAGTGTGTTAGGAACCTCCACAACAGCTGAGTTCTCCTTAACTGCCTGCAGTGCCTATGATGTTAAGGCCTTGCTTGCCTTTTGCAGCCGGCAAAGCACCCGGGAAGGCAGCCTGGGAGTATATTCGGCAGCATAAATGTGGGTGCCCTCCACTAAGCTTAAATAAAAGCTGAAGGTCTAACAAACCACACTTAGGATCTTACAGCTCTTTTAAATGACTACCTTAATGAATCAGATCTTAGTGGAAGAAAAATTTAAGACTGTTAGTGCTGAGCCAATTCAGCACGCTGCTTAGGGAACTATCTTTTCTAACTAGAAAAAAAAAAAAGCATTTTCACTATTCTTCTTACATTGTTTTCTATCAGGTTTCTGGAAACATGTACTCACTCAAAATGTGCCTGATCATTTGGGGAAAGCAAACGCCAAAGTTGTATATACAAGAATTAACTGCAACTAGATTTTGTACTTGTATAAGCTGATACGTGGCTGCACTAGAGACTTGTCTGAGTTATGGTAATCTAAGCAGGGAACTGAAATTACGTAAATGAATGTGACTAATCAAAACTAAGGCATTAAGGGCAGGAATTTATCCAGTAAGTAAATGAAATTTACACAAAAGTTTTAAGAACAAAGCAATAATTTGCTCAAATGACTAAACTAGAAAACAAAAAGGTAAATTATTAAGTGTTTAGGTGTTACTTCTGCTCTGTGAAAAGAATGATGAAGCATTATACTCTCCAGTTTCCCAGATTGGAAATTCACAATAATAGCATGACTTGTCAAAGGCTGAAAATCATTGGCAAAGTCAGAATTAGCATTTGGGAGGTCCTGACTTCTGATCTCATGATCAATAAATTGATCTAGTATACTGAATCTGCATTTGTAATGTAACTTGAAGTTGCTTTTGGTAGAGAGAAGTAGGAACAAATGAAAGTCAACTACTTTTTTCCGACTTCAGATGCGGTTCAGTTCACGTTGTCACTCATGTAAACTTCTGCCTTGACAAATTTAGAGAGAGAAGACACACTCTATGTTTCATGGAGCTTTAGAATGTGCCACGCTGCTTTTCAAGGTTAAATATCAAAATAAGCAGGTTGTAAAGACAATGTTCTCTTTTGTTCAAACACTGAAATATTATTATGTGCTGTACCTGTTACTTAAAACATAATAAAACCAGAAGTATTTATGATACAAGCTAAGATATGAAATAGAAATGTTGATCCTAGCAGCAAACAAACTTTTCATGCAGCCAAAGAGCTGAAGTTTGAAATATCAACTGCTTATAAATCCCAGGTTCCCAGATCTGTGTGTTTTCACCGAGAGTGCCCCAAGGACATTAAAGGGAAAGTTTGCTTGTCGGCTGGGGGAAGCAATCAGTATTGTTCTGCTTCCCAATGGAGAGGACAGAGGGGAAGTGTGTGTTACAGACTTCTTAATATGCAATGTTTAAGTGAATGTATTTTCAAACACCTTGCTTTAGATGAAGCCTTCACAATTCCAGATTTTCCTTTCTTCTCTGTTTAAAGACTTTCATGTAATCTTGTGTTAAGCAGTATCTTCTTAAATCATACATAGTTATTCTCTTTTCCTGGCTTGGTAAATCCATCACCTCTTTTTTTGGAGGAAGGGAGTAAAGCTTCCTCAACCTACATTGCAGCTATTTCATCAAGCAGCTTGCAAAAGAGCTTTTCATACTGCCTATGTGAGGACCACAATCGCTACTGCTTGATCAGCTAAAATCTGCTCTGAGTTGCATATAAAGCACTTACATACAGATTTCTGTACTTGTGTAATGATTCAGTGTGGCTGGCTTTGCATCTGTACACAGGAAGAAACTTACCAGTTTGTTGGCCAATATAAGAGCATTTTGTGTAAAATTGCTAGGTTTGTATACAACAGAAAAGAAAAAAAAAAGGAATACCTTTCGAAATGAAAGAAATGATGGCATCTACACAGAATATTGTTTCAGGGCAGTGGTACAGTTTCAAAACAAAACCCATCACCTTATCATCCCTGTTTGCTGCACATTTTTTTGGTCCCCAGGGCAGTTTTGATGCACAAAACCAGCAATTTCCTTCAAAGAAAACTAAACAAGAAGCTCTGTCCATATAAAATGGACGTAAAATAAATACGTCCCTCATAAAAGGGAGACGTAAGAGTCCTGACGAACAAGTGAGCTTTTGGACAGCTTTAAACCACTTGCATGTTGAGAACAGTCAATCCAAGAGATCAAATTAAACGTAGTCTGACGTTCATATCCTTGAACTGCATATGACAAACATGCTGATCCTCAGCGCTGACTGCTTCAGTATGTTGATCTATTCCTGTTTTGCTGAATTACTCATTAACGTAGCCATAGCCAGTGAAACTCAACCAACACAGAAAACAACCCTCTTGAAATATCAAGTAGGCTTCTGCACAGCATTTTGACAGGCATCTCCATAGCTTTTTGTCACATTGATAGTTCTTCTAGGACCCTTGCTACCACCTCTTCCTACAACATAAACAGTACAGATAAGATCTTTAGAGAAAGCAATATATCTTTACTTTACATTAACCTAACGTTCAGATAGAAAACTCCTCAAATAGCAAATTTGAAAATATGGTACTAATTTTGATCTAAGCCAATCTGATGATATAATGAAGTAAATGCCATCCCATTCTTAAATTACTATGGGTTTTTTTCTTCATGAGAAACATGTGATGGTGGTTTAATTTTGCCCCTGCTAAATCTCTCTCTGGATTCTTTCAAACCAGTAGTTCACTAGTGAAAAAACACAATCAAATCCGTGTCCTTCTACACTACCCATCCTGTCTGAAGAGGAAATTTTCCATGGTGTTTTTCTCAGACCTTGCAGAAAGCACCAGGGATCTCCAGAAAGTTGGACAGACATTAGTGCTTTCTTCCTCTGAGTGCTTGCTAACTTATTTTTTTTGCTGTGTCTGCCTTAACAAGCATCCTGTCCCCAAAAGAGCGGATAGGCAGGGTGAAACTGTCAGTGCTGAGGGCCCAGTGTTGACTCCGGGTGCATTTCAGTGGATTTTGCTCAAAACTTGGTCCCACATGGAGGACCGGGCGGCCTCAAGGGCACGTTCAATCCAGGCACAAGCACTAAGAACGCTCCGCTGCATCCGCTTTGCTCGTGGATGCCCCCTCGGGTGTCTCCCGACACATCCAGGCAGCCAGGCATTAGAAACCCGGTCCTGGTGCTTTCGTTTGACCTCTCAGCAGTGCCCTGGTTTTCATGCTGCCCTATAGATGTAGCAAAGAGAGGAGAAAGCGAGCCAGCTAGGGGGCTTCGCCTTGGCCTTCCCTCTCCATGTTGTTCCACACAGCAGTGAGACCCACAGGCCAGGGTTCCAGACTCCAGCGGATTTTGCTTCTCCCTGAGGCTAAGGACAGCATGCAGGGCCCTCACGAAGCTGCGCGTCCTTCGGCGGCCCCGGGCCTCATGACGGCACGTGTGGGAAGGGGGCTGAGGCGAGGGCGGAGGGCTGCCATGGCCGCGCTCCTCCACGAAGCCCATCAGAGGCACTGGATGTGACCAGGGCGCCTCGGGTCCGGAGTCCCTTTTGTAGCCATTAGTGCTCTGGTTTTGTGTGCCGGTCGCTGGCTCGCTCCCGCGTTCCCGTTTGCCTCCTCCCCCTGCGCTCCCCGTCCCCTGTTTTGTCTGCCCGGTTCTTTCATGGTCACATTGTGCTCCTCAAATGCAGCTCCTCAATGGAGCCTCTGTCGGGGCTGGAAACTGAGAAGACCCCGGGCTGCTGCTTGCCAGGCAGCAGGGGACAGGGCTTTTCTCAGCTTCCAGCTGCTTTTCAAGCAGCACTGATTGGTTTCTCTCACTGCTGCAGAAAAGACTGGCACACGGGAGCTACAAATTCAGCATGTCCTTCTGGCCTCTTTTCAACAGACCTGCAAGTGCCAGAACAGAGATTGGGAGCAATCTGATGCTTTCTGCTCAGCTATCCCTCTTGCTATTTATTGGAGACAGCGTCTCTCCTTTTGCCTTCCTACCGTTTTTTCTTTCTTTTCCCTTCACTGCTATTCCTTTCACTCCCTTTCCCGCTATTTCTCTCTCTGCCCCTCTATCCTTCCAGCCTAGCCAGGGTTTCTGTAGGATCGTAAAGGCAACGTTTTTCTCTCAGGCTACTTTTGCGGTAGGATCGAAAGAGCTGATGGGCGAGCAAAATCCTGTGGCTCCGTAGGGCTGTGCTCGGCCACGAGCAGTGCAACGGCTTAAAAGATGCCAGTAAAATGCAGCAATGTCAGCATCCTTTGTAATCAGCACAAAGGACAAAACAAAAGTTTACTAAGTTGATTAAAGCAAGACAACCCTTTCAACAATCTTTTCAAAAGACTTCTACAGCTATGAAAATAAAAATATACACAAAGAAAACAGAAGTAGATATTAAAATATTAAAGCCTTTGAATGTATGTTTCTCTCTCGTAAAGTTGTAAGCATCTCCAAAATGCTTATTGAACTTCCAGTATTATAGAAATATCACTGCCAAGATTTTTCCAAAGCAGAAAATTCAGGCAGCCAAAATACAGGGCTGTGAGTACAGCAATCAAGAGGGATAGTGGGCAAAAGCATCAGAAGTTCTCTGTAGTTATATTCTGTAGTCAGTATATGCCCTAAACCAGCTGCATATCCCCTAAAATACTGCCTTGTATAAAACTATGCAATTATATTTTATGAATCCATTATTTCCTAATTGTAATTTATATGGCCATTAGGTGTTAGAAGCTTCTTGCAGACATTATGGCAGAAGCAATTCAGAGAAAAGGTTTGGGAGATGAATTAGCAGATTTTTAAATGAGTTCAATGCCCATATGTAAGAAACAGCATACAAGTGGTCCTGGGGAAAAAATCAGGCCAAGGCTCCATCAGGCAATAAATCCAAAGTTAGGGCAATTAATCCCAGATCAGAAATGTCACAGCCTCTTGATGCAACTTGCTTACCTAGTGCAGCTTACCATACTAGATTAAATTTCTTCAAAAAGGCAAAGCTTTGCACCTGTGCATTTTTGGTTTAATTAAACATCTCCTTGTCTCCCATTGTGGTCATTTAGTCAGCATAAAGAACAAAGCTGGTATAAACAATAACTGTATTGTGTGCCCTGGTTAATTTAACAGACATTTAATTGTGCCTGATTCAGATTGAATTTGTATTGCCTGGTGATCTGGTAACTCACAGAACTGGTATTATTTTATCAAAAGTATAACCTCAGCGATAAAGGCTGATGTTAATGAAGTGAAGGGGCAATATGAAAGATTAATGTTATTTTGACCCAGATTTTCCCAACAGCTCATTTCCCACATAAGTATCTAAATGAAAAGTTTCCAGTGTAATTTCTGGATGCTGGGTGTTTTTTGCATTAGACTCCTAAGTTGCAGTGGTAATTGGGTTCCCATTGGGCCAGGCATTGTATAAATCTATTTCATCCAGACAATTAAAAAAATTAAACTGAGCTCTTTTGAAGCATGATGACAGATTTATCAAATAGATTAAGAATGGGGTTTATTCAGAGCACTAAGTCTTTTAAGTATGCCATAATATGGTTGTTTTTAAGAATAGTTGGGGTGGAGTGTTTCACCAATGTCCTCATAAAAGGGCACGGATCAGCAGGAACTTGCCATAGAACAAGAGTACCAAAATGTCTCTTCAATTGTTTGCTTGGTTACAGCTTTATTTTTACAAGAAATGTTATATTTTAGGTCAGAATATACCTATCCTTGTGTTCTGAATTTGTCAGTAAGCATGGGGCTTGCACCATACCTCCTGTGAAGCCCCCCGCTTCTCTGCAGATCTCACAGAGCTTGTCCTGCCTTCGCACAGTGTTGCCTGCAGGATATGTTTTAACTCTGCACAGAAGAGTGACTCACAGGTCAAGAAACCCAGCAGTCTTTTCCGTGCTAATTTAGCCATTAGATGCTAAAATAAAGCTGCCAACAAGAGGGATGCTTTCGAGGACAGAACTGCTGTCTGTTGGGAACTGGACACGTGGGACAACAAATCAGCCCTCCTAGACTGCTGAGCAGCATCAGATGGGAATGACTTTCAGTCTATACACATTTGGGCCAGATTTAAATCAATCATCTAGAGGTTAAGGGCTCTTTATCCTCTCATCTTATTACCAGTCTCTTGAGACAGCCAGTCTGCTAGCTTCCCATCCCCTGCCTACCCCTCTCCGAAATTAAAGAGACATCAAGTTATTCACACTTTGCATGCATTATAATACATCTAAAATATATACTGACAGTTGTTCTGCAACTTTTTGCTTGAAATTCCATTCCACAGCATTGGCTTTAACAACAACAACAACAACAAAATCCTTCTCTTAGTTCTTGTCCTAGGCTGAAAGACTGCTGAGAGTGCAAAGGCGCACGGTTTGGCACAGTGCTGAGCAGCGCAAGCTGAAGTGCCTTCCAAGCACCAATGTGCAGGCGCGTCTTGTGATGTTTTCCCAGGAACACAGTAACCGGTGCCCCATATTCCCCCGCAGGCTCCAGAACCAGCTCGGTTGCTTTGGCAGCTGGGGTGAACGGGTGCCAGCTGAGCCCAGGAGGTGGGGATGGGAGGCAAGTAGGTGCAGCCACCCGGAGGTCTCCTGTGCTGCGTGATGTGCCAGGGCACATCCAAGAACGCTGTGAAATGTTACGTGGACTCAGGAGGCTCTTGGTGAAAACAGAGCGGAGCTTAGTGAAATAGATGAAAACAGCTGCGGATGGGATCTAACAAGACCCAGTTTGCTTGAGCCAAAACCACAAATTATCAGATGAAACGTCAAAGATTATATATGTGGTAGTGCTGTGACAGATACTGCAGCTATGTGAGGCAGAGAGCACAGCAGTCCTCAGTGTATTTATGCTCCAACAGAGTGATTTCCAGTTATTTGGCAAAAAGCCTGGCTTACAAAATGCTCCGTGTCCACCCCACCTGCCCTGTGCGCAGCTTCCCAGGGCCGCTGCCCGCTCCTCTCCCCCCATGCTGGCTGCAGCGCCTCCTCTGCCAGCACTCATGCTGAGAGCAAGCTGATAACTCGGTTGGGTCCTGCTCAGTTTGTCACAAACAACGCAGATGTCTTTGCACAAAGGTCCCCAAACGCTTCCATTCTGATGTAGAGCAGAAACACCAGGCCCAGACCTCCAGCAAGCTCATCCAGAGCTGAGGGAAGAGCTATGTGTCACCTCCACGTCCAGCACCAATGCACAGCAATGATGCCCACTGCTGCTCCAAGAACCAAAGGTCTCGTGTCCGTGCATATGATTCAGCCACAGATACAGGAGAGCACTGTGCAAAGGGCTTGCAATGCCCTGCAAGCGATCCCATGTCACGCTGGCCTTACTGAGCCGGGTATTTTTAGCAGTAGAGATGAATTACTCACTAGCTGTTGGGGCTGTAGAGATGCTGGAAGTGCTCGTTCTGTTTCGATACCATGCTGACACAGCGGCACTGGTTCTGCTTCCAGGAAGGGTTCACCCTGGTTCCACGCAGGGGTCCCCGCCGCACGTGGCGGCAGCCCAGGGAAAAGACACAGAGGCAAGTTGGGCTAAGCGGCAGGGACCGTCTAGTTGCTGCTGCAGAGTAATGCATGAAAGCATTGACATTTATTGACAAAGCTTTTCCTATTTAACTGCTTTTACAGAACGCTTAGTAAGTAGGAGAGCCTGGAGACCCAAGCACCCTTTCTGTGACATGGGCTGCGCCTGATGCGAACGCAGCGATCGCTAGGCTGGAGCTTAGGGGCGGCTCAGCTTGCGGCGGGGCCTGCAGCGGCCAAGCCGTGCCCGGCAGGACGCGCCTTTGTAGCGCACATGGCGCCGGCGGCGACGGCGTCCCCGGCGGGCCCCGCGCTTTGTGCCGCTCCGTACGTGCCGCGGGGCGCCGCGCCGCGCGCGCCCGGCCCGCCGCGCATCACTGACGCCGACCTGCACAACCGCCCTGACCCCCGGCAGATGGTGGTGCCGGGGCCGCACTCATCTGGAAGTAACAGCATGTGCCATTTCTTTTTGTCTGCCGCAGACAGCCGGGCCCGGCGCTTCCCTCCCCTGCGCAGCAACAGCTGTATATGCAGTGCCGAGCGGCAAGGCCCTAACTGTCACCCGAGTGCTCCTCCTCTGCCACTCGGCACAAAACCTGCGGTGCGGAGATTTCGCCGAGATTAAACCCCGCATGAACACCGCCACATGGCTCTTTCCAATAAAGTCGTGGGCCTTGGGGCATAGTCCCGTTGCTTTCCTAGAAAAAGAAATGAGTGAGGGCATAATACTTGAATATACCCTCCACTCCCAATTATTGGAATTGGTAGTAGTGGATTTTCTGGTTTTTTAACCTCTGCTCTGCAAAAGCCAGGGCAGAGCAGTCAGCATTAGCTACAAGCGGTGCCCCATTAACCTTTCATTATTGTTGTCATGTATGTTTTTATCAGGGATCAAAATAAGTGTTTGTTTTGAGAGAAAAGTATAAAATGGGTGAAAGCCCATGGCTATTTTTTTTTTCCTAGGCTGTGGGAGATTTATTGCTTCAGAATGATAGCAAAGCAGTTGCTATTTGTTTGTTTTAAGTGAGAGACCAGACTTTATAATTCGCATATATGAGGCATCTCGTCAGGGGTCAAAGTGACAAATCCAAATAATAGCGCACTCCAAATTGCATATCTATGTATCCAGCGTTCCGCCTGCAGGACAAATGGCCATAAAATTGTCGGGAAGGTCCCGTTTCCTCACTTCCTAGGAGCGGGAATTGGGGATGGAATAAGAGCTCCCTGCCACCCCTGTGCTAGCAGAGACGGTACGCGAGGAAGGAGGCTGGAAACAGCTGCGCTCCGAGGATTGTGTTTCTGGCTGCTAGAACGCATTTTTTCTCCAAAAAACTTTTTGAGTGTTTTTGTTCCCCCACTCTATATAGAAACAGAAGCTTTTTCTTGAAGGTCTTCTCCTCTCTTCCCAAATAGAAACCTAAAGGGATAAGCCCATGGCAAAGCTGTCCAGCCATTCCTCCAGGACCATGGATATCTTTGTTTATTTTGATCAACCCCTTCCATTTCTGTGCCACTGAAACCTCTTGTGAGTGTGTCCCTCGCAAGCTCTCCACATCAATGAAGTATCACAGGGAGGCCTGAAGTCTCCAAGATCCAGCATCATGACATGGCTGTCACCTTACTGTCAGCCTCTGCCACAAGGCTCATGGCTGGCATATGTATTTCTCAGTATCTTTCAACAGAAATTTCACCCTAGACTTGAGAAATGACCCAGTAATGTTTGCTGCAACCAGTTTCCATTTTGACAAGCCCTCATGTTGTGAAGAATAAGTAATGTTAGAAAATTCCTTTCCACCTGTAGTGTGAAGTCACCTGTGCACAAGGCGACGCATTATGCCACGTCTGACAAAATATATACATAAATGTATATTTCACACTTTGGAAATATAAAAGAGGAATACGAAATTGAAAGGCTAGTGAAATGAAGTTCAGAAGACAAAACATTTTTGTGGCAATCGGTAGCTCTGATATTGAAAGCCAAGTACCTGGAAACTTGCCTGAAAGCAATGGCAACTTTTGCTCATCACCTACCACAGCAGCATCAGGATAAACTGTTTGAATTTCTCCTTGTGTACGTTTTTATTGTGTAGTCTGAATTCTTCGCTGGGTTTCCTGATCTTGTTTCTAGCAGCACTGCCCCAAACTACAAACACTTAAACACTTAAGCAGAGGTAACTATACTTTCTTGACTAATTCCATTAGCTTTAATGAGTCTAATCGCCTGAGTAAAATTATGCATGTGCTCAGCTCTTGGCACGGTCAGTGCCAGTAGTGAGCACAAAAACAAAGTGATGATGAAGCCCCGAGGAACAAGAGCGGATGGCTAACGGGAAGTCTAGAAAAAGATCCTCACTGCTAGAAATGAAACACCAATAGCTAAGGCTAAAGGAGAGAGAATTCTGAAGCAAGGAGGACAATGCATGAAATCATACTGAAAAATAATTAATTAGCATCAGTGACATGTCTCCAGTAACCTCCACAACAACTGAAAGCTCATTACCTCAGTTATAGCTTATCTAGCCATTCGTTTATACAAAGCTCATCAATACGATACCCAAGCACTAATGAATTTTATTATTAAAAAGTCACTTGCAATCCTCAAAGGGGAAAAAGAAAAGAAAAACCCAAAGATTATTTTATTCATAAGTCAGGCATCCTGGATCTGTGCAATGAAATTTTCCTAGGCAATTTCTAGGCAATGGAATTTCTTTTAATTAATTACTTCCAGAAAAAAAAATCTTTATTTTCAGGATACAGATTAAGGAATATGGACTACAGAACAGCTATGGTTCAAATGATGTTCTGAGGGGGAATGATACAACAGTGAGAGGCAGCCCACAACAATTAAAAATTGTGCAACAGGTCATGATAAAATAAATAATCCAAATTGACACCTATCTTGCAGTATTATGAGATAATTATTTTTTAGAATTAAATGATCTTTGATTATATGTTTAGTGTACCCTAAAAATTCTACAGCTTCATGGAACATTTAACTGTTTTTAAAAAACAAACAGATCCAAACCAAATATTATTTTCATTGCTTGAGGACATCTCTCTTAGCCACTAAGCACATGAAATGAGTTTAACTTCTTCACAGAACTATTATAAGGTTTAAATATTAGTAAATCCTCAAAGTAGTGTTTAAGCAGCACCTAGCTTTATACTCTTTGTGGAAAAAAAAATCCCAAGTCTACTCTGAAGCCATGACTAGAAAAAATCCTGTCACATATTTATATGTAAAATTACAGGTTAAGGGTTTCAATCAGTGTTTCCTCCCATTCTACAGAATGTGGTTATGAGTGAGAACTACTTTCCTAGCACATAGTAAAATAGATTATAATGTCTAATAGTTTTTTGGTGGTGGTTTTATCAAGGGGTTATGTGTAGTTTGTGGTTTTCTTTAAGAATAGGCTGCTTTTTTTTTTTTTTCCATACTGTTTTATAGTTAGTCTGAAATTCCTTTAAGCACCAAATACAGGAGAGAAGTATGTAATCAAGAGTGTGGGATGCATTTTGTGTTTGTAAAATCAAATGAGCTTTCATTATTTGGGGGCTTTTTTTGCAAAAACACATTTTACTTGCAGTGCCAATGAGGTGAAGTGCAATTTTTCATAGAGCCTTATGAATGGGAGGTGAGACGATCTGAAAAGTCTGCTGTGACTCAGCCATTGACTTAGGGCTTGGGTATAAGCATTTCTGTCAGTGTAGCTGCTGTACAAGTACACATCGTGAAAGCATCTGAGCTGAGACAGTGCCTCTGGTTAAATACTTTCCCTGCGCAAAGACATCTGTTTTCGTACTGGTTCAGAATGGCAACGACTGCAAATTCATTTTTAGATATGAATAAATGCTATAAAACATCTGTAGCCCTATTATAGTCCTTAATCCTTCCGTTTGCTTTGTTAGTTGCTTGTAACGATTCACAGTTTAACTGATCAGTTCAATCGTTCCTGTCCTCTTGACTTCAGTGAGGTCGGATGAACTTAGCTTTGCTGTCCTCTACTCTCAAAGCTGGTCCTATGTGGAAATGACTGATGGAAAAGAAACTGTATGTGCTGGAGGCTGGTTTGGAAGAGCAGGGGTGTTTTTCACATGGCTCATCCCGCTGCAGTCCTTCCCAGTAGCCGCTGTGCATCCTGTGGCTGGCTCTCAGAACTGGTTTGGTGGGTACGGGGAGGCCCCAGGTGAGGTGGGGCCTGGCGCCCCACGGCTCCGCCAAGGCTCCGGGGCCACGCGCGGGCCCCGCGGCCCCCAACGCGTCTGCCCTTGGTCCGCGGGCTCCGTGAGGGCTCCTCACACCGGGTGTGTGTCGGGGCTCCCCGAGGATGGGGAGGCAGAGGGCAGCGGCCACACGGGCCGGCAGAAGAGCCGGGTGCCACGGAAAGTGCTGGCAAAGCCGCGTGCAGGAGGGGACGGCAACACAGCTGAGCTGACAGGGGCTCCGGCATGGAGAGCGGCTGCTTTTAAGAGCCCAGGAAAGCCAAGATGAGAGATGCAGACAGTTTATATACCCAAAGAGAGGAAACTAAACCTAATGGAAGATAATTGAAAATACCTTTTTTTTTTTTTTTTTTTGGGGGGGGGTAGGGTGCAGAACAAACTGCAATATAATGCAGAGTGTCTAATGCAGAGTGTCTTTTAAAAGTATTGAAAAATAAAGGGCTGCAGAAGTCAAGCTGCTCGCAGTGTTAACCTACACGACCACATGATGTTATTACTGTTAACCTCATCCTCCCTCCCCCTCTTCCTTCCTATTGTTGGCTGGTCTCGCTGAGCATCTCGCCTGGGGATCATCGCGGAGCTCCGCAGGCAGCAGGGATCGCGCCCGTGCGCAAGGTGCAGCACCGCACGCCACCGACCTGACGGCAGCTTTGGGCACTGCCATCTCATACCCCCAAACCTCAGCCCGCAGGGAGGCACAAAAAAGGTTTTTCTTGTGCTACCGGCCTCTTTGAGATCATGCCAGACAAGTGAAAGCTATTTAAGAACATTCCCGTTTCAGACTGCTAACTACCCTCCTCTTTATTTTTACCACGTTAAGGACAGTGTTGTAAACCCTTTGAGCGATGCTGAATAATTGCTTCCATTTCAGACGGTAAAGGCACTTCTGACGTATGGTCGTCCAGTTAGCACTTGAAGTGATAACTTTTGCTGGCGTATACACAGAAGTCTAGATGTAAGATATGCTCTGTGGGCAACAGCCTGTTTATTTTCTTTCCTAGGCACGCGGTTAAACCACATTGTACATCCTGTGCTTATAAAATTCCAGAAGGGTTATATCATAGTGCATGCTACTAAAGTGTGTGATTTATATCACCAGATATAAACTGCTACATCTAGAGATAAACCTATTGCTTATAATGAACTCAAGATTCAGATAACTCTGTGGTTCCACTACCTATGTTGATTTTTAAGGTCACTGTCTTTTATAAATAGGTGTGATTTAAAAGGCATATTATGAGTCATTTTTTATAAGACTTGACTAGAGATCGGATTGTGCACATAAAACATACAGGGTCCTTTATGCAAATGGGTGCAGACGGATCTGTTGTCTTTGAATCTCTCTCCAAGCCAGCTAGACGTGCCGCAGTTGCCAAACTAGAAGCCAGATAGCAGTGTTAGCTCGTGCTGTGCCCAAAGGAATGAGCTCAGGTCAAGCCCAGAGCCAGCGCCGAGCTGGAGAAAGTTTGGCCCAAACTGGTTGAACAGGCTGTTGAAATCCTGGATCCTTTCATTACAGCTGCGCCCAGGGCTCCCCGTTCCCATGTGCCCTTTGCCAGCTCAGCCCCGCAGCTCCTTCTCTAACGTGTGATATACAAAGCTCGTGATATACAAAGCTCGGGGCAGAAAGACCTCCCTCCTCCCAGGCCCTATAGCTGCGCTTTCTGCCTTCCCGCCTCTTCCACCTGCAAGTCCTGCGGGGATGAGGTAACCGCTCCAATTCCCAGGGAAAGCTGCTGGAATCCACTTTGCAGGCGGCGTCTGTCCACACCTGTACGTGCTAGCGAGCTCCCAGCGGGAGGAAGTGACCCTGTCCCACACTGTCTGCACAATTCAAGTAAAATAGATTTCCTTACTTAATCACCTCCAGTTTTCAAATGCAACTCGTGATTCTGAGTGCCCAAATGGAGCTACTTAGCAAAGTATCAGCTTTAAAGAGGGGGCAGACTCAATATTGGGCGAAATCAGGTCCTTCAAATGTGCCACCAAGCTGTTTCTCCAAATCATACTTGAAATGATAAAGCTGACTCAGAACTCTGCACTATGTGATACAAACCCTTTAAGCAAGAAGAAGTAAATTCAGTGCACAAACGCTGTTAAAAAACCCTCAGTGCTTTTTTAATCTTTCCTTCTGCCAGACACTCACATAATTTCAGGCTATTGTCTTTGACTTGAATAGTATTCCTGACCTTTTGCACTGCGGATTGTTTATAATCAAAAAGAAAAAAAAGGAAATTCAATAGCTATTTGTTTTATAATGTACCTCTGTCAGAGATGGAAGGAAGTACAATAGCTTTTGTAATTATTAATTCTTCGAAATAATATACTTTTCCAGGATCCAATTAATTTTGTTATTAATCAAAATGCCTTCTTGGTCAACTATTAAAAGAAGTCTAGACACTGCATATTATTGTGTGCAGTATTTTTAGATTTTCCAGTTTGATTCAAAACACACTAAAAGAGGGGCCCCAGAAAATGACCATCTAGAGACGGTCTATGGCAAAAATCCAGAAACCATTTTTAATGGAATGGAGCAAGCATGAGCTGAGATCATTCTTTAGCCTTGGAAAAAAAAAAAAAAAAAAAAAAGAGAAAAAAAAAAAAAAAGATGTTTTTAGGAAGAGATTTCCAAGGGGATTATGGTTTGCCCTGCGCAAACAATACGGAGGATTTCCAGTCTGCATCGTGCCTTCGATGAGAAGGGCGCCCGCAAAGGATGCAAAAAACAAAGTCCTCCAGAACTAATGAGGAGGGGGAAATATGCCCTCGGTGTCAGCAAACAATAGTTGCTTGTGCACACAGCAGAGTTACGGCAAACTCTGCGGCCGAGCGAGCTCTTAAAACGTGGATTTACTCATCGGAGACATTCTGCTTCAGTGAATTAATAGGGAGGGGTATTTAAGAAACGCCAAGTCATATTAGATGTTATCCTGTTTTCCTCTTAATTTGGGAGCCAGCAGAGGCACTAAGGTGAAGTACTAAAAGTGACCTGGCTTTCGGGAACCTTTGCGAATTGTCAAAACAGTTTTGCCTTTGTGTTTGAAGTGAGATTGATGACGGCGGACGCAGAAAGAGGAAGCGGGATAAAGAGGCAGGACAGACTCCTCGGCGTAAAGGGGTTAATTTTCAAACCCAGGGCTCCACTGGGCAGTCAGACCCGGACCTTGAAACGGGCATGTCATGAAATGGATCCAAAATCCGGATTTGCCTTTGATGTCAAATGTTGGGGCACATCCAAATAATCTCATACTTTCTCATTAAGATGTCTTTATCTTAGGACTTATATCGGGGAGTTCGTCACAAGGGTCAACTTAATGGTATGACAGAGTCTAGTGGGCTCAAAAATTTCTGTTTACTGAGTGTAGCACATGGGTGCAGAACAAAATTTGGAAATCTGCATTTCCTTTAGAAACGTTTTATTTCTCACAAAAATGAAATATTGTTTACACTCAAGAAAACTAGTGCATGTTTCTAATGGTGGTGCCTTTGGACCTCGGGCTCCTGCAGTTACTTTTGTTCAGCTCTTCCTGAGCTTTGCTTAACTAGTTTTTAAACTCAACTAACAGGAAAGGGCAACCCTTTGCTCTGCGTTTGGGAGCACACGGCTCCCAGAAGCGGCGATACGGGTCCCCCCCAGTTGGCGTTGAGGTTAAAACCAGGCTCTGCAAGGCCCGTTGCTCAACAGCCCCCGTGCCGTTCGTTTCCGTGTCCCTTGGATGATTTGGGCCCGGGCGGGCTCCCCGCGCCGCGCGG
>NW_020455204.1:13273786-13390679 GCF_003342845.1 Nothoprocta perdicaria | reverse complement strand
GCAGGCGGCGCGGGCCCCTCTCCTGGCCCGTCCTCGCCGCCGCCGCGGCTCGGGGTCCCGGCGCACAAAGGCTCCCGCTTTGGCTGCGCGAAGTTGAGGGTCCCGGCTCGCGGCGGAGCCTCCTGGTGCGGGCAGGTTCCGCCGTCTCGCTAGCGAGGCACCCGCGCTCCCCCGGGGTACGGGCGCCACGTGCCCCGGTCCCAGTCCCCCACCCCGTGCCCCGCTCGCCGTGGCGAGTTTTCGTGGTTGGCTTCCTGCTGCCGTTGCAGCCCCCGAGCCCCACAAGCCGCACGGGATTGCAAGGAGCGGTCGTTGCCATCGCTTGCAGTCCCGCGAGGGACACTTAGCCGTGCAGAGTGTGTCACCGTAACAACAGGCACTCTCCGAGCTCCTGCAGCTGGTGGGTAACAACGGGTTTCCTGCAGGTGCGCGGCTCCCGCTCCCACCTGCCGCCGTACGCTGGCTGCTGCCGTCCTTGCCGTGTCCCGAGTTCTGCCGCACGTTTTAAGTGCCACGTCCTTAATTTTGGGACACTGTGAATGCTTGTGACCTCCCTCTGTGCATTCAGGGAGGAGAGGAGTGGGATGTGTCTGCGTTTCACCTGCCTGCCCCCGGCACCTGGCTGGTGGAAGGGGTGCTGTGCATGTCCAAAGCGAGGGCCTGCTGTGACGGTGTCGCGGTGTGCCTGTGAGCGCCGGTCTCCTTGTGCAGTACGGTGCCTGTGAGCGGGGTCTCCCCATGGGGTTAGGGTGTCTATGAGCGCCTGTGTCCCTGTGGGCTTTTGGTCCCCGTGGCATTACGGTGTCTGTGAGTGCAGGTCTCCGTGTGGGTTACGGTGCTTGTGAGCGTGGTCTCCCCATGGGGTTAGGGTACCTGTGAGCGTCTGTGTCCCTGTGGGTTAGGGTGCCTGTGAGCATGGTCTCCCAGTGGGGTTAGGATGCCTGTGATCGCCTGTGTCCCCGTGGGGATCGGTGCCCATGAGCGCTGGTCTCTCCGGAGAGTTAGGGTGCCTGTGAGCTCCTGTGTTCCCATGGGGTTCAGTGCCTGTGAGTGGGGTCTCCCCGTGGGGTTACGGTGCCTGTGAGTGGGGTCTCCCCGTGGGGTTACGGTGCCTGTGAGTGGGGTCTCCCCGTGGGGTTACATTGTCTCGGCGCTGCTGCGACCGGGTTAGCAAGAGCAACAGCCTGCTTGGGGGTGGGGTGGAGATGGTGGTTGGTGCTTTTGTTCTCATGGGGAAGGTGGCATTATGGTATTTTGTTGTTCTGTTTGGCTATAGTGGTGTTTCCAAATCTCCCCTCTTGTTTGTTAAAAAGCAGATTCAAGCTCTTGCTTGATTTCTGTCCTGATAAGGCTTCTTGTGGCTCCTACACATTTTCCTAATTATATGTTCTGTAGGGAAGTGGGTCTTGTTTGTTATGGTTCCTGGAGCTTACAGTTTGAAAGGTTAGAGTTGAAAGAATTAAATGCTTTTAAAGATTGCTCTGAGTGTTAGTTGGTCTACACTCTAGTTGCAGGCTAAATTTTCTATGTTTCAGTTCACTCACCTGAATATTTGACCTTTCCTTTATTGAATGTAAGAGGCTTGTTAGAAGTTTATCTTAGGTCTATTACACTACTTTTGTGCTTGTAGATATGCTGAAGTGTTGAGAAAGACAACTCCTAGGTTTTTATTTTGTTTTAATGACTTGTCCAATAATTTGAGCAGTAGAAAAATATGGCATTTAACCATAATAATAATAATTAAAAAAAAGTCTGTGGGATTTAAATGCTGCCGTTATTGCTCAGAACTCTAAGTTGAGCAACTCTCTGAAAACCCAAGTCACATTACTTTCTTATGGGTAAGTATTTTATTCTTGGGTAAAAAACAGAAGATTGTTAGGAATGGTTAATATTAAAACTTTATTGCATTGAGAAGCAGAAGTTTTTTTATTTATGTTCCATTCTTGGGGTGCAGCTCTGATATTGAGTTGTTTGTGTATATTACAATTAAAATTTGATGATAATTCAGTAATGACTTTTTTCACAAAATACAACAATTGGTAAAGACGGGTCTCTTCTACACTTTTTTTTTTTTTTTTGAAAAAGACCAGAATACTTTTTTTTCTGTAAAAGCTGTCAGGTGCATAGGAAAAAAAATGGAAATTAATTTAAAATTAAAATCGAAGTACCCAAATACAGTACTCAACATAGTACTCAAATACTACATTTCCTTTTAATATGTGACTTCCAAATCTTATAGGTGCTGAAACTTTGAGATAATACATGATTTTTCTGTAGTGAGTGTCAGCTGAATGTAAAACTATATTTTTTTTTCTGTGAAAATTGTACGGCTAAAAGTGAACTATGATATATAGGTTACACTTTGCTGGACTGTAATAGTAAGGATTCGCTCTATGAATTGTCTTTCTGGGAGAGTCGATGTCCTTACCTCTTTTGTATTTACAGCATGTTATGCATTTCTACCTATATCACAAAGGACATTTTCATCGGATTTCTTTATGTATATAGTATTATGACTGAACCTAGGGTTTTCCGGTGGCAAAACTAGATATAATGAGAAGTGACACAAAAAAAGTGAAACAAGCCACTGAAAATGAACGATTTAGCATTTTAAGGAAGTGGATAATTTATGGCTGGAACAATAGGATAGTATTTTGTGCAGTATTTCTGTTTTGACTAGTGAGTGATTTAGGGGAACCCATAATTTTAACACTACTGAATTAAAGAAGATGCTGCTTAACTAGAGATGCATATTTTCAGTATGAAGCATTTTGTTTTAAAATATTGCTTATACCTCAGAAATACCTATGGGCCTCAGCTACATTGAGAATCACTATGCTAGGTCTAATACAACCATACAGTAGAAAGAATTGCCACTCCTAAGAATTTAATGTTATTTAAAATGAGATTGAATGCAGAATGGTGTCTTCTGTGCCTGCTCTGTTGTCTCAGATAACCTCGATGGGCTGAGACACTCCATAGCATCGAACTATGCTAGAAAATGGTGCAGGGAGCAATAATGCAGAATCTTGGTGAATATTAGACATAACGTTGAGTGTTTAATTACCGCTGAAAATCTCTGTAATAGCACTACACAAGACAGTGCTTTTTCTGTTTTTCAGGGCTTCTCAACCCATTTCAATAACAATTCAAGTAAATGGTCTTATCACTGATATGGTGTTTTCCATAGGCTCAGTAATGTGGAAAACACATGCATGTGTTTTAGTAACACTTGTCAAAATATCAGACTATTTAAGCTATGTATGTGAATTAGTCATGCCAAAGCTCTGTGGTTAAGAGGTGTTTCCTGATCCAGAGAGCTGACACTTTACGGGCAAGTGAAAACGCAGCACATCTACGATGACACAGGAGTACATTTGGTACCAGTGCAGTGCATTTAATTGTGGCAGTGGTGGTCTAGGCATGCCAGCCAGGTGGTTGTTTGGGTTTCTTTGGGTTTAGTAAGAACTTCGGGGGGGGGGCGGGGGGGGGGGGAGATTTTCTTGAGAAGATGGTGCTGTTTTGTGGATGCCTACATGTAGTTCTCTTAGCAGTTATGAGGGCACCACAAGAGAAGTTTGAGGATGAAGGCAAAACAAACAGGTTGTCAAAGCTGGCACTCCTTTGAAGATAACTGTGCTGCATGTGGATTAATAGTTTGGGGATGGAATTTTTTTTTTAAGAGTGAAAGTCATTATAATAGGGGTTTACAAGATAATGTTTGGGTTTTTTTTGAAACACATTGGGAAGCCCTGAAAAAGACAAAAAACAATTGAATACATTTATCACTGGTGTGGTGTTTTCCCTAGACTCAGCAATATAGGAAATGTTTGCATGTTTTTTAGTACCACTTGTTGAAGTATCAGAGTGGTATCAGGCTAGGATGGGAAGTGAAAGGGGTGCCCTGATGAGGTGCAGGGAGACTTGTGTGATCTGCTGTTAGGCTAAAAACACTCTGTATAGAGGAGCAGGAGGAATACACAGAGTAAGGACAAGTGTGGGTTTCAAAAGATTGAGAAAGGTGCTGTAGTAGTTCAGAAGCAAATGTCTGTGACCACTGGATAGGAGTTTAAGCTGCTAAATGTGCCTTACTGATGTAGTTGGCGTTGTCATGATCTCAAAACCACGTTATTTTTAGGAGCTACAGAGTTGTGGCTTGAGGGCTGATGCTCAGTGAGGGGTCCTGAAAGATGAGGAACTGTGGCTGTGGAAGGGAGGCTGGAGCAGTGATGCAGAAAATGAGACCCGTAGCTTGTGTGTGCTGAGACCGAGCTGGTAGCAAGGCAGCTGTATGGAGGTGCACAAGGCACGTGCTGAGATGGTGCTTGCAGCAGGTGTGAAGCAGAGAGCCCTTTCTGACCTGCTGGCAGGGAGAAGGCAGTTAAAAGCGGATTTGTATTCTAGTCCTAGACAAAGTGCAGGTGAATGACAAAAGATGCAGGACAGAAAGCTATAAAATGGTTCGTGAAATGAAAGGTGAGCGAGGAGGCTCCTTCAGAAAGCTACACTGATGGGACAATTGGAGTGATAAGCAATGAATAGGAGAGAAGAGAGCCAGGGAAACTAGGGGGAATATTTCTAGAAAAGAGGCTTTACTGATAGTCTGGGGTGATTGACAGATCAAGGAAGAAAAAGATTAAATAGTGTTTATGAGCTTCATGGTAAAGTTTGGCTAAAAGATATCTGAGTGTTTTCAGTGAAACTCCGGGAGTGATAACTGGATTTTATAGACTGTAGGAAGAGTCTGAGGATAGGAACTTCAGGCTACAGTTTTTACTGCCGCTGTAGGTTTAAACACCGTGCTTATTAAGATTTGAGTAATAGCATAACTATGGCTATTGTGCTGTGCATGGGCGCAGGAGATGAGTGTTAAAGGTTGTTGGGAAAAACTCATTTACAATCAAATGAGCAGATGGTTTTGTGTGACTAAACTTTTAAATTGTTATAAGGAGCACTTCAGTATCCTAAATCGGGCTGTTGGGAAATCCTTTGAGAAGTGTATTTTTCTGAGATGCTGACAAATATATTTTGAACCTTTTGTGGTTTCAGTAGGAACAATTTATGAAGTTATGCTCTTGAATGGGATTTTAAATGCTTTAATCTTTTATTCATTATTTTAAGTAGCTCAATCTTTTCTGATTTATTATGATGGATATGGAATGTAAATTTCAAATGTAATCGTTTTTTATAGCTTGATTACTGTATAAATAGAATAATAAGTGAGCTGTTATATTGGGTGTATGTGATTTCTCCATTTTTGTTTAAAAAGAAGTCCAGAACCAGTGTCTCTTTGCAGTAAAATTGTTTTTTTAATTTTTTTGGAAGTATGATATTCTCTACTATGAGTTATTTAAATGATTATGAATTTGTGAGTGAAAGGAGGGATTGCTCTT
Organism: Nothoprocta perdicaria; assembly: GCF_003342845.1. NCBI lineage: Eukaryota > Metazoa > Chordata > Aves > Tinamiformes > Tinamidae > Nothoprocta > Nothoprocta perdicaria. Next base: position 13,385,286 of record NW_020455204.1, on the reverse strand, counting down.
TCCTCTGATTTGCCTTTTGCAGTAATAGTCAAAAATATTTATATTTTTAATAGTCATTAATATTAACTTTTTGATCCTGTTTTTAAATGACAAAATTGCTTCATTTTAGTTGTTTATAGTTATTAATATTAACTTTTTGATTTTATTTTTAAATTAAAAAATTGCTTAATTTTATAAGGTGACCTATAGCAGCAATAATTTAAGAATATCTTTAAAAATAGCATTTTCATGATGAAAGGTTTTTTTTTAAGGGTTTTTTTTTTAAGTGAAGGATAAGGTTACGGTACATTGCATACCAATCTTGCACTACATTTATTTCTGATAAAATTGAAGAAAGACACTGTAATTCTGAATACTACTACTTTTTTTTTTTTCTCAATGTTTGTCTTATGCGATACATATAAATATTTTTGGGAATTATGTAGGTAGCTTTACATTTAAAGGGCACATCATATCAACTGAGTTTTAATTTTACTGAGAAATGGTGTCCTGAATCTTATCACCCTAAAATCTTTGGATGTTAATTGTGAGCACTTGGTTAGCTGGGCTCTGTGGTGCTGTTAATATGCTGAATCGCTGCTTCCCAAGAGCATTTCACAGGGAAGATGCACTTTAAGTGTATTTTTAAAAATTTATAGTTACCTCACTTTTTGGAAAAAATGTAGCAATTAAATTTTCTGTTTGCTTTAAAACAATTGTTTATTTTTTCCTGTGTACTTAGTTTCATGGGTAAGATATACATTTTGGTCAATAGGATTATAAGAAAGGTTTACAATTATAATAAATTTGAATTCTTAATGGGTTTTCATTAGATTTATGTAGGAATACTTGTAATGTTTTAATATTTTCACATTTGTTTTAAACATAATTGCAGTAATTAACATTGTATGAGGCAAATATGAAATTTTGCTCATCCATTTTTTTACAGTATAGAAATTCAGAAAAAGGAGCTGAAAATTTTATTTGAAGAAGAAACTATTAGCAGAAAGGAGCAATTTTTCTTAGCATTATTTCTTACTGAGTCTTGGAGATGTAAACTTTAAACTCAGAATTTGACATCTCATTTCCTGGTGTTCTACTTGTTTTTGTCTATGTTAATGTGTGTATATGTATGCATATATGTAGATATGCATACAAATATGTGCATATTTATTTTTCAGTGATTGGTACCTTTTTAAAACATAACTTATAACTTAAACTCTCATTGCTTATTGAGTCTTGTGTGTAACATCATAAAATTGGACAAGTTTTCAGGGTTTTAATAATTTAATATCATAAAACTTTCTGAAAAATGCTTCTTGTTAACTGAAGTTTACATAGCCAGAAAGTGATATATTGCCATTTATCTTCCTGCTTTTGTGCTTGTAAAGGTGTAAAATGTGTATTTGCAGTGTAAATATTTTACCAAGAAAGAAGGAAGGTTGGAGTTTTAATATATATAGTGTGAGAAATCTCTTGACTAAAGTAGTATTTTTGCATCCTTAAAACAGACAGGTTGTAACTTCATAAGGACAGACATTGTTTTTATGTCCTACTTAGAAATTTTTTAATTTCAAGAAGCTTGTTTTGTCTACAGAATTTTAACGTAAGATATAATCATTACAGTGTTTTTAATTATTCAGATTATTTGATGACTAACATGATACTGAGAAATTATCTGCTCTTAATTGAAGTGATCTGAATAGTTTTGTTAACAGCATCTGTCTTTAGTAGGTTTGTCTGGCCTTTCTTTGGACACATCTTTATATATAAATAGGCCTTGAAAACTTTTATTATTTAATCTAAATGTAATGAGCAGCTTAAATAAAAGCAAGGTAATTGTTTCACTTGGAAAACATGAAGACGTTGAGATGGTTTTATTAAACTGTAACCTTTCCTCATTTGTTTGCTATTCAAGAGCAATCTCATTTTCACTGTAATTGTTTGGCCTGCTTGCATGAAGTGGCATTTAATCAGTATATTACAAATCCAGAGAACTTTATATAATAGACAACAGGCTGTATTGCAACTGATTACTTTTGACTGCCCAGCTTGAGATTACACCTGTTGCTTTATTTAATTTTTCTGCTTCTGGTGGATGAGATTCGAGCGTGTGTGTTGCAGTGGCTCCTAATTAAAGCCTTTTGGTTGGCACTCATATAACAACCATAAATAATTAGCTTAACAAACACCTAAAATTTTCACATTCTGAGTACCTATGTTGTTTCTGTACCTGCCAGAAAATAGTCTTTCTCCTAATGCTTTTAATTGTGTTACTTGCTCTGTGGAACTTCGTCTGCACCTTTTTTTCTAAGTTAGACTTGTGGCATATTTCCAATGTGTGGTGCTTTGGGAGATGACCAGGAAGCTTGGTATCAGAATGAAACTTGAGCAGGCAGCCATGAAATTTAGGCTTTTCTGAGTTTGAGAAAGGGAACTGCATTGTGTAAAGTACTAGTCCCTATTTTTTACTGGCCCATAGTAACAGCACAGAGTAAAAAAATACTCTGTAGGCAATATCCTGCTTCCCTTTCCCTGGCAACTCGTGTTTTAACTCTATAATTTAATTTTGGCTGGGAGCAGTAGCAGAGGATCTTGCAGCAGGATTTGGTTTGCAAATTGTGGATTAGGTACTGATGGTGTAGGCAATAAAGTTAAAGTTGTATGCTCGGTATATGAATTTGTGAAACAAGACTTTCATCAGGCTTTGATAGAGTAGAACACCTGATTAATGGGTTAATTGTTTCAGCAGTGTGCTTATATAAAGTTCCTTTATATAAAAGGAACTTTAAAATGAAGGGTTAGAGAATCAGAGAGGGGTTTGTACTTGCTCTGAATTTATGCTGTTATGGAAGGAGCTTTAAGGCCTGGCCTAATAGGATAAATAATAATTAAACTTACTTGTTTTGTTGTTGTTGTTCCAGCTGTTTGCGCTATAACCCTTCATGCCCTGTGCATGAAAAAACAACCATGAGGAAAAAAGCAGGGACTTGTCAAGGTCAAATGGAGCATCCATGCAGAGATGGGGACAGAATTACTGTCTCTTGGTTCTGTTTTTTTTTTTTTTTTTGTGCTGTGGAGTTGTTACAGGTCAAAATCCTGTCGAGGGTTTTTCTTAGGTGGGTTTTCTTAGGTGGAATCTTGTGTCTTCTCTCCATATTAGGACTGTGCGAAAGTGAGAGATGAGTTGAAGACATAAGAGTTACCTAGATTTTTGATTTGTATAACAAAAAGATATAGTGAGGAAGACCAGAAGTAACCATATTCTCTGTTTTTGTAATAGTGCAGAATATTAGAAAGATGCTGCTCCTACGGAAATTGAGATGCAAGCAATGGGTAGGGTATGGACAATGAATGAATGTGGCTTCCCCCAAAATGAAGTTGCAGATAGTGCTAGTGTGCAGCGGCCTTTTCTTTGTGTTCCTGAAGAAACCAACCCTGTATAGATATTGGAGTTTTTAAATTCAAAATACTTTGCTGCGTTTTGATTCACCCAGCCAGCCCTGGCATCAGTAGTGAGTGTAAGAATTCACAAAGGGGGGGAAAAAAAAAAAGTTTTATGGAAGGACTGGTATTCTGCAGCATGTGGGTTTCCTTTCATGCTCTCTTAGTTTAGTAGTAGATATGCAGTGATGACTAGTAAAAAGCTAAATATTGTAATATCTTCCAGAAATGAGGGGGATATAGAACTATTTTGAACATGTCTTTTCTGGCCAAGTATTTTTCTGCCAAACTTCTATTCTTCTACTGTTGAGTATTTCTTTGCCAGCGCTGAATCCTGGAGATTTTTGTATTCCATTTTTTTTTACCATTGTGAGGTTGGTGTAAGTCCTACTTTTTTTTTTTTTTTTTTTTTTAATAGGCACTACAAATCTCTTGCTAATAAATCTCTTGCAGAACAATTAATAAAAATACTTGGCAGCTACTTTGGAAGAGGCACATTTGACACACTGGGAAATGCTTTCAGTTAATACAGGTGATACTAACTCTGAATCCCAGTAACAATGTCAGAGTTGGCTCTTTAGATATGTCTTCCTGAAAGTAGTAAACTTGCAATATTCATTTCTTTGCTGCTGATTAGGAAGATGAATGTGTCTGTCTGTAAGTGTGATAAAAGAACAGAGTGTACAGAAACAGAAAATAGGGAGCTTTCCAGATTTGAAATCACTTCTATCCATAAAGGTCATAGCCAATGGGATGGTTAAAGCATAGGAGCTTATTATCTATTTTAATTATTTAAATGCAGGTGTTATCCAGGTGCAGTTTTGGTAGTATTGTAAATAAAGTTCATGTCTGCCATACTTCCATTTAGATCGTACTATAATACTGAGAACTACATTAAAGCAAACACAGAAACTTCTTATTTGCAGCAGGCAAGCTACCTGTTTTCCACAATAGTTAACAGGCAAAACAAAGATATTATTATGAAATAATGTTTGAAAAAAAAATCTACTGAGAAGTTTTGCTTGCAGTTAACATGTTGAAATGGTAAGTCATTCTTTGAATGGCAGCAAAGGAAACGTGGCGCTGTTTCTCCCAGTCATTAGCAAGGGCTGCAGGCTGCTCTTACTGCATCTCTTGAGTTGTATGGAAAATTGTTCTTCCTTCTGACTGGCTCCAGCAGCCGTATCTAACTTTTCTGCTAGCACTAGATGAAAACTGACCTCAGCAGGTGCCTTGAAGGTGCATATTGAGGCCAAGATTGGAGCAAGTCCTATGTTCCCTGAATCTAGGCCCAACTTCCATATGTAAATAAAATATATAAGAAGGAAGCTCTTTGGACATATGCAGTTGTATCTTGGCGAAGCTCTGGAAAACATTTCTGGGCAAACTCTGTATTCTCTGTGCTTCCAGTACTTGGAGAACAGTCAGGAAGAGTGTCCTGGATCTTAACCGTTGCACCTTGTGGCTGCGTGGCACTTGGAGCTGGCAGTGGGCTAGTTAGGCTTGCCAGTTTGCAGACTCATTAAGATAACGTTGCATCAGATCAAGTTTAAAGGTTTATGCTTTTCAGTTGGAATAATTCTTAGAGTCCCCTCCGCACTGTGCCAAAAAGAGACCTGTATTTGCCAGAAGTTATTAGGCAGTAGTGAGTTTTTTATGTGTAGGGATAAGAGCGTTCTTTACTTACCAAGATAAGTTTCCTGTATGCTTCTGTTATATAGAATTCAAGTTCTGGTTACTGTTGTTTAAGGTACTTTCTTAACATAGATTGAACTGATTACTTGACACTTTCTCTATGGTCTTCATTCTTTTCCTCCTTAATGTCCTGATTTTGGGCTTCATCCTTCAGTCATGAAGGTCTTGTAGAGTTTGCTCCATGCTTGGTCTTTTGTTTTTTTTCCCCTCCCTGAGACACAAGATACCTTCCCTTCCTTGCACTCCCCAAATAGTTTTTCTAGTATTATCTCCTTTTCCTTTTAAAATCAGTTGAAGAATGTTTATTTATAGACACTGAATTAAAATTTCTTTAATTCTATTTTAGATCCAGTCAATGCTGCTTCCTCTTGTGTTTACAGCATGTGAGATGGGTATGTTGTTGTGTTCCTTGTTCTCCGCAGTTTTCGCAGCTGCTGGCTGTCTGGAGCTCATGAGGTCCAATACGGAGCATCATCTCCATTAGCTGCAGAAGGGGAGGTTGCTGTTGTTCCTCAAGCAGCCTACTAAGTAAACAGCTGCATGTTGCTAGTTAAGCCCAAATCCTGATCCTTGCTTTTGGGACTTGGAACTTGGTCTAATGAGTGTTTCTAATCTTGAAAGAGAGTGTTTTTACTGAGCACTGGAACTCTGCTTGTTTCCTAACTGTACTTATTGCTGTATTTACAGAATATGTGAAGACTATGGGGAAAAATTGCAGGAGTCAAGAAGCCATGATATCTTCTGTAACAAAAGATAAAACATTGACCCAGAAATGAAGAGAATTAAACATATGAGGGAAGCCTAAAAAGATCGAAGCTGTTAGCAGTAAGAAGGCAGAAAGCGTACTTGGGGAAGGGGAGGAAAAAGGAAGAGTGGAAGATCACTTTATTTTGGAGGAGTTTCATTCTTTCTTTTCACTACCCTTCTCTCTTTTGAAGTGTCACATTCTTTTTCACGAGGGACAGATAAACTAGGACTTTGAATGAGTGCAGAGTTATTACTGCAATTTGTTGCTTGTGGCTTTGTAGGGAATATATTGAAAGCTGTGCCGAAATGGGACACTTCGTTCTTAGTAATGTAGTGTATTTCTAAAGCAACAGAAGTGGGAGAAAGGATTGTTTTGGAAGTGATGAAAGTAAACAAAGGAGAGCTTAGATCAGCTTCTGAAGCTCAGCTCTGTAAACAGGCACTGCCAAAACTTGTGTGTGTGTGTGCAGATAAACTTCAGGTTGTTTATTAATGCTGCTTTATGTTACACCACTTGCCTTATTTGCTGTACAGAAAGTTTCTTCTAAACTAGGCGAGCAAAAACAGCATAGATAACATTCTGTATTAAGTTGTAGCCTCTCTTTTTGTCTGTTCCAGTAGTTGAATGCCAACATTACATTTACTTTTCATAATACTTTTGAGGATGTTACAGAAATGACACACATGCTGGCTTTTAATATAGGTAGAAGACTATTGTTTTGATTGAACTGTTTGGATTGAAATATTTCTGTCCTACATTTGTTCTGCTCCTCGTAGAATGAATCTTTTTGTTTGTTGATCTGGTATATACTTGCCGTGAGCTTGTATACTGTTGTATCACAAAAATACCAATTTTAAAGATTGCTGTCAGGGCATTCCTGTGATACACAAGAAGGATGCGCTTTTTCTTTCAGTACTGAGTCAACTGTGTGAGTTTATGCTCTGTGACTAAGCAGCTCCTGTAACCGGTTGGCTGAAATAATGGCCCCTAGATTTGGGGATTAGAGATTTAAAAAAAAAAAAAAAAAAAAAAAAAAAAAAAAANAAAAAAAAAAAAAAAAAAAAAAAAAAAAAAAAAAAAAAAAAAAAAGTCCTGTGGATATCAGAATCAAATAAGAGATGCCACCAGCCAGCCTTGATGTGGGCAGCTTTTGGATAAAAGGAAGCTTTGCAAATTCAGCCTTGCAACTCTGAACTATAGTTGCAGAAACAGGAAGCAAACACTTAAGCTTCATCCCAGTTCTTTACTGCTCCTTCTGTCTGTGTCTTCTTTCTTTTTTTTTCACTGGTTTCTTAATTTCTGTCCTGGAAGCCAAAAGTAACTTCATGCTGTTTTCCTAAGAACTGAGTCATTTATTGGCTTCTCTTTTGTCTAATATCTGTAATGGAATCCACCATTTTTTTTCAGCCTGAGGCTCTTTATTGCGTTGTCCACTTGCTTTTTGTGTTCCTGTCTAAGTCCTCTCGTTTCCTTAGTCTGCATGTGTCCTCTCTAAAGTGTCTACAGCGCTAGACACGGATATCTACAAGATAGACTAGAAAGTGTCTGTCTGTTAGAAACGTCTTTCTGAGGACTCGGAATTCATTGTGCGCCATATCTTGGCACCATGTCATACCTGTAGGTAGCCAGTATTTACCTGGAACTTAAACAGCCTACAAACCTTTTTCTGTTGGGTGACATTCAGTGTGAAGCTCTTTAAACAGGGGCCATAGCAGGCCTGAAAGGAGGGCCTGTGTCTGTTCTCCTTACATGGACAATTGGGATCTCTGGTGCTCTCAGGACCTCTCTATGTTCCCTGTGTGCTCTGAGGAGCGCTGCCTGATGGTGATTGTGTCTTAGATTGTCCCCTGGGGTGCTTGGCGTGGTTAACAGATGTTCTTGTAAGGATATTGTTTAGAAGTAATGTAGGTGAGCAGCAGTTGGGTGCCCATCATGGCATTGTCTACGCAGTTAAATGAAAAGTTTGTTTCCTAAAGCACATGGCACTTTTAATTGGCAAATTCTGGAAAAAGCTGGAAAATCTTTCCTTTAGGGCAGAACTTAAACTGTGTGAGCTGGGCCTGCAGCTTCCTTTCGAAGAATGTCTTATTCTCTTCCTAAAAATTAGAAACATCTGGCAGTAGTGCTGTTTTACATATGGGGCCAACGCAAAGCGCATCAGGACCTTCAAATGTGGAAGCTCTGTTCTCTTATTTATTTAGCTTTTCCTTTTGAAAAGCAAATATGTGACTAGAGGAACATGGTTAAGCTTTCTGTTTTGGGTCCAGATTGCAGTTAGTGAAGCCTTTGAATGACTGTACCATGGATGACAATTGGCTTTTATACGTTTCTTCACTCGGTAGCGGCATTTTATTGAAGTGTTCAGGTCCAAAGTAAATATCTGGGGCTTCTGAGCCAAGTGACTTGTGGGCTGCTGAGGTGCCACTCCAAGAAGAAGTTGGTGTTGTTGGTTTGTTACGGATGAGGGGACCCTTCAAGGCTGATGCTGCTGTTAATGTCACATTGCTCTGGTATTCTCCTAAAGCCCTGTTCTATAGCAGGCCTCTCCCTGGTGTCTTGTCTGCACTGCTGGTCTCCAAACATGCGTTCTTTGTGCTGTAAAGTGTGCTTGCACTGTGCCAGGGGACTGCTGCTAATAGTAAGAAAATCAAATTTTGCTACCTCACTGTTGCAGTTTTCGCCTGCTTCTTTCGCTTTTTAGTTATGATATGGAAACATTGATGGCTTTACAGCTTTTATGTTATATTCATGCTCTTGTATTTAGCTGTAGGGAAGTTGGCCTTTCCCCCCCTCCCTCAGGGGGAGTTTCCAGTGTAAATGGAAAAAAAAAATACAAAACAGAAGTGAAAAATACCTCAGGCTTCCAAACCTGCCACTCATATTTCACTTCTCCCACACCCTCTTCATCATAGGAACAGCCTGCCCTTCTTCCTCTGTCCCCACAGTAATGCTCTCTATTTAAAGCCTTTATAGATAATGTGGTAACTAAGCACACAAATTATTACAACAACCTGTGAACCACTGAAGAAATAAGAAATTTAAATTACCTAATGTAATACTTTTCAAGTGTTTATCTCTAAATTGCCATGGTGTTTTATTAGGCTTTCTTCGGGCTAGTAAACGTAATTTGATACCTGTTTCAAGAGATTTATAGTCATAAATAAAATTAGTGTAAATTCCATACTTCTTCTTTTTTTAATTTAAAAATCTGTTTAAACCAGGGGCCCTAAAACTGTGTGTAACTCTGCAGGTGAGTTGTGTTTTGTATTTTATAAGTTGTCATTAGAATCCTGGAGACCTTCTGTTTATCACTCAACACTTGAACAAACTGCTTTTCACCTATGCCTGGGTGTCCAGCATCTAGACAGCACACTGGAAGATTTGTAAGATGAAATGCTGATATTATGTTCAGTAACATGTATGCTATTATGGCAGTATTTAAAGCTTCCCGTAGCCGTGTAAGGTAATTTAAACAGTTTAAAATTGACACTGCAAATTTCCCTTATTGGTTTTAACTGTTTTGCATGTGCTTTTGTCAAGTAGCAAGTATATTTTCCCCGAGTCATTCTGCAAGCATTGGCCATAATAAACCTGGAGTTTCCTGTCTTACGTATCCCTTATGGTGAGGAAAGTCTAGGGACAATAACATGAACTATTTCATCCCTAGTGGGCGAAGTTGAACATTTAGTTTAGCTAAGTGTATTCTTCCTTTCCAGCCAAATGGCGTACGCAAGCTGACGTGCCAGCTGTCAAACAGGCTGTAGTTTCCAAGTTCTGCTCTTTCTTCGATCGCATCAGTATTTTGGAAATATCTGTCCAGCACCCTGTTTCCACAAAACTCATTACAACTTAATTATCTTTTGAAAAATCTGCTCTTCTTCTAAATTCAGTTATTGATCTGTGAGTTCCAAAATTGTTGGAAGGAGGGTGAATCAGTTTTAAGCTTCATTGTTTAGTAAACTGTGAAACAAAAAGAATGAAGGACCCTTAGCTGTTAATAGACTAATCCTGCTGTCTGGACATGCCACGTTACCCATGCTTTCTGGAATGCACTGATTTCTTGGAAGAAGATACTGTCTCTCGAAAAGGCTGAATTATAAGATGTAACTTCTGATATAGACCACCCCCTGATTTGGTTTTGACTGAGACCTTTTTTTTTTTTCCCCCCCATTTCACACCAGCATCTGTGTGCTTTAATTCATGGACTGGACATCCCCGTATGATTTTTTTTTAACCGTTATCCGTTTCATTTCCCCACAATTTTCCTGCTGTTCTTGGAGAATTGGGTGTGCTCTGCTTGAGGCAGTGGGAGGCAGCGTTTGCAGAAAGGAAATCTCCTACTGATGACAGCACTGCAGCTACTGCACCCTCCGTCCCTTGTTACCTGTCCTTTTCAAATGATCAGTCAAGAGGCAGTGGTGGCTGCTAACTAAAATTCTTGCTTAAATTTGGTAGTTTAGCTCATCAAAACAGTTTTGAGAATTGACTTGCCCTTCTGGCTTCAGTGTACTTGAAAGGATGAGACAATGTTTAGAAAGGAGGTTGGGTTTGGAGTCTTCACAGCTCTGCTTCGGCCCGCTTATCATGCACCAAAATCCTTACACAAAAACTTGTGCCAGCACAAGCATTATGCTGGGAAACTGGTGCTGTAGCAGACACATGCACAAGAGCAAGCAGAACCGAAGCTCTGCTGAGTAAAACTTTCATGGAAAATGTTAGTTCTTCAAAGACTTGATATGCCCAGGTCTAGGAAAAGTCTCAGCAGAAGCGTTCTTGTTTTCAACTTGGCTTCATAGTTTGTAATGTACCTTATTAAGATGCAGGGAGAAGTTTTAACTGTAATTTGCATCTGTGCGGAGTTTCAGCTTGACAAACCTGACAAGCAAGCCTTCTTGAACTAAGTGTGATTCACATGATTTCCATTTTAAAAAATGGACAATAATAACTGCTTTGCCTTGTACTGCGCAGCATCTTGTTCTTCTAAAAAAACTTCCCCATGAAAACCACTTTGGTGCAAGAGAAACATGTGTGACTGCATGAAAGAACTCTAATACTCTAGTACCAGAAGAAAGGGTGTTTGCCTGCTGGGATCTCGAATGCGAAATCTAACCTTTTCATATGGTCCTTATAAATACACATTATAAATAATGTGGGGTAGAAGTGTATTTTGGAGTGTCCATTTAATTGTCTTGTTCAGAGATTGTTGACCCATTCACTGTAATGGTTATTAAAAACGTTGACTGTTTGGGGCTTATATTTTTTCTTACAACTTGCATTTTGAAAAAAAAATAAGAGTTTTACAATTAAAAATGGCAGTAACTAAAAAATAATGAAATAGACTTCTAACAGATTCTTTAAACATGAGTTTGTTGTTATGTATCCCCTTTTTTCTTTCACAAAATCTAGTAAATGAGTTGTGCTTATTACATGGGAATATCGTTTTCTATGCCTTTCCTGCAAGGGCACACTCTAAATTATTGCAGGGATGCAGCTGAAATATAAATGACTTTACCTATGAATATGATTACTATGAATCAGTTTAGTAAAAAAACCTCTTCTACTTGAGTTTCATTAAAACGCAGCTTGCTTTGCTGTAGAGAGACTCTTACCTAATTTTCCTGTCTGGTTATGGGACTTTCAAGTTTTAAGAATAAGCTGCTTATACAAAATGCTCCCTAGCAGGGAGCTGTTAACACAATGACAGCGAAAGAGGTTGATGACAAAAAACGGCCATCAAATCATTTAGCTGTCCTAGAATGTGAAAAAGAGCTTTCTTGTTCTTGTTTCTTTTCCTTTTTTTTTTTTTTTTTTTTTTCTGGACTATTTGTTTATTGCTGTTGTTGTTATATCCATGGGAGGATGTATTCATAAGCCTAATTATGAAACAATATACTTGAGATCGATTAATTCTAGGATACTGACAGGTCCTTTTGCAACTGCACATGGTTAATGTTAGTGTAACCACATAATTCCCAGGTGATGCAGTAGTCCTTCCCTTCCCTGTCCCCCTTCCATGAAATCTAGGAAAGTCTGAAATTCTGTAAAACAGGTTGTTGCCAAATGCAACTTTGTCAGAAAGTCCATGTGTTCGTAGGCTTTTTCCATCTTTTGCTGTCTGCCAAAGAAATGTATTTTTTGGGAATTCGAAAAATATTCTGTGAATGAAACTCCATTTATAATGAGTTGATAACTATTTTCTGCTAATTAAATACTGATGTCACTTATGAATTGCTGCTTTACAAATGTAGAATCAGTGGGTGAAACACTGTTGCACTGAAGTAAGCTTCTATGACCGGTAATTTTCTTTTAATGAGTAACAGGAGTTGCTTCTATTTTGCATTTAGGAGGATTACTGCTAGGAAAGTTGGAGGAGGAAAGGCAATGAAAGGCAAATTACTGCAGACTCTGTGGTAATATTGTGCTTCCAAAAGAAAGGATCTAAAATATAAAAAGTTGACTCAACTAACTGAATTGCTGGAGGAAAGGAGACGATAGGAAATAGTCCTCACTCCCTGTAGATGTTGTGTAGAAAGTGCTGTGAAGATTTCTGTAGAGGCCTCTTGAAACTTCTACTTTGGTCTAAGCTGTTAAGAACCCTCTGCACTCTATATTCTATTTCTGTCAGAGCTTATAGTTCCTGAAATAAGATAGGGAATGTACAAATTATTTTTTTATTTTATTCTGTTTTTATTTTTTATTATTTTTATTTACTTATTTTCATTTCTGTTTTTTTATTACCATAAAATATGGTTAAAAAGTGCTTAAGCTGAATCTGTGGAGCGCTGCTGAATCACAGAATAGTTGGAATTGGAGGGACCTTCTGGAGATGATCTGGTCCAAACTCCCAGTTTGAGAAGGAACAGCCAGAGCAGGTTGTTCACGACCATGTCCAGGTGCTTTTGAATGTCTCAGATAGGATAGAGACTGCACAGCCTCTCTGGGCAGATGTTCTGGTGTTCAACCACCCTCACAGTGACAGGTGTTTATGTGGAATTTCCTGTGTTTCCATTCATGCCCTTGTTCTCCACGCTGGGCCTCTAAGCACCCCTGTAAAGAGTCCGACACCTCTTATCAGATGCCTGTAAACATTGGAAAAATCCTCCTGCCCCACAAGCCTTCTCCTCTTCAGACTGAAAAGTTTTTCTGTCATCTGTGAACTTGCCCTGTCATCCAGGTCATTAATGAAGATGTCAAACATATTGTCCCCAGTGTGCAGCTTGTGGGAGACAACTGGGGATCGAGCTCCAGCTGGGCTTCGTGAGAGCCGTGTGGGACCTGGTGCCTTAACCCGGCCCAGGCAGAGTCGCCCCAGTGGCTTTGTCTGAAGCTTGCAGGTACTGGATGGCTTCGTTGCGCTTTCCCATCGAATTCCATCTGCCTGCGCTTGGGGTGACGGTGACCTGATACCTACTGTGATAAGGAGTCTAATAACTGTTCTACCCGAAACTTCGGCTGATGGTGCTAGTCTGATAGCACAAGCTCTTAATTATGGTTAATGAAACAAACAAACAAGTCACTTGCCCTGGAATATAGATTTTCTTCCCTAAATTTTAACAACTGATTCAAGTCACTATAAAATTTTATAGTGTGTGCCAATTTTTTTAACTTTAGAGGTAATAGTCTTCTGTGCCTTATTTTCTAAAGTCTTTTCTGCGAGAGATTGCATGCTTGCTGGAAACAAGCTCAGCTTCCTCTTCTGTGTAGCCTTTGGGCTTCTGGTGCAGGTCAGTTTGCTGAGGTAAGTTAGCAGCTTTCCGCAACCAGACACACTGTGGTGCCCTCTCCTCTGCTTCTAGTGCATTAGTATTTTACAGGTTTGTGGACTGAGCTGATTCCCTGAGAAGCTCTGGAGCTGGTGCAGTGGAGGGGATAGGACTGGCACAGCTTTTGGGACACCTTGGGTGTTCTCCTTTCTGCTACATTGGTAGGAAGCAGTCGCAGTCACAATGAAATGGGTATTTGCTTCTAGGGTTAGTGAGGCTCAGCCTGCTTCTTGAGAACCTTCATGCTCTGCAAGTTAAGTTTTTTACCACTTCCCTGCAAAGTCATTCATAATTTCTGCTTCTGTTCTGTATTTTTGGCATTGCAGTGAACCCTCGCAATTCTAAGAAATTAATGAACCTTTATATTTTGTGGTTTTTTTTTTTTTCCTTTCTGTATGGAAGATGAATGTGTACCTTCCAGTTAAGGTATTTATTCCAGAAGGTATATTTGAAAATAGGGAGCTGTTCTTCAAAAATTGCAGAGATTTGAACACTGAAGCAAGGCTCAACAAAACTTCTGATACTAGAGTATAGAGGAGGTTCATATGTTGGCAGTAAAGTTGGCCTAATGGTTGGTCTTTCCTTGTGTCTAATTTGTGACTTTTGTCAAGTAATCAGGCAACGGAAGCAACAGTTAATAGGTTTATTAAATGTGGTTCCTCATGTGTCTAGGAATTTCCTGGTTCAGAGTAAATCTTGCTGGCAATTATAGGCAGATAAACCATAAAAATATGCATTGCTTTATAACTCACTCTCTGTATCCTTACCACATTTAGAACTTTCATTCCTTAAGGATATGAGACTGTTTGTTTTCTAAGGGTAGATTGGCAGTTCAATTACGATTTACCCGTAGGGATATAGAATCTATTTTAAAGATAAATACTCAAATTCACTTTCATAACTATACAAAGGTGATGTCCGAACTGGAAAGATGGTACTCTGGGATCCAAGAGGAAATCTGCAGGGCTAGATGTAGAAGAAAAGTTCTAATAATTGTTTGCTAAGCCAAGTGGTTGTTGTTGAAATCTGTAAATGTGGAACCTTACATTTTATAATGATGTTTCAGATTGTTTTTATGTGATAGCAACTTATTTAGTGGCTAATTTTGTGAACTGCAGACATTCATTTTCACCTTTTCCTAACATTCCCTTTCGTTTTGAATGGATGGATGATAAACTAGTGGATGGTAGATAAAAGTAATGAGCCTTACATTGCACATTCCCTATGCAGTCGCAATCACTGAGCCAAATTATATTGTGGTCTACGGACTGAGATTCTGTTGGCATGCTGATTTTCAAGCTGATATCTCTTTCAGTGGCTAAGGTATGTGGAAAACTTGTAGTTTCCATTGAACATTTGAGCCAACATTATAAGGGATTTGATCAAAATTTCAATATTGATCTTAATAAATGGAACAATTCTTTGATAATGTTTCTCGAATTCCTCACCATGCTACCTTTCCCACAGTGAGCTTTGAGTAAAATTTTCCAAGTTCTTTTGTATGTTTGGGATCTTTGGGCTGTTGTAGCTTCTTGCAGCGTAACTACAGCAGAAATTAAACACAAGGAAAATATCTCCAGATAAACTTTCAGGTACTTTTTTTCTGTTCTTAAATAAGCCGTCATTGCTGACTTTTACTGACTTACTGTGGCAGAGTTGTGTGAATACTCTTTGGATTGAAACTTTACACTTTGTTTTGGACTGGGCCTTTGATTTTTGGGAATTGTGTAAAACACATTGATTTCCAAATGTGGGTTCACTATTATAAAGTGAACCTGATCATTCATGCAGGTTGTGTAGAAGTGAGCCTGTCTTCTGATACAGTACAAATGATGTTTAAATTGCAGCTGTGTTTTATGGGGCTTGGAGAAGAGAGAGGACAACAATGAAAGCAATGTGGGAGGATGAAAGCAGCTCAGAAAAGGCCGAGGGAGTTTCTGATTGAACCAGTGACTTCCAGTGAGAGGGTGTGACTAAATGAACCGGAGCTTTTCCTATTGTACTGGTGTCAGTATTATTTGATATAGTGCCAAGAGTGTATATAGGGCTATGCAGGAGAAGCTTTGTTCCAAACGAGTAACATGTCCTCCGTCCGGGAGGACTCCCGCTCTGCAGGTCTAGGATCATGCAGTACAAAGATGGGCTAGTGGTGCATGGTCAGTGGCATTCACCCTGGAGCAGGTGCGTTTTAAAAACTCCTTTTGTTTTTTCCTTGAAGTGAGGGAGTATTTTGTGTAGCAGGCTGGCTGAGAGTATGTGCACATTGTGTGTAAATAGGGGGGGATTACAGTTTCTTTTAATGAACAGGTTAATTTTTGAGTACGCCTGTAGCGTGGCTCACGTTACCTAGTTAGCCGCAAAGCCTGAGAGCTAAGTGTTCATAGCAACGTGTGTTAAGACGACTAGCCCGCAGACCTGGCCCAGCTGCTGCCAGCAGGCGAGAGCATGAGCAGGTTGGCAGCTCCATGTGATTCTGGTGTGCATGTGCACCCCAAGGAATGAACCAGCCGGGGCTCCACGGGGCCGTCAGGAAAGTGTCGCTCTGCTGACTTGATCAGCTCTCGAGGACAGTGCTTCTGAACACGGTTGTTCCTGCAGAGAGCAAAGAAGGTGGGAGTTGTCGTTTGCGCAGCAGTTTCCATGTCACGGGTGTGTGATGGCTGTGGAAAGAGTAAGAGCCTCTGAAATGCACGATGTCATTGTGCTTTTAGTTATAGATGTATGCATATATGTGTCCATAAATCTAGATTTTAGAGCCAAAAAGGATGCTTAAGGTGCATGTCATACTGTGAAGTAGTGGGTTCTGCATTGCCAGTTTCTTCTGCATCTCCCATAGAGCTGGATAATTGCTGTATCCGTATTTTTCTTGAGGAAATAGCAGAGACAACTTCTGTGGTTTTGCTAAGTAAAAGGAAATAGCAGAAGACCCTAAAATGTTTAGGATATGAGTAGTCTAAGAGTTTAAAAACTTATTAGTTTACATTACCCAAATAAAGCCACAGTGGTTGGGAAGGTTCACAGCATAGGCCGGGTCGTTTTAGGCTACATGGTTTTAAATTCTGGTAAACAGCAAAGATCAGTGGAAGGCAAAGAGGAAAAATATATTTAGGAGAGTGGGGGGATAGCCTGAGAAAATGAATCTATCCAGAAGCTTATGGAGTGGCCTCACTTTATGGTAGTGTCTGAGAGAAGACCTTTTCTATCATCCAGCCTTTCTTCTGACAATACAGTTTTGTTTCTTCTGATTCTTTCTTGTTAGTTTGGGTTTCTAGTAAGTGAGGATTTTAGCACTGGGTGTTTCTACTAGGACAGCTTTCGCCATTTCCCTCTGTTATTTGACCCGTGGATTTTGAACCCAAACTTTTCTTGGAGATAAAATTTTCTTTCTGAAAGTCTTTCTGTTTTTAGCCCTTGGTAATGTCTGTTTATTCAATACCTTCATCCAAGGAAAAGGTAAGTGTGAAATGTTTTATCTGTGCGTGGGGGCATGCATAATATTAGCTGGCTGTGTTTATTTGCATCTTCACTGACTTCAGGTATCCAATTGCACCTCTCTTTTGCATTAATCTCTTTAAAAATGTCCTGCAGGATTTTTTTTAATTGTGTGTGTTAAACCTGCAGAACGTCACTCTGAGTTGAGCGTTTTTACCTTTGGCAAATGAACAGTGCCCTATTTTCAGCTTCATTGAAAAATAAAGGAAATCAGTGTAGGATAAAATGAATAAATCAAATGCTTCAGTTATCCCCGACAGTGAACAAATATTAAAAGTGATGTGAATCAGCAGCAATATTTATTGTGCATTTCATAGAGCAGTCATAGCAGAAACTACTGGATGATATTTTGCAGTCTTTTTTTGTATGCCAGGTCATGCAGGATCATAAATGGTCATTTTTTTTTATACATAGGAATTCTCTTTGCATATGTGAAACCACCACATGGGCTAATGCTTCCTAGTGATGGATGATCTTGTCTCTTGGGAGTTATTTTCTAAAATGTTTGCAAGAGGCTGTGCTTGGGTGAGCGAAGTGCACAGAAATGCTGTCAGTATTTGCATCTTTTCCTCACAGAAGTCTCTGTGCAGAAAAATGTATTTGCATTAAGAGAAAATCTCTGTTGTAAAACCTGAATCTGCTGCTTTTGCTGTACTGTGGATGTGACTTTCGTCATTCTAAGTGCAGATACCTGTGAAAAGCAGACAGCACCAAGCCTTGCCACTGCGTGCATGGAGTATATGGGTCAACCTGTATAGTATATTTTAAAGAAATGGAAGGTTAAGGCCCCCCTGGAGTCTGCGCACCATGTCCTATGTGCACAAACTGCTGTATATATTGTCCTTGATAATTTGAAATGTGTTTAAAATCTATGAGTATGAACAAACTTTCTTCAATTTGGCTCCAGTACCTCAGTAATTTGTCTGTAACAGGTAACTGAAAGCTGGAAACAGACGGAGGATAAAGAGAATTGAAAGGAAAAGACAAAATAGGCCTCAGTGTGGTGTTTGAGACCTCTTTCCCTCAGTTTTTCTTCAAGTGGTATTGCAGCTAACTGCTAAAATGAGTTATCTCATATGGATCCTCTATACGAGCTTTAAATGTAAAACTGTCTAGAAAACCCATCATTCCACTTTCCCTCCTCTGTGATAACCTAAATACATATATAGCTTTGAAAAGTACATGTTACTGGTGAGCTTGCAGCACACGGCCGTCTACAGGTTTACCACAACTGGCCCCACAAAAACTTCAAATGATTCTCCAAGAAGTACTTAGGTTTACTTTGCTGGGAGTAGTAGACCCTGTTATGACTAAGGTCTTTTTGTGCTAATAGATGATCCTTAAAGGTCCTTTCCAACCTTAAGGATTCTATGGTTATGTGATTCTAAAGGCTCAATGTGCGTTTCAATGACTCTGCCTTTCCAAATATGGAAAAGTTGTTGACTTAAAGTTGATCGATTTTGCTATTCAGTAACTTCTGTGATATGGAAAAATGTTAGGCCCTTGCTAGGTCAGTCAAAAGCACTGGCAGTTTTGGAGATGCTGTTTGAAATGATTGGGCAGTGTGATCCTTGTGAGCCAGACTTTACTGGTGGAGCAACACAGACGGTGCCTTTTGAAAATCTGGCGCTTGCTTCCCGTGCAGAAGTTGTGTTTTTCCTGTAGTTTCCTCACTGAGAGCTTTTCACACTTGTGTAAAGCAAAAAGGAAAGGAGATGATTAAGATCTCAACATATGGTTTCTGCTACGTTTTTGTATTCTTCAGGGTAAGACTAGTGGTTTGCTTTTATTTTCAGCATTGTTGAGAATTTTTAGATCACGATGAAAAAAGAGTTGTTTTTTTTTCAAAAAAGACTTTATTACTCTCCCTATGTTCCATCATTGAAAGTGAGTGTTTTGTTTTGCCATAGCCTTTTTGTTGTATCATCTCCAACACTGTTCTTTGAAGGCCTGTTCTTCTTACCAAGGAAGTCCAACTTTGCCACTCAAATAAGTCTCCCTATTCCCAGTTCTCTGTCTCCCTAATATACTCCCCACATGCTGGTATCACCCATGTGCTCTCATTTCTCTCCTCGCTGTTATTTGAATGTTTTGGGAAAAAAAATGAAAGCTTCTGAGCTGGGTAAAAAAAGGTGAATGGACTTTCTCCGGGATTGCAGAAGAGGCTCTTGACTTGAAGTCAATACTAGAAAAAATTGGAAGTTCATGCCCAAAGCATGGGGATGCTAAAGCGTTTTGGAGTGACTCCAGATTTCCAGCAGAAGTTGGGGAGTGGTGCGGTGTGAATGTGTCTATATGTGTTTATATAGATTCCTTGCAAGCTGCAAAGCTATCTTGTCCCTTTTTTTCTCTCCAAAGCTGGCTTGAGTGTAGCGCTGTCGAGGGAAGTTTTAGCTCAGAGCACTAAGTTCAGCAGCAGAAGGCAATATTGTGTGAGAGAGAAGTTGAGCACTTGGTGTGTGATAACTGAGAGATTTGATTTGTGTTCATGGTCCTGTGCAGATGCTGCATAGAAGCAGTGAAAATTCATGCTCCTGCAGCAGCGTAGTGGGTAGTGTGTGTGTGTGTGGTCTCAGCGTTGCAAAAAGACCTGGAATTATGACATTTTCTGAAAATATTTGGAACTTCACCTTTATCTTGTGCTATTTTTTAAATAACCCTCAAATATTAAAAGGTTTAGCGAAACTAGTCAAATACCATTAGCTACAGCAGCAAGCTCTTATAGTGGATAATGCTCACTCTCTGGTTTGCATGTGGTGTTTTAGGGAAATACTTGGAAAAATTCTGTTTGTCTGAATTTTGTGAAGTGGCAGTTTGCTTGTATGTCCAGCAGTCCAGTATAGCACACCTGAAAGTGCTTAATCTTGGATGGCACAGTATAGAAAGAAGATGGGAAATGGTGAAGAATATTCAAATAAAATTTTAAGAGTGGATTTACAAAGAGGAATTGCAATTATAGGTTTTTAGCTTGTTTAATAGCCCCTGTAGGAATGTAACTGTGATCCGTGTTATCACATGTCTCTTTTTTTAATTTGTAAATCTGTATATATTCAAGATAGAAATGAAGAGTGGGAGAAAAAAAGATGAATATAAAAAGAAATTCCACAAAAAGCTATTCAAGGAAAATATTGCAACCTCTCAGCTCTGAGAGGTAACCTTGAAATGTCTGAACTGGCTCATTCATCAATATGCCAGTCAAATACAGAAGTTTGCCCAGTCTATGATTGTGGATATTTCAATGTCATTTAGTACGAAACTGTAGATAATGCGCTTGCACTCTCACACGTTTGACGTCACAAAAACTAAAAAGCTTCTTACTCTATTATTCTTACGTGATCAGAAGAAAAAATGTGTTTTTTCCCACTGGTAGTTTCTGCATGTCAGTTTGCATTGTAAATACAGATGCCTACAGCAAATTGAAAATGTATGAACTGGATAAACCAAATGAACTGATAAACAGAATACGTGTAAATTTTTTTTTATTTTCCCATCAGATTTGTGTATCTTGATTTCAGCAGTAATTACGACCTCCAGGACATTCACGTTCTCCGTCCCATTAATGATTATTGCATCCGCTTGTCACTCTCTCGCATGTCAAAGGCTAAAGGGTCTTAGCCTATTGCTTGTGAAAATTATTGATTATTCTTATGTATTTTCTTCGTCTCCTTTCTTTATTCTTTTCCACTATCTGCTTAAGTAAGTATATAGAATTGTTCTTAATTCATGGATTCTAGCTTCTTCCACTGTTATGGGCTGTGGGAAAAGTGAGGTTTTTTTTCTGCTGGCTGCCTAGAAATTCCTTGCCAGTCAACCTTATTCACATATGTATTGGTCACTTATTCGTTACGATTCATGATGTTCCCTTAGAAAAGGAAATAACTTCCTAAAGTATTGTTAGCTTTGACAAAATTTCTACTAATTCAAGTACTTTGTAAGTCAAAATCTAGAGGTCTTGCTTCTGAGGAGCCTTTATGGGATGCTGGAAAAGATTTTGAGGGGTAGGGAAATGTGTTGTTTGTTGAAAACAAAGAATAGGATCCTAAAACACAAGTCATCAGTTCAAGTGAGACTGTTGGGGCAAAATTAGCTGAATTGAAATACATAGGATCAAACACCAGGCTTTAAGTAAATTTGAGGCATTTTTTTCCATAGTTTCCTCATTTTCTACTCTACCCTACTTGTACGTTTAAATAATAATAAAAGATATATCAAATCGAGTTGTGGCATCACTTCTTCAGAAAGTTTCTTTATGTAGGAGTAGCAATTACACGTTTTCCAAAACTGATACTGATGGTATTTTGGATGGAAGAGGAGGAAGGATGTCATGTGCTTCATAAGGTGCTACATGGAGTGTCAGATGGTTGGGGTTCAATTTCTGTCCTGAACCTGCAGTGAAACCCTGTGCATCCCAGGGTGACGTGGTGCTTTGGCTCTGCACCTGCAGGGTGGAGGTGTGACTACTTTGCGGGATTTGCTAAAGAAAAAAAACGTTATTTTTTTTCTGGGACTTTATGTTGTGCAACTTCTGGCATACCAGTGTCCTCACCTTGCATTGGGTCTGTAGGCCACGCTACAAGCAAGTGTAGTGTATGTGTAATACCTCCTTTGCTCCAAGTATGAATGCTTCTTGTTAGTTGTTATCTTGTTCCTTGTGCATTAAGATGTGCAGTGGGATTGGAACAAAAATTCCAGCAGTGCATAAAGCCACGTAACTCATCTTTGGTTTCTTCTGTCCACCGGGTCCTGGTTGAAGGGGATGTGTTGTGTGGCCTCTGCCACCCACGGTCCTTGCTGGGGAGGAGAGCGTGGCTGAACACGCAGTGCTGCGAGGGGAGGCCACGTGCACAGGCCGGGCACGTGCTGGAGATGCAGGGGGGAGGCCTCGGGGCCGGAGGGCGCTGAGCCCCGCTCCTTGTCCCCGCTCCTTGTCCCTGCCGTTGTCCTTGTCCCTGTCGCGCCTGCCTGGGCACGTAGCGGGCAGCGCTTCCCGCCGCAAGGTTCTTGGAGCTTCCGAGTCGCACTTGAGGTCACGTCCCGGCCCAGCAGCGTAGGCACAGCGGGAAGCAAAGCTGAAATGAAATAGGGGTTCCCCAGTGGCCTTGGAATTTAAAATGAGTACAAATGTACCTTCCAGCAAGAATTTTTATTTCATATAAACTTAAAATACAGTATTTTGAATGGTTTTTAATACGCAAAGGCCAAACAAGTAGGCAGTGTGCTAACACCAACAAAGGGAAACGGGAAGAGGGCTTCAGACTTACTGTAAAAATGCATTTTAATTTCATTATTGTCCTACAGATTATTTGTTTAATCCCCCTTGATAGATGGGACCATAGAAGACAGGTTTCTTAAGTCTTTAAAAATTGCTTAAAGTTTTCTGGATGTTCTTGCCTTACTAGGAGAGTGCTGTTGTGCATAACTGCTTAAGTGGCTTGAACTCTGTATTAAATTTGTACCTTCCTAGAAGCACTGAAATGATGTTGGAATGGACCAAATAATTGGCAGCCACTGGCTGTAGTGTTCAGGACAGATCCACAACATAAATAGGGGGATTTCCTGCATCAGTTTTTACTTATCCCCTGCTTCTTCCAGGGATCTTCCGTCTCCCATGTAGGGAGATATATATTAGAGGGTGGTTTATTCCATTAGCCAGGAAGCATAAAGGGAAACAGCAGCTTATCAAAGAGCTTGGCAAGTCCCCCAGATGGTTCCGAAGGCTCTCAAGCAGATGCGCTGGCTCTTGTGCCCGCTTGTTCTTAGGCAGAAAGGTGCTAAGCTAAACCTGCTAGGTGCTTGTCTCGAAGCCGATGACGTCTCGTTTTTGTCTTCATTTTAATTTCTTGTTATACTTCCTTACCAGGTAGAACAGAGGGGCAGACCTGCCTTTGCTGGTATCAGGGTTTTTTTACCAGACCATTTTGGTTTAATCTGTTTGGGGGGTGTCTTTGTTAGGGAAAGTGTTTCTGTCCCCTGCGAGTTCACTGGCTTATGAGAGCTGAGGCTGTTATGGAAAGTTTTAGTGTAAAGGGGGGATTCTCTCAAGGGCAGTGCTCAAGCCTGGGGAAAACGCAGCTGTCTGAAAACGCTTTATGGGTAAATAACACTGAATGTATAGCAGGATATATTTAGATCATGCTTGGCTGTGTCTCATAGGAGATACTGTTTTCTTGTATGTCTGTACCAGCATACATGAAATCTGTTGTCATCCTTTCTGTAAGAAATCACTGAGGAGAAACCAATTTCTGAGAAATTGTCCTGAAGGGAAGTGCTCACTGTGTTTTGCCAACTCGGAATCAATCTTATGTTGATAATAACTGGTTTTAGCTGTAATATCTCAACTTTCCAAAAGCAATTTCTGAGAGAAACTGAATGCGGCTCTAGCTAAAAGTGTAACAAAAACAAAGAATGAGTTGGTAAGGACTTTTTTTGTTGTCTTTTAAGTTTGAAATGAATGGAAAGTGGATTTAGCATTAAAATAACTTACATAAATGAAATACTTGTGTTTTTTGTAGATGTTTAGGAATGAAAGTTATGTTGTCTTTTGAATAAAAGAATGCCTTTGCCATTGTGGGAAAATGTTGTTACATGGAGGTGGTTGGTATTTTAATAGTATATTATTTAGGAAATTGAGAAGAAAATGCACCATTTTATAATACACGTCCAGCAATTGTAGAATTGGGATTATATTTCACTGTAAAACTATGACTAAATGTTTTTGTTTTAAATAAGCATCTTTTCTTTTTTTCAGGAAATTTGGAGAGCGACCTCAACCCAAGCGTCTCACTAGGTAAGCATTGAAGTATTTTAATTTTTATCAATTTCATAAACATACCCTTTTCATCTGCAAAAGAATTTCAAAGATAGATAAAAAATTATGGGCTGCTAATTCTAGAGTGTTAAATTTTTTAAATTACAGTTTTTGTAAGCAATGAGCAAGAAGCAAAACTCTGAACAATGACTTTTAATATGAATTTCAAAATGCCAGGTTTGAAATTGTATTTGTGTCATATATCTGTTGTTGTGTATTATTCAAGAGTGTGAATCTGGTTAGGTTTAAATCCCCAGAGATGAGTCAGATTTATTTTCTTGAGCAAAAGGGGCTTGTGAAGTCATGTCAAACAGCATTCCTTCCTGGCAAATTTCAGCTGCTTTGTTAGTGCTATCGTGCTGCAGTTAAGAGCAAAATTAACATGGTCTTGTCAAAGAATGATCTTAATTAGATTTTGATGAAGGTTAAACAGTCGGGGATAATGTCACATGGTACCATTAAGGCAGTCCAGCCTGAAAAGTGTGTAGGAGGAGCGCAGAGAGCGGCCCTGAGTTGTTCCCGTGCCATCTTGCAAGCGTTTATAACAAGTGTTGTTGAATAGTTGTCTTTTTCGAATTATTGTGCTGCCTTCAGCACAAGTAGTTATTGTTTTATATCATAGGCTGTGTGCTGATTATAAGCAACTACTGGGTTTAAATCCTGTTTACTGGAAGTACAAAAAATCTGCAGTCTTTTTTACACTCCTGTATGGCAATAACACTATATAAAAGCTCAGACACCAATTGCTGCTCTAGCCGCCTTCGGTCCTGAATGCAGGTGTGATCCTTCACAGAAGCCATCAGGAAAAAAGCATCTGTGTTTGTGGCAGGGTATTTGTCTCAATGCCTTTCTGGCTGAGTATGACACTTGCATTTCAATGCAATCTATACTGACTTACAAGTGATTAAATGAATGTAGTGCTTTCCCATGGACTTGCTTATTTTCTGGGTTATTTCAAGAAATTAAGCTTTAAGTCATGGGATTTTTTGCTTTTTGAGCTGTACCACCTGTTAGCATCCCCCTCAAGTTGCTAATTTGCAATCTCTGATTTAAAGACAACGATGACAAAAATTAAAGATCATTTAGTAAAATCTTGGCATGAACAGTTGTGTTCTAATAAGAAGTTCATCGTGCAAGCTCTGGAAAACTTGCTCGTGTGTTTTCCCGAGAAAATAATCCAGCTTTCTTTGTTGTTGTTGCTGTTGCTCAACATCCTTGAAAGAATAAAACTATTCACAACTTTACTCATGGTCTTACTTGTTTTTTACACTAAAATGTAAACTATAATAGTGCTATTTTTGAAAAATGGGGGCGGGGGGCTTTCTGGAGGAGGATGTCACAGTCCTAGATTGTCCCAAGAGTGAGTCCCCTGTAGCCACTGGGCTGCGGAAAAGGCCCAAATTCTTTGTGATATATTAGCTAGCACCACACTGTTATTACAGGTGGAGGGGCTGCTGGGTTTGGGGTAGTTTTTCTTTATTTTTAATATTAGTTGGATTGGGAAAAGCATTTAGTAAACAGGTGTTAATGGAGTATTTCAAGTTACAAGCTTGGATATAAAAAGTTTTAAACCTAATTAAAAGCAGTTAACGCATGCCATAATGAAGTGCACTGTAATAACTTCACAGTGAACTGTGCTTAGATATTGTCATTTAAAATGTACTCTTAAGCAGAGACACCGAAGAAAGCCTGTATACGCACTTTGAGATGGTTCTTACATCCATGCTTCCATGCTTAGACATACATGTCCCCAAATATCAGCCAAATGTAAATATAGCGAGTGAAGCCAAATTTGAAACAGCTTTCAGGTCGACTTTGTCTGCTCTTGTATCCTGCTTGTTTGTACTGCTATGCAGGCAAGTCAAACGTAAGAAGTTAGGAAGCACTTTTAACAAAGTGGGGTTTTCCCCTAGCCCCCTGCTCTGGGAACCTGTATCAGGGAAATTTGGGAATCAACGAAATGTTGCTTATATCTTGCATCTTTTCTCACCGGAAACATTTCTCTAAGAAGCCAAAGCACAAGTTTATTTTGGTGTTCTTGGTCTGTCCGAAGGGAATTCAACAGCTGCGTGCAGTTCACCAAAAATTCCTGCTCTGCAGTTTCAGCACTTCATATAACTTCCTGTCACACTTGGGATTTGTTTCTCTGGTTGGTGGCTCTAAAGATGAGTTGGCTGGTGTCACTTAGGCTTTTGACCTGCAAAAGCTCTGCCTCGCACTTACAGGTGCTACTGTGCGCTCTAGGGCGGCTAAAGCCCCAGAGGTGGAATTTGGCAGGCTGCTTAATGGCCAGTTAGGTTGTTGCACCCAGGAATGAGAGGATTTCTCTCGAGGAATGGCTCTTGGTGTCTCTGAGGTGATCGCAGTTTTTACCTCTCTTCTGTTGTTACAGTTGTGAGGAAGGAAGTGAAATCTGAAATTTTTTTACCTGCCTAGTGCGGGAAAGAGAAAGATTGGAAAAACAGACCAATAGACTTCTGAAGGATTAAACTTCAAAGGAAAACTCCTGAAAACATGAATCTGTTAATTCATTGATTTCATTAATAAAAACAGGAAAAAAAGCTGAACTATTTGTCTTCACTAATATGGGAACTGAACTATTGATGGGGGAGATGAAATTGAATTAATGAAGTATCTAATGAAATATTGGTAACACAGAGCTTTGTAAAATCAGATGTGGTGTGTGGATGGGCATTGAAATGAACATCAGCATAATTTTTATATTTCATCCTCTGCTTCGGAAAATGTAGTAATGATGGTAGATGGCCAAAGACCACCGCAAGTTCAATATGAGATTATTATTTTCTTTTTTTTTCACTGTACAGTTGACTTAGGAAATAATGCAAGGTTATTTTGACCCTATTAGTATATACGCTGGCAGTCTCTCTCTGCCCCCATCCCCATTTCAATTATATTTGTTTTTCTAAAGCTCTCTGCTTTATTATGAATATAAACCAAAAAGAGCTCCAAAACTTACTTTGTCTTTTAACTTTTAGGGAAGCAATGCGAAATTACCTGAAGGAGCGAGGTGATCAAACAGTGCTAATACTGCATGCGAAAGTTGCGCAGAAATCATATGGAAATGAAAAAAGGTAAATTTCTTTCCCTGTCTTCTTCCACTGATCCCAGCTGGGGGAACAAAACATAGTGTGTATTTTGGTGCATAATAGTGAAGTTTCTCAGACTATATTATTGTCAAATGGTGCTGTGGGTGTTTTCATGTATGGATGTTAGGTGGTTCTTGTACCGTTGCTTTCCTAAAAGAAGAATAGGGGAGCTTAAGCTAGATGCCCTTCCTCACATCGCATTGCAGAAGTGGAATTTTACTGTTCTTCACTTTTATGTGTATCCTACTAGACCATTATGCCTTTAACAGTTCTCAGAAGTTCATTTTTATCTTGAAACTGTTACAACACAGGACTCCATCAAAAATAAGCCTGAAAATTTTTCAGTTTGATGCTACCAGACAAATAACTTTCTAATGCTTCTGAATTATGGAGATGCACACTGTATTTTTAACTGTTTGGATTCCATTCATTATTCTGTCTCTGAGTTTTGGTCTTTCAGTGTGTTTCTTCTTCCACGATAGCCAGTGTCTAAAGTCGTTTCTTTTGGGCAGTGTCCATATTCAGCTCCACTGAATTGTTTACTCAAAAGTGCTTTTTTAGATCTCTTCGAAATTCTTGATGATACAGAAATGTGAAATCACTGATAAATGAAGGATATGAAAGCAAGACAAAAAAAAAAAGTGTATTGTGTGTATGTGTGGGAGATATTCCTCTCTACAGTGCTCTGTAAATTACACTTTCAACCTATTTCAATAAGCTCCCCAGCCAAAAAAGACTTACCCTGACTGTATAGGAACCTCTGGTTGCTATCTTTGCCGACTGTGTAGCATAGTTAATGCTCGCTGCAGATGAATTAAACATGTTACTGCTGAAAAAATGAGGTGTCCCTGTAGAGAGAAGTGAATTTCTGCATAGTTTGAGAGTAAGTTCAGTAAGTTCCCCCCCCCCCTCCCCCCGCCGTGGCCAGAGCAGTGCATGTGGATAGGAACATATTCTGCAGACCTGCTCAGTATCTCGGTTTTTTGGAAAACAGATTGCATTAATAGAAGGGAGAAAATACAGAGATAACTTTTGTTGTTTTGATTCTTAAAATTTCCATTACTGCTGAGAAGATTCGCAGAAGTGTTGTGAAGAATACGGATTAATCCTTTAAACTGTTACTCATTAGCAGTTTCTGAAAGCTCCTGTGTGCACTTAAAAGCCAGCATGGCCATAAATTCTTACTGCCTTGAATGTGCCTGTGCACTTTCCTTGATCCCCTTACAAAACACTTTTAGTATTGAGCTCTCGAGTACTGATAACCTTCTGTGAGCCGGTAACTGGTGTCTCCCTGCATAGCAAGACTGCTGAGTAGTACTAGGCTTAGTAACTAGTTAAATAACTAGTCCTGTTACTCTGGACTTCATGAGGGTTCTTCTACTAACTTGATCTAGCTTCATGAAACTTAGCTTCTCTTCTCAGACTGCATCAAGTTGACGTTTTATTTTGTTTTCATATTGCTGTTTTATTCATAGCAAAACAGACCTTTGATCTTCCACATTGGACTCAAAGGTAGGAAAGACTTAAGGCTGTCTTATAGAATTGGTCAACTAATTTCTTGCTCTTTTTTGTATTCAGTAGCTTTTCTGAAGATCAGTGTCTTCTATACAGCACTATTGCTCTAGAGTCTATTTCATATTTATTTTTATGGAACGATATCTCTTCATATTTTTACAGGGTTACAGTAGAACATTTATATAATTAATTTTGATCCGTACAAAATAAGTTATGTTATACTGTCTTTATAAATAAAACTTGTAATTGCAAAAGGACTTTCAGCAGTTAACTTGCAGTTAAATATAGAAGCTCAAAAAACCCTCTGTCTTCTATTCCACTCTTTAAACTTTGTTGTAAGGTCATGGAAAATATTTATCATTAACAAGCTTTGCATAGCAAAATTGGAAGTTAGGCATAATAAGTACTTTTTGGAGTTTTGCTTCACAAGTCTTATTTTATGCTCTGGTTTAAATATGGTTCATAGGAGGAGACTTTAAGGTTGTTGTCAAGTGGAGACTTTCTCTGTTGGTTTGATGGTGTTTCTGAAATGCCGCGTACTAGTACAGTGTTGACTTCCTCCTCCCTTGAATGGGCCCTTCTTGTTAGCTTTTCATAAAGCCAGTACTGTTAAATTTAACAGAAGAACTTGGGAGATGAGAAGCTTAATACTCTGCGTTTTGATCCGGAGTTCAGGTCTTACCGTCTGACGCCTCCTGTTGAGTGGCTGTCATCTGTCAGGGACATTCAGGTAATGGGGGCTAATGGCTCAGGTGATGTTCAGCCCTAATGAACATGGGCCTTGGGCTTGTTGTGTGTTTTCCATTCACAGAGATGTGTCTCTGCAGAATCTCCCAGCCTCAGTGGAAGGGACACCATTTGAACAGTGTGAATATTCAACTGTTTGAAGGGCTGAAGTATTGTGGATGCCAGGATGGAGCTGGTGATAGAACGTGAGCCTGAGTGGTGCTTGCAAAGTATTATCTATCCTGAGCTTCAGCCTCTGCCAGCAGGGTGTTGCAGCTGCGTTTGGTTTTAGAGCTCTTAGTGAAGGAGCCTCTGTAGTTTCTGCCCCAGCACCTCTCTGGGCCACGCTTATCGACCTCTTTGAGTGCATTGCCTTTTCCAGGGCATGCCATGGGGCTCCCCTGCTTTCCCCTTAGCACTGCAGCACTTTATTGTTCCTCATTAGTTTCTTGTGTTACACTCTTCAGTGGATGTTGTTGGTTTCTACAGCACCTAAGAAGGAAAGACAACTGTTGAGGGGTTCATGCCCTGAACTCTGTGGATAATGGGGAGATCTCCTGCCCTGACCAACAGACGGAAAGGAGAACACCTTACCTGCTGCTGTCACCCTGAACAGAAAGAGAGTAAGGTGGTAGATGCCGCTAAGTGAAGGCAAAGATTTGTTTTTTAATGAAGAACAATGCTGCAAATGAGGCTGAAGACTCAGCCTGTTCCACCTTCTCTTCCTGCAGTCAGGATGATGGAGTCACTAAAACGAACACACAATAAATTTTCTTGCTCTTCCCCTGAAGTCACTTGGAATGAGGGGGAGCGTCTTTAGACAAACCTGAGCTTGATGTTCCTGCCATGGAAAAGTGTTCCAGGCTAATGGAAAGCCGTGTCAGAATAGACAGATTAACAGTTTGGTCCCATTTATTGTACTGAGTTACTGCTTTTGTGCCTCTTAAAAGGATCAGTAGGAAAAGGATAGGGATGACCTTTATGTTGGAGATAGAACCCCTGCCCTTTCCATGAATGATGCCATTCCCAATATTATCTTCTTTTTTTCAATCAATAACATTGGAAGCTTTTTTTTTTCTTTTCTTTCTTTTTTTTTTTTTTTTTTTTTTTTTTTTTTTTTTTTTTTTTTTTTTTTTTTTTGGTCTTTTTTTCTTCTTAGCCGGCCTCTCTCATAGTACATTCCTTTTTATATGGAAATTATTTATTAATTAGAAAAACTAATTATGTCAGTTATTACTTATAGATCAGATTTTTCAGTCTTCTGTGAAAAGTAGTAGTCTGTGGAGCCTCATGACTTGTTCACATTATACTGGATAGAAAAGTTAAACACGTGTATATTATATCCAGGGATTGTAAATATGAAGTAAAAAGCCACCAAACTATTCTTGTCTATAACTGAAGACTGAATGAGAGGCTGATCCTTCAGAAAACCCATCGCAATTGTGACCATCCAGATAGTTCCCTCTTCTTGACAGTTTTAACCAAACTTAAAAATTCTCTAAGTTGTAAAATGTTCTTTCTT
Source organism: Nothoprocta perdicaria (assembly GCF_003342845.1). Classification (NCBI taxonomy): domain Eukaryota; kingdom Metazoa; phylum Chordata; class Aves; order Tinamiformes; family Tinamidae; genus Nothoprocta; species Nothoprocta perdicaria. Next base: position 13,354,487 of record NW_020455204.1, on the reverse strand, counting down.
ACTTCATGATTCATAGTTTTCCAGTGTTTTTCCTATGTATTTTAATTTTAAAGGAGCATTTTAGCTTCTTTCCGCGAATGGGTTAAAGCCTGTTTCTTGTAGGTCTTTATTGCCATCTAGAGGTTGTAGTTGTTCAAAGGACTACACTTACACCTGAGCTGGGTTGGAAGTGAAGAAGACTTGTATTGAAAAAGACTTGAAAGTTTTAATTGTGTTCTAGCCAGTAAGATAAATACAGGAGAGAGAAAAGTAAGCTGAGTGTGTGATTAGCTTTACTGTGCAGTGGCTCATTGAAAAGCAGAGCTTGAAACGTTTGGCCTTCTTTTGGTTTAGTTTGATTTTTATTTTGTTTTGTATTTGCTAAGGATTGTCCCGTTAATAAACATTGATACTCATTTTTAATTTTTCTTAACGGGAAATAGCTTATAGTTGCTGATAAGGAAATTATCAAATGCTTCTAGTAAAACTGTTCTGCCTGAAGGGATCGGGCACTGTCTTTGAGAGTTGAGAAGTTGACTAGCTGTGGGATGCTCTCTTCTGGTGGCTTGCGTGTGTTTCCAGAACCTGGTTAGCTGACTAATGTATCTATACTTCAGTTGGGGGGGGGGGGAACCTACATCTTTCTAAATGTAGTTATACTTCATAGCTAGTTCATAAATTTTGTAGTTCAGTTCATAGTTTTAATCATAAGATTGTGTTATGTGCGTCAGAAACACGGCATCTGCCGCCCTCTTCCTGAGATGTGGAGGTAGGTAGGTCTCTTAAGCAGAACACGGGCAGGCTCGTTGTCCTCCCTTGCTGATCTAAGAAAAAATCTTCCCATCTTTGTATATCTATATATAGTTTTTAAATGTTTAGGTCAAAATTGTCTACAACCAAAAATTCCTCAGTGCAGTGCTAAAGCTGTTATTTCTTACTTGGTTCTGTAATTCTCTTTTGTTTGAAACACATTGGAAATTACAACAAGCAGTAGATGAGCCTTACAATAGATTTTTAGTTTAGATATAATATGTCTAGATATTGGGTGATACATGAAGAATAAATCACACCATATGGAAAGTAAGTTCTTGTATGTGTTCTTATGGCTTTGACCTTTGTCATCTTAAGATGATCTTTTAAGGCAAAGAAGCATCTGAAGCATAATTAGATCATGCGGTCTGCACTAATCTGATGTATGAAATAAATACAATTGAGAACTAGAAAATACATTCCTGTTTCTCAGATCAAACCTTTGAGAGAGGAAGGTTGTAGATCACAGGTAAAAGAAATCCAGCCATGATCATTAATATGCCACTGTTGGTGCGTTCTGCATCTTTATGAAGCAAACTGAAACAGATGTCAAGTAGCAGAAGATAAGGAGCAAAAGACAGAATAGTAAACCAAATAATAATATACCATGTGTGCTGTTTGATAACGTTAGTTATTAATGCTTACTTCTCTCCTATCTGTGAATTTCAAACTTGAGAACCTTAGTTCCAACATCAGTAAGGTTGGAATAATCCATCCTATGTCCAATAGCTAATTTTCATCTTTGTGGGCCATGGCTTAGCCTCTGAATGTGCAGTGCTCTTGCACTATACTCAGAAGTCTAAAATATTATATTTGAGATACTTTACTGTGTAGTTGCTCAGGTTGACAGTTCAATAAAGAAACATCTGCTTTGAAAATCAGTTCAGTCCATTTCTACCTGGCTCTCTGTGTTCTCCACTTTACAATTGCAAAAAATTAATTCCAGACCTTCCTATGGCCCGTAATTCCCTCAAAGAATAAAATACAAATAGTCAAAACTGATGAAATAAGCATGTGAAAAGTATTCATAGTTGAACTTTGGATTAGTTTATTTCTACAAGTAGCTTCCATTAATTCATAGTTACGTATTTATCAAAATTTCTATGCTCCTGAAAGGAGCAGAAGGAATAAGTACTACATTTTTTGATACATACTTTTTTTCCTGAAAGGGCAAGCTAGATTTTTTTAATATCATTTTATATTTGTTAAGGGTTTTTTTTAAATATTTCATAAAAATAACTTCATGAACTAATTCAATGCAATTACCCAAATTCAATGCAGTTACCAAGCATGCATCTCATTTGACCTCACGACTTAAAATTTTTACTAATTCTTCTCTGTAGGGGATGGTTTTTTCAAACCACAGAATGATGCTTTTGAAAAACTTCTGTAGATATTTAAGCTGTATATATACATACTTTATTCTGGATAGTTACCATAACCATTGAAACATTCTGAATTGTAATAAAACTTTTAAAATTTACTTCTTGGCTTAGCTACCAAGGAATATATATTAATGCTACATGATTAACTGAAATGACTGCAAAACTTTGGATTTATTTAGATTCCAAGTACTTAAACATATTGCTATGTTAACCTATTAGCTAGGTTAATCTATTTACATTTATGTTTTTTTAAGTGTTTTAAAGTTAATTGTACTGAATAAATGAGCTAGTGTTTAAAACTTGTTTTTGATAATCGAGCTGACTTATACTAATGAAAGCTAATTCAGTATTTAATAATACATGTAATCCGTTAATTCAGTTGTCTCATCTATAAGAATAATGTAGGAGTTCACTTGGGATATTAGCTTTACCAATGGTTGGTTTAATTGTGGCTAAACCCCCAAACGGTTAGAATTTACCTTTTAGTACCTACCTAGTCAGTAGATGGATTTCAGTCAGTGCTGCTAGAGAGCAAATCATGTCCTTTGCAGTTATTGGTGAAGATGTAAAATCGTTTATTTATAAAAGAGATTTAGGTTTGGGCAGAATAGGGAGCTTCTCTTTGCTAATGCTGATGCACTAAATATTTAGAAACTGTAGTCAACGGTTGCGCATTAAAACAGTTTGTGGAGCTACTCCTGCAGGAAGAATTGCATCCTGTTGACCGCTTGCATGAGCACAGTGTGTCATCACTTCTTAAGGTGAAACATTGTCATTTTAGAGAGATGCGGACCGTTAGTTATCATATTGAATGGGAAAGGTGATCCGAGGTAATGAACCTAATGCTATTTTTGCTTTTTTCCCTGCTTCTGACTCGCATTTTAGAAAACCTTCGAGACAAGTGAAGGTTATGTATTTATAAACTGGAATGCAAAATATAAACCACCAAGAAAGCTTTGGGTATGCAACAGTTTGTGTCTGAATATTTTTTCTTAAAAGTTGTGTGTAATCTCATCATGCATCTTTCTTTTTAAGGTTCTTTTGTCCTCCTCCATGTGTATATCTCATGGGTAGTGGATGGAAGAAAAAAAAAGAGCAGATGGAAAGAGATGGTTGCACTGAGCAAGAATCCCAACCTTGCGCCTTCATTGGAATAGGAAACAGTGACCAAGAAATGCAGCAGCTGAACTTGGAAGGAAAGGTAATTTCAAATTACTCTAAAGGATATTAGAACTGTATGATGTATCTGTCAAGGATTGTCCTGATTTTTATTGATACCTTCTGGCAGATAATCTACCTAAGTGATTAGGAAAAAAAACCTGAAAAACTCAAAAATACATAGGACAGCATGAATCAGTGAACCCAATGGTTCCTGGGATCCCAATAGGATAGTAACTTTTAATTCCATGTTCCTGATCCTGAGTCAGTAAACTGTTAATTTATTTGCTAGGCATCAGAGATTAACTGAAGCACAGTTGCTATCTCAAATTGTTTTCATTTGTCCTGTGCCCATCTCACTGGTTTATATGAATGGGTTATCTTCTCAAGGAAGTATCTGAACAGCATCTGTTGCTAGAGGTAGATTTTAAGTCCATTTGCTTCATAATACTAAAAATTAAGCATTTGAGTAGATTTAGTAGATTTTTTTGTTTACGGTGCTGTCAATTGCTACCGTTTTAAAGGATACTTCTAATATCAGTGAAACTAGTTGGAATAAAACTGGCAGCGTGGAGGTGCCCGTTTTGGCTGGTGACTTAATAACCAGTGTTAGGTAGCTATGCAGTATTTGTAGCACAGGTTTCTCAGAAATGTCCTATCTCGCTGAAGGTTTTTTCGAGTGTATAATAGACTCTGCCTGAGTTTACTGGCTTCGCCACGTAGGGCTGCCATGGCAGCTAGTGACGCAATCACTGCAGATGAGGTGATTTTGGTCTGAACAAGGTTGTTACCAAGTGATTTTCTCAGGGTGCTCGTGCCATGTATACCTCTTAGTTTACACATGTGATTTTGCAGGATCGTGCTGAAGATGGTGGGTTTTAGCATTTTTGGTGTAACTTCCCAGAAGCCTGCTTAGTGTAGAACCAAGATAAACACCCATTTTGTGCAATTTCTGAATGCTCGGTCCTTAAAATTAATGGTAAGGGAAGTTCCTTTTGAGATACCTAAGCCTCTGTTGTCATTTAGCTTAAACATTTCACCATGAGTAGCTTTTTGGTGTTTCAAAACCCCATCTCCTCTCCTCCCTTCTTGAAAGGTTTGGCTCAAACAGAGTTTTGGGGCAGGCAGCCTTTTGTGCATACCCACTGTATTACCTATACAGCCATACTTAAAATATTTTTACTAGTACCCTGCCCTGCTCAGGCCTTACTTTGTTATACCTATAGTCCCCATTCATCTGCTTTCCAGTCATAGCAGAGTCTGTAGAAAGAATTTAAAGTACTGAAGTCATTCACAAAACTAAACAGTAGTACATATGTAAAGGGCTCCATATCAATTAGAAGACATAATTTAAGTTGTAGTGGTAAGAGATGGTGAAAACATTTTTTAAAAGTGATTTTGGAAATTCCCTCTTGTTCATAATTAAATGTATGTAGGCTCTTGAACTCATTTGATTTGAAAAAAGAAACAATAGTGTGTTTTTGCCTACAGAACTATTGCACAGCCAAAACGTTGTACATATCTGACTCAGACAAGAGAAAGCACTTCATGTTATCAGTAAAAATGTTTTATGGCAATAGTGACGACATTGGTGTGTTCCTCAGTAAACGGATCAAAGTCATCTCCAAACCTTCTAAAAAGAAACAGTCACTGAAAAATGCAGACTGTAAGTATTTGTGTTGTAGTTTTTCTTCTTTATGTAGCAATTAATTTGCCTCTTGTTCCTTTTTTGTTGCATACTCTGAGAACTGACTAAAAGTAAATGTAATAAAAATCTACTTTCTAGTATCTCTTAATGTACTTCAGAAGTCTTTGCTCTGTTTTGAAGTGTTTCAATTTAAAGAGATTATACTGTCTGTGAGTTTTATGCAGTCAAACTTAGTTACTTGGTAAATGTGAAGGTTCATCAGAATTTTTTATTGTCAAGAGTGAATCTGTGTAGACAAATATGTCAAAAATGTTTCATCTCCACAGTCTAAGGTGCTGGGTCTCTCAAGCTGCCATGATGTGGTGTCTAGAATGTCTTGATCAATAGCAAAGGAAGGGCTTTTAAGTTGATAAATGAGTATCACTGTTACCAAACTGCACTTTTTCACATCACATTCAGCTTCATACTGTCTCATGCCATTTTTCGTGTTGATTTGATTTTTAATTTCTCTTGCACGTTCGCTTTTGAGTAATGGGTTAAGAAATCTGTTGAGTGCAGTTTCACACAGATTTCTCTGCTTACCCTCTTTGCCATCTAAAGATATTTCTGGTGCTAATGTACGACTGGGAGCATTGTTACTCTTCCTCCCAAGTTTTTGCCTGTGTTCCACTGGAGCACTTCCAGAGTTGCCCTCTTTTGTTTTTTTATTGTCAGTAGTGCTCTGAGAGACTCTTTGGTCAGTGCTAGGCTGGAACCTATGCACCCATGGGAGGTGGTGGAGCTCCGGGCTGCTCGCTTGCAGCGTGGCTTGCAGCAGCCTCTTGCTGTGCAGCCCCTGCCCGTGGGCTCACGCTGTGCACTGTTGACTTTGTATTCAGACAGTTTTGATGGGCAGTAAATATGAGCCAAGTAGAAGAAACATGCCCGTTTTGATGACAAAATCATAGGTAAGCTGAATTTTTTTTAGGGGAGCAGACCTAGATTTTCTCCCTCTTGAATGAACTTATTAATAAAATAAGTTCAGATCTGAGAAAAATTCACGTTGCCTGGTTACAATTTTATATAGTTATGTCTGTCTTCCCTTCAATTGACTATGATTTGTAAGAATAATTTTTCCATATATCTCAAATAAAATGATCACTAGAAGTAGCCCACATACATCCCAGGAATTACTTCTTGATTTCCCTCATTCATCATTTCACTGTATTTGTGACTTTTTGTTGCATCTCTGTGTAATAATGAAGTAATTGTATAATCTCAAGTCTGTATGTATTCCTTGCAGTATGTATTGCATCAGGGACAAAAGTGGCACTATTTAATAGACTTCGATCCCAAACAGTTAGCACCAGATATTTGCACGTAGAAGGCGGTAATTTCCATGCCAGTTCACAACAGTGGGGAGCATTTTACATTCACCTCTGTAAGTAAAAACTGAAACTGTATTTTCTTTCTCACCTCCCTCCTTCCATCCCCACAAAGAAAGTCTTGCATTTTTCCTCCTTATAAATTGCCCAAGTAGAGATTTATTTTGTTACTGGGTGCATGTTTCATGTATTAGAGCACTGTTAAATGTTCCTCCTAGCAAGAGAGACATGTTTTAAAACAAATAATGTGGAATTCCTATTTCATGCAGTGGATGATGATGAATCAGAAGGAGAAGAGTTCACAGTGAGAGATGGCTACATTCATTACGGGCAGACTGTCAAACTTGTATGCTCAGTTACTGGCATGGCACTCCCAAGACTGGTACAGTTTAATTTCTCCAATGCTGTAATTAATTTGTAGCTTGCTACTTAGCATAATTACGTAGTTGAGTTTGCATTCTTTATAAGTTTTGGCTTCATGTGTTTCCTTTTGATGTGTGCTTTATATGGAAAAGGGCATTCGTTTTGACAAGGGCTTATTTTTCACATTAGATCTGCAAATGAATCATGTCAGTGACAAGCAATTTATAAAGTAAACACAGGTAAATTCTAAAAATTCAAGCTTTGGCCAAAGTAAGTTGCTCTGAAGGCTCTTTTTAACAAAGTGTAAGTCCTAAAAGTAGACATGGTTTTGCATTTCCCAGTGTAGCAAAATAAATACGTGTATTAAACAGGTGAGCAGTTTCCTGGCAGTCAGTAGGACTGCTCTATTTGTTAAGAGTTTAGCGCCATTTAAAAAAATCCTTTATAGACTGAAACTAAAAGCACTTCAGTGTGCTCCTAAAGATAAATAATTATACCAGTATTGTGCGGAAACATGTTGGACCTTTACTCATGTTGTGTAAATGCGTAGCATTGTAATTGCATCTTGGATAACATTGGGAAAAAAAAATTTTTTTGAACTGATTTCTTTTTTTGTCACAGATAGAAAACTGTTTAGAAGCACTTAAGGTTCACGAACCAAAAAAAAAAAAAGAAAAAAAAAATACTGGTGGATACATATGCAACCAATATGTATAGGTAGATTTAGCTTAAACTAAGTCAAGCTAAAGTTTCCTGTTGTGTTTGCTATTTGGAACATGTGTCGTGCTGCCTTCAAGACAGACTGAAGGTGACATGATTTAAAGGTAACTTGCAGACTTTTTATAGGTTGATACGAAGAACTTTGAAGAAACAAGTTAACCTTGAAAATTATATTGCTAATAATGCCATTTATTATCATTAGAAATCCCAGAGGACATGGTTGGCTTTCTGATTGTCGGCTTAGAAATCTTCAAGCACTATGGCTGCTGCTTCTGCTGATGTTGCATAAAATGAAGTATTAACTTTTTTCTAGAAGTTGAGTTAAAATTCCAAGCTACAGATTTCCACTGTCTGTAAGGGAATAACTTTTTTAATTTTTAAAAATAAAATAATTGTAACAGCTTTGAATTAAGACAGCAGATATTTTTGCATTGAACTCACTGATGTAAGGAATGATTGTTCTTTGCAGTTGTCTTTAAGTAACATTTAATGACGAACTCTCATTTGATGCACTATGATTGTTGTGCTTGCCAAATTATTCTTAAGGACATTGGAATAATTATAAAGTAATTCTTATTTTTGGCTACTTTAGTTCAGCAACCAGTCTGCCACTGTCAGTTCTTAATGCTATCAATAGTGGAAGCGTGTGCTTCTGTGAAAGGTTTTTAGTACTTGACCTACTGCTGTTTTGTATCAGGAAAAGAAACATAAGTAGATTTAGCATGGACTTTTTTCCCCACTCTCATAGAAAACAATATAAAATATATATGCATGCAGCACCTATTACATTGAAGTTATAGTACCAAGCATCATTTTCATGTTGTACTTTTGTTCTCAGAAGTATTAGAAATTATCAATCAAATGTTAGTATTAGAAGAGCAAGGTATTAAGTTAAGAATATGACCTTTTACTTCCTTTGCTAACATTATGTATGTAATCTCCAGTGTACTGGGAAGCAGGAGTTCTCCTAACTGTGTACATGCAATTCTCATTCACAGATAATTCGAAAAGTGGATAAACAGACAGCGTTATTAGACGCAGATGATCCAGTATCACAGCTCCATAAATGTGCATTCTACCTTAAAGACACTGAGAGAATGTATTTGTGCCTTTCCCAGGAGAGAATAATCCAATTTCAAGTAAGTTGTTTAGCCCATTCTGCTAGATGAGAAGTAGGGTTGCAGCCTTTCCAAATAATCCCAGAATGTCACTTGTGTGATTGTTTTTGAATGTGATTCTATTATTTAGTTTGAAAATACAAAGGATGAAAAGTAATGTCTTGTTTCAGATAGGCTTTTTCTTCCTCATATCCCTTTTGCAGACCTGTATAGACAGTGAATTTGTATTTTATCCCCTCATGCCTGCTTGACTGAACAAGTTGACATGCTCCAGTAAAGCTCTACTTATTATGAGAGTGTCTGTTCCTAACTTACAGAAAATAAGAAATGATAGGACTCAGGATATTTTGTCTTTAGGAACTCAGCAATGCACTGTCTTGCTCATGGCTCAAGAACATAAGTAGCATAGGAAGCTTCTAGGGTAATAAAGATAGGAATGGTAGGAAAAGGGGCAACCTAACCTTTTTAAGATTCCCCTCAATTGAAGGGAAAAGACTAGTGCCCATGTATAGCAGACAGATACCTAGCAGATACTTCCTCATAATGGGCAAAGGCCCTTGTCAGAACAGAAAGAAGCAGGAATTGCAGTGACTGAGAATCAGCCTTGCACTTCGGTCTTTCTCAGGCTACTTGTTGGGGATGAGCTGAATGAAGAAGCAACTCCTTCTCTAAGAGCCTGTTCAGCATCCTGGAAATGCTTGTGCTAGTCAGGGACATCCTGACACTCCTCAGTTTGAGCATCGCTCATGGAGCTCAGTCTGACAACAGAGATGAATGTTCTACAGGGCAGGGCTAGCCTAAAAGGCCGAGGACACCCACTTCTGAATTTCTTTAGTAGCATAGGAGAAGCAAGGCTACCATTTGCTTCCTGGATGAGTAAAATCAGCCAAACTTGCCATTTTCGCCCTTTAATAAGTGAGAAAACTGCAGACAGTAAACACTACCTGCCAGTGTCAGCAGAGAGGTCCCATTTTATCCGTTTCTTCCTTTGAACCATAAGACCAGAATCAAGGAAGCAGGCACGTGTGTCATCTTTTGCTGCCCTCTGCTGCATGCTTACAGCTGAATGCGAGATCTAGGAGAAGGGACTGAGCTGTGATCTGAGTAAAAAGCCAGATTTTTTCTTGGGTTTATGGAAATAGCTGAGTATAGAGAAATTAGAAGGTTAAAGAGGAGTGTGACCAAGTCAGGATGAACCTATGTGAAAATTGAACCTTCCAAAGTACCACGCGGATCTCTTTCTAAAGATGGTCCTATATTCTGGAGAACGTAGTAAGAATAGAAATAATGCCTTACTGGATCAGAACCATAGTCCATGTCTAGCCCAACATCTATTTCTAACAATAGCTGTAGGAGATGCTGTCTAGAGAGAGCAGGCAAACCCTGCTCACTTTCTGTAGCCTATTCCCCTTGTGCTTGCCAGCATCCACATTTGTTGTATTAGGGATGCTCCTGGCTCTACCTTTCAGTATCAGTTTGTAGTCATACAGTTCATTAGTGTGTTGGGTTCCTTTGGAATGTGCTGGTGCTTTCTCTGCAACCTCATGTGGCAGTAAGTTTCAGAGATTTCCTATGCTCAGTGTAGAGAGCTTTAGTTGCATGTGTCGTGAATAAACTTATTGTTTCTCCATGGCATTCCTAGTTACAGGATTTGGTAATAGTTCTGCATTCACATTGTCTGTTATCATCTTAATTTTTTTTATCTGCAAATTGGAATCTTGGTCATCTTAATTTCTTCTCCCAAGACCAGCAGCTCCAAGTCCTTGATGATTTTAGAAGCCCTTCCCTGCATGCAGAATTGCATGCTGCTGTAGAAATGGGTTAGCCAAGGTTGTGCAATGGCAAGTTAATGTCTGATACCTTATTCTGCTTTTCTGATGGTGCCCAAAATTGTGTTGACTTTTTAGGTTGCCACTGCACATCAAGCTGGTGATTTAGAAAAACTTGTCAGTGGTTACTCCAGGAACCTGAATTGTGGCTACCAATTCAACTCATTCATTTCTCATAACCATGTTTTTATTTGTTTGGAGGTGGAGCATGTCAGCCCATTCAGCCTCAGGAATTGTCCCCCCTCTGGTATCAAGTAGGAGGAATGTCCTGCCTCAAAATAGTAGATTACAGTTTCTCAAGTTAGGCTAGTAGTGTAAGAAACCTCAGTATCAGTTGGGTGCTGACCTGGCCAAGGTCTCTAGGCACTACCCTAGTTGCACGCGTACCTTGCACGCTATTTTTGTGTTTTTTCACCTGATCATATCATCTGAATTCAGCGTTCATCCCTGCTTCTTTTTATCTGGGCAGTTTGTGCTAATTGAAGTTTAACCATTAATAAGAGTGAAAACTTACCCAGCTATCCTGAGCTGTATGAAAGAAAACAGACAGAATTTAGGAATTAGATTTCTGAGTACCTTCTTTCCTGTGCCTGGGTTTAACCTTACATGCAGCTTTCCTATATTGGCTGTTAGACCACGGAATTGTTCAGAGAAGCTAATATTGCCATAAGAATACAGCTGTTGATATATTTTATATCTTTTTAGACTATGTAACACTTCAAAGGAAGCAACGAAAATTTCTGACTCGTTTGCTGTTGCAGTTTCTGCTCATGGCCTTGTTAAAACACTCAAATATGTCTGCATTTTCCATCATTTTGTGGGTGGTGGTGAAATTCTAAAAAAAAAAAAAAAGAAAAAAAATTCTTGAACAATTTAAAACAACTAATAAACTATATTTTACATATATCCACTTCGTCTATCTACTTCATTATATCTGCAGCAGTTTTGATCGCTTTGTCATCATACAAAAGAAATCTACGCTAAGGTAGCTTGTTCTCAGTGCTGTGGTTGGTTAATGGTTATTGTGTAATGTTAATACTTTGAAAGCAGAACCAAAATTAAAATGGCAAGTAGGTTTGAGAGTGGGCTATATCATCATAGGTAAGAATTACAGTGCTTTCAGAGTTTCTTTGTTTTTTTTTACCAGTTTTGCAGAGCAGTGTGCAACTATTTCTCTATTGCATTTTGTTAGAGGAAAAACAATAAGAAGCATTTTTAAAAATATCCGCCTGTGTTACTGACTCAGTTGTTTTTGGCTGTTCTTTCTCACTAAGGCCACTCCATGCCCAAAAGAACCAAATAAAGAAATGATTAATGATGGAGCTTCTTGGACAATCATTAGCACAGATAAAGCAGAATACACGTTTTATGAGGGGATGGGACCCGTCCATGCTCCAGTAACACCTGTGCCTGTTGTAGAAAGTCTTCAAGTAAGTTTTTTTTTTCTTTTTTTAATAAACTGTTTCTATGTGAACATATTTTGTGGAACTGATTTAACCTTCTTAGTACCTTTATGGATTATTGTAGGAAAACCTTGTTACCATCCCTATAAAAAGGAAATTACCTTGCTGTATGTTGCTATTTAGAAATTTATTTTGGCTCTTAAAGCAGCCGGTAACAGTTTAAATGAAGCCAGACTGAATCCTTATTGAGGAAATCTGCTTGCTGCTGTTGAAAATCATGGAGTTTTGCTGATGTGTTTGTGAAGGATTCTTTGATCTTTGTTTCCAAAGCCTTTCTTATTGACTGCTTTATTTTAAGTTTTCTAAGTATTCTAAGTATTCCAAGTTCCTTTAGGCTTTCCAGTTGTTTGGCAGTATCTGTTAAATGAGTTATTTCTTCATACATAGGTGTTGTGTAGAATTCGTGTATGAATTAGGAGGAAATATCTCCTGTGATTTTTTTTTTTTTAATTATTATTATTTGTGTGTTTGTTTTGAGGGGAGGTTGCTTGGTTTTACTAACATATCTGTGTTGGTTGGATTTTCTTCTCTCGTGACCCGCTTTGCAGTTGAACGGTGGCGGGGATGTAGCAATGCTTGAACTCACGGGACAGAACTTCACTCCAAATTTACGCGTCTGGTTTGGGGATGTGGAAGCAGAAACCATGTACAGGTACCGAAATTTGCCCTGCTTTTTTTTGCTTACATTTTCCTGGCTACTTTGAATAGCACATAATAATTTTCTAAGCCGTTTTGCACTATTCTGAGTTCACTGTGCTGTGTTTCAGGTGTGCCGAGAGCATGCTCTGTGTCGTTCCCGATATTTCTGCCTTTCGAGAGGGCTGGAGGTGGGTCCGCCAGCCCGTGCAGGTCCCAGTAACTTTGGTCCGTAACGACGGCATCATTTACTCCACCAGCCTTACCTTCACATACACCCCAGAACCGGGGCCACGGCCCCACTGCAGTGCTGCTGGAGCAATCCTCAGAGCCAACTCGAGCCTCATGGCCTCTAGCGAAACAAACACAAACAGCGAGGGAGGTTACACAAACGTCAGTACAAACCCCACCAGCGTCACATCGTCTACAGCAACTGTAGTTTCCTAACTACCGGTGTTCGCTTGGACTCTCAACTGACTTTTTAAGTGCTACGTTCAAGAGAACAATTTTTGTGGTTTCGTGGGAAAACACCTTTCCGTTTTAGGTGATATTATTTGATACCTGACTTGTTACCTGCAAGTGCTGATCTTAAATATAGAAGCCACAATAAAAAAAAAAAAAAATACATCTGAAACATAAGGACTTTATTGAAAATCTATTTTTCAGCTGTTTTTTTTTAAATGGGCAAGAAATAAAAATGTGGCTGGGATACATGTTGAGCAAACTAGAAAACATGAACACAGCATAGTTTTTATGGACCAAGGAACTTGTATAAGCTTTAGTATAAAAGGTACATTTTCACCATACCTTTTTTGTATCACAACATATAGTACACTTTTGTTACCAAATAGTTTATATTTTTTTTTCCTCCGAGCTCTTGCTCTGAAGTATATTCAGGTTCCAAGCCTGACCATGCTTGTATAATCTAATTACCATACTCTTCCAGTTTAAAAAAAAATATATATATTTTTGGTCTGTGGCTGGAACTGTTCCTTTTTTTAAACTGAAGTCTTGTGACTTTTTATGAACTGAAATTGTTTTTATTTCAGCAAGTAGAACCTTGTAAAGGCCAGCATATTTTTTTTAAGATTATATGAAGTCTGTGCAAAAGCTTTAAAAAATGCCTCTGCCTTGCCTGCAATACATGCAATGTATGTTAACTTTAGTGCTCTGTTTTCAGTCATTGTTAATAGTTATTTCTGTTTTCCTTTTTTTAATATGTATTTATAGTGATAATTCATGAGGTTCTAACATGACATGAGGTTTTTTAAAGTGGCATCTCAAGCAGCCTTGATGATTGTTCGTGTCACAGGCAAACATTGGTGTTTTTGAAGGGTTGTTACTGGGTTTCTCCCCCTCTTCCCTGCTCAGTCATATTGCATCAGAAAATGTTCCAGGATCTGTTCAGGTTTTCTAATCTTGTACATAATTTGTATTGAGTGTAAGTTAAATGTTTTATTTCGGAAGTGGACTGTTCCCAATAACTTCATTTGGCAGCATGTCTTCTGTCTTGTTGGCATGTGATTAAAATATCATGAGAAGTATGTGCTACAAATGGGATTGGTAGGTGATGCCCTTCATCACTGCGAATCACAAAAAGCATGTTGTCCTTCATCCTGTTGAGTAAATTAGGCCAGACTTTGGTGTAAGACTTGTATTGAGAAAGTGCTTTCGTTGTGAAGTGGTCATACCCATAATACCTAGAAGTAAATTATATTACTTAGCAATGGGCAAATAGAAAACTGTAAAAGCACTATCAAGATGTCAGCTCCTCCTCCCATCCTTGTTTCCTGTGGGTTTCTCTTTCCCTGCCAACAGCTTGTGCAATGTTCAAGTCTTCTCTCCATCATAAATTTAAGGCTCATTTGCACTTTGACTTTGTTGGTTGTTGTGTTTGTTTTTCACTTTGACCTTGCCATGTTTTAGCCCTCTGCCTGCTTCATCACGTCTTTGAAAATAGATCCCGGTAGTGCATCCGTAGTGACAGAACTAGCCATAGACTCCCAGGACAAGTTCTGATAGTGTCATCTTCCACCCTAGAAGCCAAAATACGAATTTCATTACGTGTTCAGCCTCTGCCCTGTCCCACAGCCAGAGCCACACGTGCAGTGTGGCCGTGGCTCTCTGCAGGGCGTCGTGCTGCCTGCTCTGTTCAACCTCCTCAGAGGGTCGGTCGTTCCCGACACTCATCCCAGTTCCCACAGCGGCAGCGCCCCGTGGAAGCGTCGGCTCCGCACCACGTTTGTCAGCGGCGATGCTCCGCTCCGATGCCTGCTCCAGCGCTCCCTTCAGCATGGCTGGTGTCTCCTGAAGACAATGTGGTTAAAGGAAGAAACCGGTTACAAAAACACGCTTAGCTAATAGCTGAAGTCAGTGCCACTGTCCTCCTGAAATGCATTCGTGTTCCACCACAGGCCTTCGTGTTTCATGCTCCGTATCACGATACTTCTCCCCACGACGCCGTCGCGATGCCGGTTCGTAGCACTAGTGAATACTGCCTCACCTCAGCTCTGTTTCAGTGACCAAGGGCAGAATTCAGTGTGGCCTTATCTCTCTCTTAAACTGTTTACTGGCATTTACTTGCAAATCTGTTTACTTGTGTATGTGCTACATAACTTCCTTTTAATTGTCAACTGTGGCAGGAATCATTTCACAGTGTTTTTGATAGAAGCACATCAGTAGCTTACAGTGCCGCTTCGTTCAAGGGCCACGGTTTTTCAGCACTAATTAGACTGAGAGTTGAAGTGACAGGTATCAGATTTAGAAGGATATTCAAGAACAAGACATTATATACACAGAGTAGGTAAACCATAACAAGCCTTTTAACCTTCAAAGAATATTTTAAATAGCTTTTCAGAACTTGACACCTGCTTTTATATTCATTATTTTGAATTTTTTACATATAAAATGAAATACTTTTTGTATTCAGTTTCTTTTCTTGCAATAAGTTTGCCCAGTAGAGCATATTACAATATTCCTTGACTTGTAAAGAATCTAACTACTTAGCCTAATTTCTGCTGTTTTACACACTACAGCCTAGGAGGGTGAAAGAAAAAAAATAGGTTATTAAATTCTGCTTAAAAGACCATTTTAAACCCTGTGTTTTCTCTTGGGCTTGTGGCTCCTTTGTTGCCAGTAGGTAATTTGTAGACAGAAATGGTCTTCCAGGTCCTTCCTGTTGTTAAGATGTCCGGTTGTTCAGATATATTATCTTCCTGAACCTTTCCTGTGGGGTGATATTGTTACATTTATTGGCCTCGTGAGCTGTTAATCAATTTTCATGATATTAACAATATCTAAAGGTTTTGATTAAACTACTTTTAGAATGTTTCAGTATGAAACTATATAACTGTTCAAGTTTAGCTGTTAAGTCTGCTGTTAATTCTGTATACCTAGAAATGAGTCTCTGTGCAGATTGTTGTTCTAGTTCCAACTTTAGGATGAAAAAGCAAATTAAGTGCGCAAATTTAGCTATGCCTTCTCTTGTTTTCTTTTTGTTTGGAACTGCATTTCAGAGTTCAACACTAGTGTAGTCTTCAATAACCTGCTGCTGACTTTTTTTTCTCCCAATTTTTTGCCCTTAAAGGCTTCCTACAAGTGTTTTAATAAGATATTCTGTCCTTTGTACTGCATGGACTTAAACAATCAGAATGGTTACCTGAAAAGGCATGAACTAAAGAAAGAAATCTGTGAATTCCTCACACACATAAAATTAATGCCAAGCAAAACTAATTAGCTCTTGTCAGTAAGCTACCCACTGTAGACTAAATGACTCCGTAGAGGTGTCCCATTTTGCAACTAAATGCTCTTCAATTATTAACCGTATTATTTACTTTCTTTCAAAAGCAGCTGTGTTTATGAGTACTGAACAAATGTGTATCCTTTCCTGTGCCAGACTTTTGAGTTTGTTTTCAAGCACTGTACTGTGGGATTGAGTGGCAGCTTTGCTAGAAAAAGAAGTATATTAGGGTTTCCACTTAACCCTTTTAGGACTGAACAATTTCTTCCCTTCATAAAAACGTTGTAAAATAAATGAGCAGTTCTAACTTTGTTAACATTTGTCTATGTTCAGCACTGCATTTGCCCCAAATGGAGGTGCTATGCTAATTGCTTTTTTTTTTTGTTAATCCTGTAGTATGTGTATACATTCAGTCTTAAAAGGGTTATTTTTTCAAACTGTGCACCTGTAAAGTTTCTTAGCAATAAGGTAGAAAATTGAGCAAGTTTTTACCATAATTTTGTAGAATTAATTGCTCAGTTCCATATTTCATTAAAAAAAAAAAAAACTGCAATATAGGCAGTTTGGAGGAATAAATAAAAGTGAAATGTAAACCACATAAAAGTGTTTTTGTCAAGTGTACTCTCTGTGCGTATGTGCATATAATACCTGGTTTCATTTTTTAAATGCTAAAGATAAATGCCATGCTACTGTTGATGCAACAAATAGAATTGAACGTTGGTATGGTGATAGCGTAAAGGCAGTTATGATTTGATCAGATGTTGGAGCAAAAAATTTGCCATGTTTTGTGGATTTTTTTCAATGTTATACATGGGGAAAAAGGTGTTTGATTTTTTTTATTGCTATTACTATTTTGGCAAAAGAACAGTGAGGTCAACAATGGAACCAGAACAACAACAAAGACCAAGCCCAGGAGTGGAGAAGTCATCAGTAGTTCTGAGGCTCTGTGCACTGGACTCCAGTTCAACGGGATATCGAATGTCCATCCAAAAAGCTGGTCTCCAAACCCAAACCTGTTTCATTATGGCTTGTATAATTGCTGGAGTTAGAGAAGAGACTGTTTTTTCTTTTTTTTTTTTCCAATAATGTAAAAGAAAAAAAAAGGTTCACTTTTTGATATTATTTATTAAATAAGAAAAAAAAACCAACTGTGTTTAATTGTTTAACTTTAGCAACTTTGTTATTACGATTACTGTATCTGATTTAGTTTCATCTTGTTCCTGTAGGTATGGACTGTCTGATATTTCTATTGCTTGGTTAACAGCAATAAGAAACACAAGTTCCTCAGCCCTGTGAAGAGGTGGGAAGCGGATGCAGCAGAGAGAGGGTTTGCGATGGTCGCAAGTCCCAGTATTGCAGAAGCCCTGCACGTTTCATGCCAAACTACTGCAAAAGCTGCTGGTTCAGTTGTCAGAGGGACAAGCAGACAGACTGAGTTGCTAAGAAGGTGCAGCAAGAGTCGGGGATTTGATATTTTAGGTGGATGATAAGGAGGTATTGTAGATTTTCTGGAAACGTCTGCACAGATCAGTGTAGCTCCTAGTTTGTCACACAAAAAATCAACATTGGTGGAGCAGCTGCTTTTCTGCTGTTGGTAGCATGGGGAGTGTGGGCAGGTCACATTTCGAAATTTTTAAGATGACTTTACCATTCTGGAGAGGGACTGCAGTTGGCTCAGACTTTTCAGAAGAAAAGAAAATAGAGGCTTTCTGGGGCTTTGGCAAAAAGAAAGGGTCACAGAATCACAGAATATTCAAGGTTGGAAGGGACCTCTAGAGATCATCTAGTCCAACCTTCCCACACTTGCGGGTCACTTGCTTATCTTCACTGTTAGTATATCTGGAAGAAACAGAGTGTGAGATGGTGCTGATCCTGCATGAGAACATGCACATAAAAACAAAAACTGCATCTAAGCCATACCAATTAGCTGCACAGGAGGCCTGCAAAATAAATCCTGTTAATATCCCGAATAAAGAGTGAAAAGGAAAACTGTATTTGGCTGGAGGAAAAGGACAGGAGGATAACACTGAGACTGCTGTTTCATGGTCATGGTGCTGCATGATTCTGAGAAGCAGAAAAAAAATAACAGGCTGCTGTTCAGGGACTGGCAAGTAGAAAATATTTACTGTAGTTATAATACTTCTGTTTTGTGCCAAAACCACTCCAAAGGCCAAAAAACATGAGGAGTTAGAGCCCTGAAAAAGAATTGGTAAAGGCTCTGTCACCTTTCCAATTCTTTGTCTTCAAGCATGAAAAAGGTGACCACAGTTTTGCTGTCATCTTTTTCACCGTCACTTTATGCCACCGTCACTTCCCTTATTCCTGTGGGGTTTTTCCCCTGATCCTTAATTAGTTGGCAATTTTTTTTCTCACAACCTGCTGAATAACTCAATAGGGATGAGTCAGTGTTAGATAAGATGCAGGGTAAGTTTTAAGATTACTTGCTGTAATCTCTCTGTGCTGTTTCTAGTGCTGTGCTGTTGGGTAGAGGGTAGAAGAAGGATTTGGGGGACGGAGGTATTTTTTTAGCCTGTCTGTAAGTGTATTGAATAGAAGTTTCTACAGACCTGACCTTAAATGATCTGCAGTTCTTCATCCGGAGGTGATGCTCTTATTTTGAAGCCGTATAATTTATGCTCTTTTTTTTTTTTTTTTTTTTTTTCCAATATAGAATATAGAAGAAGTGGGTTTACTTGTCATCATCCATTTTTTATTTGTATTTACTGTCATGCTCTCTCATCTACGTTCAGATAAACCTTAAATCTTCTCTGCTCTTAAATACATTTTCCCCTGGGAAATTTGTCAGTCCCTGCTGCTATAAGTCGCTACAGAGATATTTAACAGGCAGCCTGTGACTTTATACCATTCAAACTACTTCTTCATCCCTTCTTCTATCACTGTCTACCACAGCTTCTTGTAAATGACTTTCCTTG
The DNA here is from genome assembly GCF_003342845.1 of Nothoprocta perdicaria. Classification (NCBI taxonomy): domain Eukaryota; kingdom Metazoa; phylum Chordata; class Aves; order Tinamiformes; family Tinamidae; genus Nothoprocta; species Nothoprocta perdicaria. The sequence goes on along the minus strand of NW_020455204.1, from coordinate 13,335,342 downwards.
AGGCCTCTGGCATACAAATACAGCAATTGCATTGATTTGTTCATTGCAGTATCAATGCATGAATGTATTTGTAATAAATAGCAATTGATTTGCTCTCCTTAATACACATCTAGCTTTAAAGCTAAGGCTATAGCATCAGGAATTTTAAAGAAGTTTGTAGTTCTATTTTAATAGTTTCATCAGTTGTATTAAGGGTAGACAGACAAATCTATACCTAATAATGTTTTGTGGCTTCAAATAATCTGTTTTAATAGCAAGCTGGGTGCAAATATATGATTAGTTCTTACCTAAAATTTCTGAAAGAGTTTTAATTGGATCTTGGGCCCAATGCCTTTTTGGAGTGAATCAGCTTGTTCTGACATTTCTTTTTTAATTTTGCTCTTTCTGGTAAAATTTTGACCCAGTCTAATTTGAGCTAATCCAGCCAAGGTATTTTGTGCTGTCCAATGGAATGTGCTAAAAAGATGCCAAGATCCACACTGGAGTGTTCAGCAAGGGTGGCAAACATGACAGCAGGGATCGCAGACTTGGCTTTTTCCTCTCCCTTTGGTGCAGCTGCATCCCCACACAGACACCGCACTGCCCGTCTGATTGCGTGGCACCTCCGTGCGCATGCAGGTGCGGAGTTCGGTGGTGTGACCTCTAGGTATTTCTTTACCTGCATAAAAATATTCCACACAGCGCTTGATATATCTATATATGCAACCGAGCAGACAGTGAGATGAGTGGTTTGTGCCCTGTTCTCTTCCACTGATCCTTTTAATCCTTGGTTCTCTATTGATTTGAGCTTTCTCCTTTTCCTTTTCCTATATTATTCTGTTTGCTCTCAGCTGGGTGGGCCTGCTCTTCAAAACCTTTTCTCTTTACTTGCTACCAGCACTGGGAGCTGGGAGTCAGTGGCTGGAGGATTCACAGTGACTCAGTGAAGAGCCTTATAGGGAACCGCAACAAAGGTGTGAGAGAGATCCAGCAATAACATTAGATGTTAACGTGAAGGAATCATTAGGGTGTGGGTTTTTTTTTTTTTTTTTTAGTACCCATCTTAGTCTTAATGAAAAGCATTTCTGTGCCTTCAAAACAAATTTTTTAACAAGAATTTGTCATGTTCAGTTTAAATTTTGACCATTTGCTTTCCCACAGATTGAAAAAGCAAGTATCTGAACACACAAAGCAGCTTCAAATCTGCCTCTGGGTGCTAGTGCTTTTTATGATGCAGCATCTGTTTTTTTCCTTCGGGCGAGAAGCTGGGCACCAGAAAGCAGTTCTGTGGTTCTTGCACCTCGCTGAGGTTTGTAGGGATTATAGGCTGGTTTGGGTAGAAGGCACTTCAGGCGCTTGGGTTAAGGGTGTTTGCTAAGGTGCTGTCTGGCAGCCTGCAGGGACCCGGAGCAGAGTCAGGGCATTCTGCACTAGCAGCAAAGCCTTTTCCTTCAAAAACAAATTCCCAGGGTTCCCAGGGTTAAATCTGATATCAGCAAGGGCGACGACTGACCCCACACGCTGACGAAGTAGGGGTCAGTTTACCCCTTTCCAGATGATGACGTTTTGTATGGGTGCTGTGCGTGTTGGTGATTACTGGTCTCAGAGCAGTGCTGCCAGCCAGGGACTCCTTCCTGAACGGGCTGCTGTGGATCAATGTGTGGTTACAAGTCTGTTCTAACACTTCCTGCCTCCCCGTGGCACTTTTGCACCATGCCGGGGTGGAAGGAGCCACTTGCCAACAAGCAATCCAGCGAGCAATTTATTTTATTGTGGCCAGTCACATTAGAGTGAGCTCTATCAGTGCCAATGTTTACCTAGTTCCTGTTATTGTAGCATTTACTAGGAAAATGTGCTCTCTGTGATTTGTTATTTTTTTCTCTTAAAAATTATATTTAAATGCAAGACAGCTGTGAAATGTTCTCCTGAAAAGTACTGTGCCATGTTCAAGGTAAATTGGACTTTTTCATTATTTTGATTCAGAAAGTTCATAATCTTCATGCAGTAACAACCTGATGTTACTGAAGTTCCCCAGGTGGGACATGAAGCAATGAATTTAGGCCTTAAGTTAGACCAAAGTGTCACCAAATTCTTAGGTCAGATGAAAGACGAGTAATAACAACAGATGTGAACACTAATTTTTAAGTCAGACTGCTGGAAATTTCAGGACTGATAGGAGTTGCTTAGTCCCTTATGAGTCATGCAATGGATACAACTACTAAAATTTGATTATTACTTGCCATATAGACCAAGACGATAAATTGTTTTATGGACAGAGTGATCACACATGAGTAGAATTTCAATTGTTTAAAAATTTAATATAAAGTGAGAAAATGAACTTAAAGATTGAATGGCAATTAATAAGATGTTAGACTCTAGCATAGCTGACTGACAGTATTTATAGTTCTCTAGGAATTCACCATCATGAGTAAACACTTTATTAGAAGCTCATGTAGAAAACATTAAATGATGTATGAGATATTTGCTAGGTAAACTTCAGCATGTTTGCCATCCAGCAGAACACACAGTGAATGAAATTAATGCTAACGAGTTTGCTGTATTTTACTGGGCCACAAGGCATAGTAAAAAATATGTGGGAAAGGATAAAAAATCAGCCAGACGTTGTTCAAGATGCTTGCTCTGGATGGAAAGTTAGGATGTGAGTTCAGGTCTCCTGTATATCCTATTGAAATACGATTGTTGCTCCAGGGATTTATCTTCCCGGTTTTCCCGTTTCTGCAGTTCAGGTTAGTTCAGAGATGTTGACGTAACTGCAGACAGGGGAGGCTGAAGCAGCCTTCTCCCAAGGAACCATTTGGTGGCTCCATATCCCCTGGCATAGAAGAACCCAAAGCTTAAATCCTTCTCTGGAAATGGAAACAAGAGCTTAAACTTGTTTCTCCCTCATCTTAAGCAAGACTTGGCTTAACTGCCTTGGACTGGAGAAGTTTTCTCTCCCTGCAGAAGGGTTTCACTGTGATGGGTTCATCTCCATCAAAAAAGTTCATGTTCAGCAGTTTAGTAGCAAAACTCCTGATTAACTCTCACCTCAGCCAACTTCTCCATTGAAACTGGATTGTGAAGTGGCCTGACCCCCTGAGACATGAATAGCGTGGAGAACTCAAGAGGAAAGCAAAGTCATGGTGACTGGGCATGCTAAGGGAGCGTCACCTCCAGCACCTCTAGGTCCTTCATAGGGATAAGGATCCAGGCTCGGGAGACCGTGGGCAGGAATGCAGTGGATAGGGATGGATTTGTGTATAAGGGAAGGTGTGGGCTAATAGACTTCAGCCACTGCCCAGAAAGTCACCCCGGGTGTTTTTTGGTCAGGGCTATGTGAGCAGTGGATGTGATCTAGCCACGTCAATAACCCAGGGGAAGACGGAGGGCGCCGGTGCTGGGCGGGCAGGCCCAGCCTGTGGCTGCCAGGGCCTTGCCAAGGGCTGCACGGGGCAGAGCCCAACGCCCCCGCACACAGCTGAGTAGGGCCTGGGCGCCTGTGGGTACAACTGGGGGGCAGTCACTTGAAAACTAACGTACGAGCCCTTCTCTCGGAGACGTCACCAGCTGCCTTCTTCCGCCATCCTTCCCCAGGCAGAGCCTCGCCGCTGATCCCACGACGTGTTTGCAGGGACTGCTCTTTGGGAACGAAGGGGGTTCGATGGGAACCTCTGCAGCAGCTCCGAGATAAGAAACAGCTCTTGATGGAGTTGGGCCCAAGCTGCCCTTGCGAGCAGCGGCACGCAGGTAGGTGGCACTTTTGTCAAGAACGTGTCCTGCAAGTCTGAGCCTTTCTAAAGCTTCCTGTTGCAGGTGGAAATTGTCTCATCTGCTCCCTCCCAGCCCAAGAGGCAGTTAAATGTCAGCATTTTAAGCTAGTGCCCTCTCCAATTCAGTAAAGACATGGGCTGCCTTCAGGGGCCTGAAAATGCCTCTCCCGTGTTAACTCAGAGAAATGTTAACTCAGTGTCGCTCTGCTGTGCAAACCTCCACCCCTCAGAGATTATGTGAAAATCCTCAAATAACAGTTAAAACTGGACTAGGGTTTGAGAAGGGTAACCAAAATGTGTCAAGAGCAACTAATATTCTGAAAATTTTCAGGCAAAACTGCTACAAATCGCTTTGCTAGGGAATTATGTGTGAAAGCATTGGGTCTGACGTGCTCCACATGGAAAAGAATCGTCAAAATGGGAGATTTTTAATAGGAGACAGAAGAGAAAGGTTCATATGAAAGCTGCGGTGTGAATCAAAGGGACCTTGAGCCTGCTACGAAATTTCATGGTATAAAGGGAAAAAAAACCTAGAAATTACTGTGTTATTAAGGAGCAGGTGTTTCTAAGGGGGCAGGTGAGGAAATGTATGAGTGACAAACCTGGTTCCCTTTGCAAAGCCCCTCCAGCTGCTGCCCAAGATAAGGGGGCACACAGGTGGGGAGAGTCCCACAGGCGCAGGAAGGTCCTCGCAGGGCCCATGCGCCAGCACCTTCCTCGGGACAGGAGCAAGGCCAGATGTAAGTAAATAACCATTCCAGGTTCCAAAGCAAGGCCTGAAGCTGTGCAGATGGCTGCTTTGAGCCCACAGGCGTATGGAAATGATATCAAAGTTCTTTGGTTTGTTTCGTGCAGTAGGATATTAGGCAAAATTATTCAAACTAAATTAGGAGTATGCGCAGGCACGACATGAATCAGTCCTAAAATTACGTTTGGGGAAGTTTATATTAATTTAAAAGCATGCTGCTCTTGGTGGAGTTAGCAGAAGAATTGGATTTCCAGGGTGCTGTGGCCCAAGCCAGCCTGCAGCTTGGGAAATAATTACCCAGGGAAGCCAGTGGGCAGCAAGGAAGTGCGTGGCAGCCCCGTCCGGTGACCATTAAATGTCAGCACCACGTCAGGGGCTTTCAAAATAACCCCCAAGTCTTATGTTCTTGTACATATCTGAATTCAGAGCATGAGGGGGGCGTTGGGTTTCACAGGGAAACCTCTTTTTTTTGGCATAGAGAAACGAGAACTGAGCTTAATGACAGTGTGAGCTTAATGACAGTGTGACCATGTGGGTCAAGCTCCTCGGCCCAGGGGTGTCTGCATCTTGTAGGCTTGAGCCTTCTAATTTTTCTGTATAGCAAACTCTGGAGGAAAATAGAGCAACTGGATAGTCTCTTGACCTCCTATGAGAGCCACCAGGTTGGAACTGGTGGGTAGGACAGGGCTGACGCAAAGTCCATCTGACCACTTTGCCAGGGGAAGCAAAATAACTTCCTGACCCACCTTACAGAGCAATCCTGAGCAAAGGATTAATGAATTCTGTAGTTTTCTTCTCCTTGGAGCCTCCTCCATGGAGCCTCTGTGTGGAAGCTTGGCAAGCTGGGCTTCAGCGTGCAGTAACAAAAGCCTGGGCAGCTCTTAATACAGACTTGACAAATTAGTGCAGCAGATGAATTGCATGGGATATTAGTAAACATTCGATGCCTTAAAAATTTATTTATTTAAATTCTTTATTTCAGTAAAGGTTTTTTGCATTTCTGTTAGCTTAAAAAAAAAGGCAAGGAAATAAATAAAAAAAAAAAAGAGATCTTGAAAAGTAGCAGGGAACACATAGCTATGCCTGACGCTCTCCTGGATTGTATTGTTTGGTTTCAACCCGTTGACAGTATTTAAACAGGTTTCTTATTTAATAAACACAAGGGCACAGGAGATACGTTTTCTGGATCCTTTTCTTAGACCTGCAGCTTCAAAATTAGCTGAGCTGCCTCTTTGCTAGAAAATCCACCCTAAACTTCCCTCTCTCCTTTTCTCTTTTTTGCCTCAAAATTTCCATTTAGCTGCTACAGATTTTTATTAAGTGCCAAAGTAGTAGGAAGTCAGTTGTAGTGTTTCTCCCATGCAGGGTGACTCCTACTCGATGTTTGCTGCCCGCATGGAGATGTTCTGCTCTGGCCTCACAGTACGGAGCGGACAACTGAGGTCTCGCTAGCTCCAAATCAGGGCTCGATGGGCACAGCTGGGGCTGGGGGAACCTTTTCGTGCCATTATTATCTTTGGAGACCCAGAAACCTTAACTCCTGTGCAGAAGCTTGGCTGTTAGACAAGCAGCAGAGGGGCTGTGCAGCTCAAGACGCCTCTCTTGCCTGTTTTCTTCTTGGATAGGGACATGAGGCAGCCTAGCGGGCACTGCGGGAGGAGAGAAATGAGAAGGTAATGCTGAAAATAGGGCTTCATGTAAAGCACTTGGAAATTCTGGCATCTTTAAGGCACACATCAGTTTGCTGTGGAGGTTGCTGATGAAAGAAGAGCCAAGGTGGACGGTGCATAAAAGGCCAGAGCTGTTTGACAGAAATAAGTAATTTGTAATTAGAAAAATGAAGCAGAAAGCTCTAGTCAGAGGGTGAGGAAATTGCTGCCCTGCATGTACACCTGAGCCGAATGGGGTTAATCAAACTCAGGGACATATTTTAAGTGGGAGCATTGGATAAATGTGTGACCCTTCCTTTTTTTACTGTGCTGCAGTCAAAAGATTGCAGCCCCCTTTTCCTCAGCACCGTTTGCTGCTGGGAAGCTGGATTTAGCTTCAGTCAGTGTAGACCAAAGAGAAGAGGGATGTTTCCAGTGCCCTGGAGACGAGAGGGGCAGTAAGGCCATTCCCCAAATATGAAGGCAGTCTTGGTCTGACTGCCTTGGTTTGCAGAAAGAAGTCTCACAGATGGGATTAGGTTCCTGTCGTGGGACAGCAGCGTGATAGCCCAGAGTGCTTCCTGGGAAAATAAACTTGAGGAGGAAAATAAATCTGTTGGAGAGAGGAATGGAGTAGTTGTCCATGGTAGAAAGTACTGCTAAGGAAGGGTGCAGAGGAAAAGAGGCAATGAGAGGCAGGAGGAATGGAGAGAAGAGGAAATACAAAGCGGGGAGATGACCTGGTAGGGAGAGAAGACGACATTTATGGGCACTCTGCATCTGCAGTTTGTTGTCTGAGTCTCTTTTCTGTATGTGGAAGGCATTTTGTGCTTAGATACCTTCCCTGCTAATTGTGAAAGGATGTTTTTAGGATAAGGATATCCCCTGCCAACCTCCATAACCAAGTGATATTGGCGTAAGATGACTTGTTAAGCAGACTGACTAGTTTCTTTTGCTTACGTTTCCATTAAGAGCAATACCTGACCTAAAAATGCAGTTTCTCTGTCACACGCAATTTTAGATATCTGCCCTATTATGAAGTCGACCTTTCAAACGATATAAAATACCTCACTTTTTTTTTTTTTTTTTCTATTTTCTCACTACATAAATCCAAAAGCAGCTAATTTTGTTCCTTCAGTTTCAATAGGCAGGACAGGTTTGTAGAGGGTTTTGTCCCGTGTCTTAAACTGATGTTTTCCTTTCATTGCTAGGAGTTGAATCTTATCATTTATTTCTGTGAGAATTTGCAAAAGATCAGATCAATGTCAGCAGCCTCAGCCCAGCTGCAGATTTATTAATGTGCAGGCAGCACATTGTTTTTATGGTCTGTGCACAAAAACTGTCTTTTTTTAATTTCCTGTGTGTGGGCAAGTTGCAGCCCACAGTAGCCCAGGTAGCCACTTGGGGCACTAGCTCTGTGCAGAGCAGGAATCTGGGTGTCAGAACCTGAACTCTATTTCCGATTTAAAATCAGCCTGGAAAGAGAGCAGCTTCTCTGATTAAAAACCTTGAGAGCGGTTACATTTAATATCCACGTCCACATTCTGCTCTGGTCAAATTTAATTTCTAATACCCTTTTTTTAAGTGGTGGTGACTCAGAACTGAGAGAAGCGTCTCCAGTGGGATATTTTCACAAACAGAATGCAATATAATAGATATAACTTGTGCTGCCCAGCTCTGCAGAGCCAAGTGCATCATCTGGACACGCACAGTTCGGCAGGGAGGCTGTGTTTCTAGCTCAGCAAAACACCGGTGACCACATCGGTCACTGCTTTTCCCCTGCTTTCAGTTCACAGACATGTCTATTTGGAGAAGAGTTGTTGCAAGGTGTAGTAAAGCCGTGCACTCCCTGACCAAGCGCCTGATCTCTCAGTCCTAGCTTTGGCTTGTGCTGTTTCTGCTTTGCTACACTGAGCTGCTTCCATGTTTGTGTTGTCACCAGGAGTGTTCCTTGTGACCAGGAGTGACAGGGAACGTTTGTGATATTGGTGAAACACGGGCAGCATCTCAGGGGGCCAGTCCCGTGTCCGCATCGTCCTGCGCTTCCCGGCGCAGCAGCTTCCACCCACGCCGATGGGTTTGCAGCAGCACCCCGTGTTTGTGCTGGCTCTGTGGTTTTAATTTACAACAAAAATACACAAGTTTACAGGAGTTTATCACGGCTTATCATCTAGATGAAGAGGGCATTCCACCTATGCTTAAAGTCACCAGTGCCTTTTTTCCCCTCACTTTACTTATAAGAAAATATGTTGCTTGAAAGCATGATTTTCCCATGGAGAAGGAGAAACCCTTTCTCTCCTCCCTGGAATCCTGCCCGTGATTGCCTCCCCCAGCAACGTGTACTCAACACATATTATCTCAGTGAAAATAATTTGAAAAAATACAGTGAAAGTAACTGAAAGACTTTTAATTATAACACACAGGCATTGAAGTGCGGACAATAAAGCATATTTGTTTGTATGTGTATTTGAGGAGAATCTGTTAGCACTGTGGGAAGTTTAATAAGATACCCAGAACTGTAGCTAAAAACATTGATGGAAATGATGCCTTTTTTTTTCTTTTGCTTCCCTTTTTGGACAGTTCACAATAAACACACCATCTTCTAGGGCTTTTGGCAAAGTCCCCGTCTCCAGAGCCCACTTTTCCTCCTGGGTACTTCAAAGGGAGGGTGACATATTCTGAGGCGATGATGGCATCCATTTCCCAGGAAATTCCCTCGGCGTTTGCCCTCAGGTGTTTCATTTCCCCGGATCTAAGTAGCACTGGGCGCAGGCCGCAGTCGCTGCCCGGGGCCCCGTGATGAACGGCTGCATCTCCGTAGGCCGCAAGCGGCCTCATCCCTCCGGAGGCAGCTCAGGGTGGCGCGGACGCGTTCACGTGCGTGTAGGAGCCTCTGGAGAGCGAGGCCCGCGTCGTCTTGCCCTCCTCCTCCTCGCCCAGCTCCCCTCGCGCCGCGGGGCCCCGCTGCCGGGCGCAGCAGGCGAAGGTGGCCAGGAAGCCCGCGCGGAAGCGCCTGTTCATGAAGCAGTAGACGATGGGGTTCACGCAGGCCGACGTGTAGGAGAGCAGGTGGATGAAGGAGATGGGCGCTCCCGAGAGGCGCAGGTCGGCCGAGGACGTGTCGAAGGCGCGCCACGCGTTCACGCTGAAGATGGGCGTCCAGCAGAGGAAGAACAGAATCACAATCACCACCAGCATGCGGATGACGAGCTTCTTGGCCGTCAGGTTGGCGGAAGAGCTGCTGCTTCTTGCCCGGTCTATTTTGCTGCTGCCGGTGGCCGAGAGCTGCTGCAGGGGCATTTTTTTCTTTCTTTTGGCCTTGTGCAAGTAACATCCGTCTCCATCCTCATATTTGGTGCTGCTGGTGCTTGCTCTTCTTTCTGTAGGTATAAATTAAGTGCTTAAATAGTTGGCAAAACCCTTCTGAGCAGTGGCTCAAAATACAAACAGCAGAAAGGAGTGTGAGCTGTGAGTCTGCAGAGCTTCCTTCGTGGCTAAACGGCTGCTGCAAAGACAGGGCTGCCCCTTCCTCTCGCTTTCTTTACCAGCTCCTTTGAGCCTGCTGCCTTTCAGGGTCCTTAACAAACTAAGGGAAAAGAAGTATGAGCACTATTTGCTCAGGGATTCACTGGAGATAGCTGTCAAAACTGTATGTTTCTATCCATAGCCTATGGATTGTTGTTTATTGGCAAAAGGTAATCCTGGTGGCTGGAAGAAAAAAAATGGATGTTTCTATAACAAACAAATCAGAAATTAGCTTGACCCTATCTGAGCTCTTTTGAAACAAGCTATAGGTGAAGTGTTATTCCTTACAGTATAATGGAATTACTTGGATCAAGAAAAGGCATCCAACTACTTTTCATATCTTCAACTATAACTTAAAAAAACCAACCCCCAGGAACTGTTACCTCGTGCGGATTTTCCCTGGCTGACATCAAATTTTATTCCTCGGTAGAGTTCCAGGGAAATCAGGCCATATGCAACCATCATGATGATCCCAGGTATAAGGAAGAGGATGAGCAGCAGGAACGTGTACCTGAAGGATTGCAAGAGTCTGTGATGTGGGAGAAGCACAAAGCCAGGAAAGCAACGTGGTTTTTATTATAGCATTTGGGGAAGAGTAGTTAGTGGTTTCGCTGAACGTTTTTCAAGGTAATATAAAGGATGTTTTTGACAGCTCTAGAAATGAGAAGCTTTCCCCTTGTCCCTGGAGCCACAGAGATCTGTGGGGAGATTTCTTGGGTGGAAAATGCCTTCTTGGAGGGGATGCCTGTTGCTTGGCTGCACATGGATACCCCCTGCCCTCCCATGTGCACAGTCATAAGCAGTACCCTGTGGGCATTCAGAGCTGGGGAGATCATTCTCTTTAAGCATATTTGAGAGCCTGTAACTCTTCTGCTCACTAGGTCTCACTACAGCATCTCAAGGTCTGCAACAATACATCAAAGAGGAGAATTTCATCCCACAGCTTTCCTCCTGTGCATCTGTGCTCATGCTGCCAAATACCTGACACTCTTGCACAAGTGCAAGTACAATCAGTACAAGCTTTCTTGTGGTTTCTCTGGATGCACCATACTGAAGTGGCACATGCCTTAATTTTCTTCCCCACTTTCATTAATCTTCCCTAGCCAAAACCCTCTTGTGTCTCCCCAGCATGATGTGCTTGCCCGTTATGCAAGGACACAACACATAGTGCTGCTGCTGGATAAAGCTGCTATTTACTTACTCCACTTGGCTGTGTAGCACTTTGAGCACTGCCTCTCATTACTCTAATCATCTTAATCATCCTAATCATCCTAAGTGGCCAAATTCATTCTATCCTCTGGGGCGTTTGTAAGCTCTCCACATTTCCATCCTCTACTCCTTGCCTGCTTTGAGGACCTTCAGGCAAGCGTTAATAGGAAAGGTAGCACACAGGAGGATGCTGGTGTGCATCCGTGTTTTTCTAAGATTAATCAAGAATTTCTCTGAAAGTATGAGGTTTACATAAGGGTAAGGGAAAGCAAGAAATAGTCCTACTTGAAAAGCGATAGATGCTTTCAGTAAAGTGACAGTAAGGGCTTGGCAGGCCACGGTTTGAGAACCATTGCCAGGCTAGGTATTGTTCCTAAGGCGAAAGTCATACAGGTGTTGAAATGTAAAAACAGCTTAAAAAACAGATGTTTCCATTTTCTAAATAAGTGTAAAAGAAGTGTGAACGTTGGTTAAAGGGTAATGCTTGCTCTTCAGTAAGCTTAATGCCACCATGAAATCCTAATTTCCACTAGTTAATTGTGCCTTTGCTAACAGCTGTGTGCGCCTTACCAAGACTGCTGAATGATGTCGCTTGGCCAAAGGAGCCGACACATGTTTGCTGTGCTGTTGTTGTACTTGGTGAAGGGCACCAGCCTGCTGTAGATGGGGTACGGTGACATGATGGTGAAGGAGACGCCCCAGGTGGCAGCAATCACTTTCAGGGCATGGGATTTTGTCTGCCAGACCCTGGACTGTAAAGGTTTGCAGATGGCACTGTATCTCTCCAGCGATATGGCAACCAGGTTGAATGTAGATACACTTACGGAGACACCTAATATGCAAAATAAAGAAATAGGTTATTGCCTTGTTTTGAACGATCCCTGATATATTCAGTTAAATTTTTGTGCATGTTTAGGAAAAAAAAAAGTATAGCAAATGCTTGTAATCTAAATAATTTATGAATGTCATACTGATTAAGTCAGTGAAAATGCATCAGCAAGAGGTTTAAAGCTCTGTACTGATACCTCTGTTCCGTGCTGTAACTCCCAATGAGCCCAAGAGAAAGGGCTCATTCTGTCTAACCATGGAATTTCAGCAACATGGAAAGAGCGGTCTGCAGAGGGTTCTTAAAATAAAACATCTTCTTAGTTAAAACGTAATATTTGAAAATAGTTCGTTGGACTTTTTATAAGGTAATTTACGCAGTGTGAAACGAGAGAAAGTTGATGGGGCTTCAGTAATTTTTTATGGCACTGTAGCAGCAATTCATTATAATTTGTTTAAACGCGGCCTTTAGTTTTATTGGTTTTATCTGCAGAAACATGTTGATTTCCCATTCCCACCCTTTCACTGTGTACTTTCACATTACATTGAAGTTCTCAAGGGCACAGGTTGAAAAGGGAACTTTTTCTGTAGTTTCTGTAATTAACCCAGGGTAGTTCAAAGTGACCAAAACTTAACACAGAGTTCTCACTTTCTCTCTCTCCCCCTTTTCTCTCTCTCTCTCTCCTTCTCTCTCTCTTTTTCTCTCTCTCTCCCTCTCTTTTTTTCTTCTCTCTCCCTCTCTTTTTCTCTCTCGCTCCTCCTCTCTTTTTCTCTCTCTCTTTTTCTTTCTAGAAACAAGCACAAAAGATGTATTCAAAGTGAGACAAAAGTCACTTACCCAGATGCTCGTAGTCCAGGCAGTTTGAAACTCCTGGCCCTACCTCGAGCGCCAAAGAGGGTAGAGCAGGGCATATCTGTGTGGCTTTTCTCAAAGCCAGTCTCTAAAAGCTCTTTCTGAGGGCCTTGTGCTTTATGGTTTCCTGGTGACTTCTCATCATACCTGATTTTTCAGTAGTGCTGGCTGTGGCTGCCAGCTCTGCAAATAATAGCTACTTTAGACTCATTTTTTATCCCTGTTTCTCTGTGTGGTGGTACCAGAAAGCTGTGAGCAAAAGCTGATGTTAGTGGGGACTGCCCAATGCTGCTATTTTTGTGGAGGGATTGGAAATGACTGTGTCAGTGTTGGGGAAGCAAAGGTAGGTGCCACCTTCCTGATTAGATCCTGAGCTATACTTATCACTTAGCCTGGTCCAGAAAAGCACTTCAGTATTTATTTCAAATTAAGTGGATGCCTCTGTGTTTTGTTGGATCAGACTACGGAGATCAGTACAATAAAGATTCACTCTACAGAGTTTTTTCTTAATAATATTGATTATTCAGTGGCAAATGAAAATAGGCAGGTTTTAGTAGTCTTTAATGAGCTTCTCACATATCCCCTTAAATAAACTTCAAAATAAGTATGAACTTCCAGGACTTACCCATGAAGTAAGTGGCGGTTTTACAGACAGCACTGCCGAAAATAAAATCTTTCAGCAGGTTGGGGATGAGGGTAAAGGGCATGCAGAAGAGGCAGAGCATGAGGTCGCTGACGGCCAGCGAGAGCAGAAAGGTGTTCGTGACCGTTCGCATCCGCTTGTTCCGTATCAGCACCGTAATTACAAGAATGTTCCCCAAAACACTGAGCAGAAATATCAAAGCATACAGCAGGATCCGAATGGTCTGGTGCAGATCTGAAAATGGTCACAGTGAAAAGTCAGTTAGGGAACGTGCATCGGTCAAGTGTTTCGTCCTCAAGCCAAAGGTAAAGCTTTTACTGAGGCTTTTGTAAAGCATAAAATCAGTGCGAGTTCTGAAATTCTTAAACTTCTGGTCTACCTGAATTGCCTGATATTACAGTGCAATAGCTGCAGCATGGTGGGCACTGGGGAACCTTGTGCGACTCCTAAATGCCCACTCTGCTCCAGCCACGCGGCAGGCAGCGCTCGCTCCCGATGGAAATTCCCCCTGTATGCAGAAGTGGGAAACGAGGTGGAAATCGTAACTATTTTAATATGTGGATGATTTTTTCTCATCTCCACAGTGCAGTAATTTCACATTTAATCATTTTCATGCTATCAGATAACTCTGCTGTTATTGAATTGTTTGAAGAGTGAAAAAAGAGATCTGTTTCTGCCAGCCCTTGGTAGAGGGGCTATTTCTGCTTTTCTGTTCACACTGAAATTTGTTCTAGCTGGATTTTTAACTGAGCACTTGAGCACATACCAAAACCTTGCCTGCCTGTTTCTTATCCTAACTTATCAGCGAGCGGTTGATTTTGCACTCCCTCCCAGGGAAAGCTTCGTGTAGCTGTTTTTCTCTGTAATATTTCTACTTTCAGTGAGAACTAAAGCTGCCCGAAAAATCCATTTTCTACACATACCTTTAGAAGGATAAGGTGGATCATCCACACAGAAGAAAGTGTCGTTTTCCAAGATGATATGACACACGAAAGCAGTAATATTGGTGCCATTCCCAAGCAAGCTGTCGCCCACAATTTCCATCCTTTGGTGTCCCCAGGTTAGCTTTTGCGGCCGAAAGGAGCTGCTTTGTACCTATTTGCCCATTCTTTTAGTAAACACAACCATTTCTCAATGAAATCTTCCTCGGCAGGATGTGAGCGAGGTGGCTGCACCGGGAAGCTCTTTCAGCTCTCCGCTGGGAATGCCCAGGACCCCCTTTGGAGGGAGGGCAGTTTATCGCAGCGGCGCGCGGCAGTCGAGGTGCGGAGGAGCAAGGCACGCAAGCACCTCCACATGCACACACGCTCCCTCCCGCGCCTCCCTAGATCCACCCTCTGCTCTGACTGGCCCTACCGTTGGGATTATAAACAGGCTGGAGAAAGATTATGGCATTAACCCCTTGCGGGCTCGCTCCCACTCACGCATCCGCAGCGTTTCTCGGAGGAAGCCTGTGAAAGCCACAGCCAATAAATCAGAGCCAGCAAGTGATGAGAGCCATAAATCAGTCTCTCAGACAACAAGATTTAAAACAGTGAGAGGAGCAGAACGAAAGGGCACGGAAGAAAGGCACAGTGAGGATTTGGCGTGCTTATTTGCAAAGCCCATTCATTTCTCTGCATTTTTCAAAATAAACTGAAGACTGGCTGGCCGTGAACTGGCTCAGAAAAACAAGGGCCCTTCCTTATATTTGGTGAAGTGCTTCACTACATGCAAAAGCTCTGTAAGTGCCCGATTCAACACCTAGCTAAGTCAGTAGAAAGAAGCACTAATTTCAGTGTCCTTTGGATCAAACTTCATGAAAGTACAGTATTAAAATTGTTGTGTGCACAAACCTGTATACTTTATTGATGCAAAGAGATATATACAACTTATGCACAATCCTAATGACACGATAAACTGCTGTGTATTAGTTAAACATTAGTGTAAAATACAACCATCCTGGCTGTTTAGAAGAAATCTTTTTTTATTCATTCTGGTTTTTTTAATACACAAACACCTTCTTCTCTGGTGTTTCAACAATGTCAGAGGTTTTTAACCTGCAATGTGTAACATTGTGCTTTTTTTTTCAAGAAAGACAGAGAAGATGTACAATAGCTCATGGCAAAACATTTTATTATAAAATAATCCCCGCAATAAACAAATTTCATATGTAGAATTCCTTCTAATTATATAGGAATTCCTCTCCCTAATAGCTGGCACGTAAAGACTGGAAGCCTGGATTTCTTTTCCAGCATCTCCAGCCTTAACGTGCAGTGCCATGAACCAGAATGGGCAGGTAGGAGAGTAGGCTGGAAAGCTGCAGCTCAAGTTCTATTTTCTAAATTCTCATTTCTTTAACAAATTAATTACATGGTTTCTATTTCTTGTACAGATTCTAGTAGCTTTTGTAATCTGACAGAATACAGACTCCAGCTGGCAATCAATGAATAGGATGTACTTCCCAGAGCAACTGTCTCACCAGAAGGAGACATTCAGTCCAGCAGGATTCAATTCCAGTTCCAGGTAAATCATAGTGGTAGGAAATCATTCCAAAATGGCACTGTCTGGTTTCCTTTTTCCATTTGTGCCTCTCAAAATGTGTGAAAATTATATTTAAGAAATGTAAGTAAAAATCTGTTTCCATTTTTATGATGATTGAGCAGTGAGCTCGAATATGGCCCCAAGGTCTCTGGAAGAAAAAGTGCTTTTTTTTTTTTCCCTCATCTTTGGAACAGACTTAAAGGTTTAGTCCATTTGGTTACATGTGACTAAACTAACGGGTGTTACTAATCAACCACTCCATTAAATGGCAAACATTCCTCATTCACTTAAATGTAATTTTTTTTTTGCCTAGTTTTGAATTATTCCAGTATTTCCTGGACATTTCTCTGTCACGTTCAAGTGAATTCAACAAACCAAATTGTTTGTTACCAAAAAGACATGCTGATTTAGTAGAAAAGTAGAAGATACTTTTTGGAAAGGGCTGCTGAGCTGAAGAGTTTTTTTGTTATTGCTATTGCTCTTAACAGGTAACAGCAAAGTTGGGTAAGTTTAGTCTAAGCTGCCCAAACTTTTGGTTCACAATTTTTCTTTCCTTTGAAAATCCCCTTGGGTAGAAAATACCGGTCCTGCTTTCCTTTTTTCCTTATCTGAGAGTTACTTCAACAAACTCTCTATATTTTAGGGCATTTCATTCTGTCAAAAAATAGCATTCAATTGGAATGATTGTTGAACTTTAAGTTTTTGGTCTGAGACTTCCGTGTATCAAAAGAAACTATTACAATAATTCATTATAAATTATTATAACAATTTCACCTGCTACAAGACACGGGCCGGATAATTTTGTTTAGCAGTTCCTTTAGTGGATTAAATAGGCTGTGATGGAATTAGAGTCTTTCTGTAAGCAAGATGTCAGATTGTTGTTCTGGACTCATACTTAATGTGCTAGAGATCTTCCCCGATTCCCGGCACCTTCTATTAGACCTACATTAGAAAAATAGTTGGATATATTTCCAGTTTCAGTTGTACTGAATGGTTGATATTAGCAGTGTTTCCTGTATTACTTTTTACTATGTATGTGTTGCTATTTGAGACTGGACTTTCTCTGAATTTTTCTTTAATCTGCACTTTTTATAGTGGGTATGACACTGTGTCTCCCAAACTTACTGAACTGGATTGGGAAGTGTCTCCCGCGAGACCTGGGGAGGGAAGCAATGGGATGGATGGAGGAAGGGAGAAGGTTCCAAGATGTCCCAGTTCTTGCCCTCGGAGAGACCTGTCCCTGATCAGGAGGGGGAACCAGATCCGGGTGGATCATTGGGATCCTTCCAGACATGAAGCGCTACTGAAGGGATTGCACTGAGGCTGTGAATTACCACCTGTGTTCAGCCTCTCTGTCCTGCCATAATTCTGTCGTGTCCAAACAACTCTGGATTAGTCACTCATTCTTTGTAAACGGGCTTAATTAATACTTCTAGCCCTGGGCTAGAAGTTTCCTAGGTCTTCCAAAGTCTTTCGCAAAGGGTAACCAGAGATTTAAATAATAGCAGATTGAGTTTCTGTGTTGCCTTTTCCTCCACCTCCCTCCTTCCTTTTCTAATAATTCCTGTAATTTTATTTGCCTTTTTTTATAACAACTAAGAATTAAATTGATATTTTTATAGATGGATCTATTGTGAGTTCAGTAGTCTTTCCTGCATAGTAATAGCTAATTCAGAGCCCTACACTGTACATGACAAATTCTAACTGGTTTCTAATTGTCACTGATTTTTATTCTCCCATTTTATTAGCAATAACTTTCTGCAACTCTTTAAAGTGAGCTGCCTTTTCTTCTCCTGAGTGACCTGGCATCAGCAGGAAGCCCTTTCACTTCATCCTTTCCCCCACTTTCTGGAACATTTAGGAAAGTGAAGAACAGCTGTAGCGAAGTGTCCCATGGGGCTAAATTCATAGTTGTCTTTCATTGCTATTTTTTCTCATCTTTCAGTCATGTTATTCCATTTCACTCCACACCGCTAGTCTGCTGATTGATCATCATGTTGGTCTTGAACTCCTGCTTTATGGGGTCAGTTACTTCTTCCTCTGGCTGTGGGTCACTCCAGAAGCCCCTGACTTCTACCAGTAACTGCCCCAAATGAGGGAGGGCTGTGTCCTGCACATCCCAGTGATTAGGTAGTTACCATTTATATGAACTGGGTCATCTTGTTCACAGGATCAGACCTCTAAAGCTGCAATGTGTGACCTTCCTCCACACAAGCTGCACAGAAAACATGCCCAGAAATTTTTTCACATTGCTGCACGACTCACCCGTTTTCTTTCTGCCCGGCTTGCAGACTGCTCTGTAATCCCATGGATTTTCCCTGCAGATTTTCTAAGCACAGACATTATGTTGGCAAAAGGCCTTCTCTTGGCAGCAAGGTTTTAAGCAACAGGTTACACATAATGTTTAATAGTTTTACTCTTCCCTTTAGAACTTCTGGGCGAGCAGTGACTGTTCCTGGCAGAGCTACATTCACAATCTGCAGTTAAATCGACGAAGTGAAGGAGAAGAGTTTACTGTCAACTCCTGCCTCTCCTCTCAGAGTAGGTCTCCGCATGAAACATATTGAGATAAAGAAATTTTTTTTCGAGGCTTTTTTTTTTTGGTGCCAAATCAATAGTTAATATTCTCTAACGTACAGCCAACAGTCTTACTATCTGGACAGCTCTGAGTTGCTGTGTTTTAACATCATTTCTCTCTCCACTCTATTTGGCTAATTGCATGACAGAACATTCTCCCTCCTGCTGAGCAGCAGCATCTCGCTGCCCACCCACAAGCTTTAAGAAAAAAGTGCTTAACTTCACAAGTTTTAAGCAAGGATGCGCTTTGAATTGGCTGCTTTATTAACACCAATTTACTAAAAAAAAAAAAAATGGGATCGATAGTTAAGAAATAACTTAGGTGCTCTGTGCATAGAATCGAGAAATGTTTATAGAAACGTATATTTTTTCTCTCTGTAGTAGAGGAAGACCAACTAACCATGATAACAAAAGAATCTGCCATTTAAATTATTTTTATTTTAGTCCACATCCTTTTTCTTTTCTTGTGATGTCAAATACTGAACATACTGATTTAGTAGCTGAAAAAAAATGCTGTTGTCATTTCATATGATCTATATAATGCTTTTCTCATCTAAAATAAAACCATATGAAATTATAGTTGCCTCATGATGAACCTGTTCTCTGTTGGGTTTTTTTTTTCATTAGTTTGCCAAAGATCCTTTCGTAAACTTTAATAGAAACTCTACCTCTAAAATGCTGAATTTGGAAAAGGTTATTATTATCTTGCTTCAAACCTACAAATAGTTCTGGGTTTGTTGCCAGTTTTTTTTTTGATCTTGGCAAATGAAATAAATGACTTTGAAGAAATATATATGGAAAATTATGATCTATTTCTGTTCTCGCTTGCCAGAGTTATGTTGGCAAAGTGCCACTAATTCAGTGCTATTACTCACACAAACATAAACTATTGAAGGATCTGAGTTAGGCGACAGTTTTGGAAAACACATGAAATTCTCAGGAGCACATTTATTTTAAGTGTAGTACATTCCAAGTGCTTTTTCAAGGTGACTTGACCTTGAGCTCCATTAGCATCTCAGAATAACTGCAGTTAAAACTGGTTTTTATTATAACCATCTGAATGAAATAATATGAGATGGATGCAGTTTGCTCAGAGCACCTTGCACAACGAGTGATTTTTGAAATAGCATTTGCTAACTGTGAAGGGTATCAAAGGCAAACAGGGTGCTCTTGCTGTCCCCACAGCACTTCTGCTGTCATTATGGATGACTGTGCTGTGGCATGTAGTTTAATAAACGTCTGGAAGACTCTAAAGGTTTTGATAGATTGTAGTAAATCTGGGCACATTTCAAGGTATCTTTTAAATGATTTTTTTGGATGGCCACTTTTCTTTCTAAGTGCCAATTCACAATATTTGATCTTTGTGGTTATTTGCAGTATAATCCAGCTGATGACCCATCAGACACATATCAGCTGGGATCAGCTGAACAAGATATTGTCTTGTTCAGAAGAGAGGAAGAGGCCCCAGATGATGACGTGACTTTTGTACAATGCTCAAATCTCACTGATGAACGGGAAGAATACACCACAGCCTCTCTGTAAATCTTCACATTGGACACACCGTGGTAGGAAGGTATCTCTATCCAGTCTCAGAGTCATTTTAAAGGCTTGGTCGCTTTCTGGATGAAAGAAAATTCAGAAATTTTTGGTCCCGAGATTGCTATGCAGGTGCTCTATGATGTTTAGGGAAGACTGCTTGGTAGAATTATGGGTCATTTATGGCATGTAGTTGTCTGTCCAGAGTAACATGAGATCACAGCTAAGTCCTCTGACACGTGTTGACAGTCAGTAAGATACCATCAGTGAGGTCTGGGATGCATCTCAAGGGCCTGTGGTTGTTGGTTTTAGTGACCATCCACTCCAACATGGTCTATAATACATGCTGTGATTTGTGTTGGCACGTCCCAGCTAACGCTGGCCTAGCACAAGGCTCAGCTGCAACACTCCTCTCTGTACCTACTCAAGTCCTTCAGGTAAAAAATCTTGTTTAAGATGAGGGCAGAATTAATGAGAATGCTCTCTGCACTACTGGAACCTACCCTTTCCTTTTTCCAGATTAGGATAACTGAGGCATAAGTCCTCATGAGAAATGAAAGGAAAAAAAATACTCGCTTGTTCCTTTTGTAGGCCATACAAGGGATTGGGCACACCTATTCTTTTTTCCTTTATCATGTGAAGATATTAGTTTGCCAGAATGAACAGTTCAGGATTCAAGCTGAAGATGCAAGGAACAGCTCTGCACACCCTGAGGTTTGGATTCTGGAACCGCATTGCCAACATGAACACCCGCCTGTGATGCCACATGTGGCTTGGCAACCTGTTATACCAGCCCTATCCGCTGTTGCTGCCACCATTTTGCACACTGGAGCCAGATTCAGTCATTCAAAATCCATCAAATGTTCGAAGGATCCCGGTCATCTGAGGCGGTTTTCTGAGATAAGGTCATGACACCGAGAACCATTAAAGATAAAATAAGCAAATGATTGGGGCTGACACCAGAAAGCCCTCACTGCTGCAATGTGCCTCATAGGCATAACACGGGCAAGAGAATGGTACAACTGTTCTTGAAAGTAGTCAGGTCTTTGGTAAGCCTCGTACAGGTGTAGTACATTACAAATGAAATAGATACTAAATAAATCCTTATGTGAAAAAATCAAGAACTTCATTTCTTTCTTCTTAAGATTCTAGTTAAGTAAATAACAAAGAAAGAGATGCTTCAGTAAGTGACGTTATTTTACCGCTCTTACATGGTGCTTTTCATTAGTAGAGCTCAAAGAAGTGGATGAAGGGAGCTAATTATGCTAACTGCAGTTGCTATGAGTTTCAATTTACAGATGGAAAAAAAAAATGAAGCACAGAAAAGTGAAGTGATTTGGCACAGGGTACCGAATGGACCAGTGGAAGAGTCAGGAAAAGGACAGGCTCTTCAGGCTGGCTGCAGTGCTATATATATCAGGCAGCTCTGCTCTGAAGAGAAACCAGGCTATACCCAGGGCATTGCATCAAATGGGTTGCCATATTCCTGCAGAATTAGAAACAGAGATGTTGGTTTCATGAGAACTACAGAATTATCAAGGGACTGGTTGTACAGTTAGTAGGAAACAGCATCGATGTTATGAAATGAAAATGGAAATGGAGAAAGTCAGATGATATTTTATTAGGTGAATTGGTACCAGCATGTCTGAAGCCTTATCAAGCTTTCCAAGTTTAGAGTGTCTGTGTTTAGGGTGGAAAGAAGTTAGTTTTCTGACAGCTGATAGAACACCTAAAGTTCTAGAAGAATATCAGTTCTTTTCAGGAAGAAAATATCTCAAGTAGAATTTTGATTTAACAAAAGGCAAGGCTTCACAAAATGTGAGGTCTATTAGGATTACGCTATTTTCCATCGTGTTTTTGCATGAAGCAGCATTCAGATAGTGTGAAAATAGGACAGTCCCATTCAAACATTCAGACTACTAGAATGAAAATAACTTTAAGTTAGTATCAGGGGTAAGTATTTTGTTATATGCAGTTAAGCACTGTGCTGTTTGACTCGTGTTCTTTTACTGTGACAATCTCCAGGCCATATTTTGTTGTTAACTCGACCTTGGCTAGCTGACAGTTTGAACTAATTATTGAACTAAGTGAGACGAGGCACAGGGAGATCTTCAGCAAAGATAACAGACGAGTGGAAGATCTGTTCTAGCTCTTTATTTTTCAATTTTTTATATTAATTTTCATACTAACCAATTTTTGTTTGTACTTGGGACTTCTCTGACCACCGCTATGAATTACAGCGTTTGGAGTAACTGAGATAGGTGGGTCAAGCATATAGTGATGCCAAAATACTCCTAGTCATAGTGTAAGCTTTTCATTTACCTCACTTATTTACTGTCCTAAGGTGACCTGGGAGCATATTGAAATGATTTCCATAGAGACCTGTCAAAATGTTATTCAAAATAATATTCAAACACTGAAAGATCACATATCTAGAAGATAGTATTATTGCCATTACTTGTCATGGTTTTTGTCTCTATAATTCTAAGGAAACACACTCAGAGAAACAATTGCTATAGTTAGTTTGGAATATTTGCCTATGTTTATACAATATTACATTGTGCAGGGAGTTAATGTGACTGAAAGCATGTAGGATTTAAAGTCATTTTCATTGTTCGGTCTTTGCTTACATTACAAAACAGTTTCAAGGTGCCAATGAGAAAACTCAACTCTCAAGGGAAGGGAGAAACAACGTCCAAGGACAAATTCTGATCAGACTTCTTTACACCCACTTTTTGTTACAATGAGCTTCACTTAAGGTTCCCAAATATCCATGGGCTTAAAAATCTGTTACCCAAATGAGAAATTTAATCTGTGGGATGTAGTCATTGAATATGGGAAAGGTTAATTTTGGCATTGAAAAGACATGTTGGAAAAATTGCCATAGATGATTTCTTCCAATGCATTTTTATATTTTGTATCTGAAATAAGTAAGTTATATTTGAAATTTCATGCTTATTGGTTTGGGCCTTTCAGCAGTCAAACCGCAGTGGTGTTAAGTGCTTTGTACAGGCAAAGCAACCTAAAGCTGTCACAAGGCATATGTTCAACTATGAGCAGGAATTCTGGCGATTGTACCTCTATTTAGATGCATTATTTGATCTCTTTTTTTTTTTTTCTTTTTATTCTAATGTATCCATTTTGCTGTCCCGCAGTCTGGGAAAGGGCAATAACTGATGCAGGAAAGACATTTCTGATAAGATTTTTGAACCTAGGTGAAAGATCAGCGACAAGTAGTTTTTTATTTTTACAAATTTTGCCTAAAACATTTGTTGAACTGGCAGGGAGCAAGGAAAGGTTATTGCAAATATTGTAAGTTATAGCTAGTGGAATGCCTCCACATTCTACTCTTGCTCAGACTGGTTTTAGACCTCATCGTACCAGAAGTTATAATCTTTCTCAAACCACAAAGTATCGGTGAGTTTATCTCTTTGAATTAAATTTAGGTTTCAGTTAAGAAAGCCAGAAATGTCAGAATTTTATTTTTAAAGGAAACCAGAAATGCCAGCTGAAATTTTATACCTCCTAAAGGCAGACTTCCCAAAGAGTCTTCACTTAATTCTAAATGATTGCTCATTGAAGTTTTATTGAAAGTCAAGTTGTGATGCTCTGGCAAAACAGAGAAAACAATTTATTTCATTAACTGTTTAACTGAATCATGTTTAACTGAATCATGTTGTGCTAGAATATCTTCTTCACAAGGCCTTATATATAGGACACTGTAAATTTAAATTTGGATTCTGAAGGAAATATTCAGATCAGTTCTAAAAAATCAGATCATGACATAGGTGGTAGGTCATATGCAATACTGTTATATTTAAAATGCTTAGACACAGTTGTACTTTTTTGTCTGATAAGTTACTAAGTTTTCAAGGTTTTACAGAATTAATGCTGTTTAAGAAAAAAGTGGTGGTGCAAATAGATATATCTATACACATCAGTTCTTGTAAAAGAAAACACTAGTACTCAATCTTTGAAACTGTTTTCTGCCAGCATATTTCTTATAAACTAACCATGTACATAAAATGGGAGCAACTTTGTTTAGAAACTAGAACTCAGTTTTATCTTTTGACTTAATCTCTTTGGGACTAAGACAGGACAATTATCAAGTATTGCAATAGAGGTTTCTTCAGGTCTCTGCCATGGCCTGAGATCTATCAGATGAGACTGTATTCCATAGTTGGTTAAGATATTTATTCAGTGCCATGAGCTCCCTTTCGATGGCATAAAGCATTTTTCCGTACAAGGAAAGAAGGGCACCATCAGTGGAGAAAAAACTGTGGGGAATTCAAGCAGGTTCTGTTTAGGTTCAGCTCATTCAGTCTTTCCATTTTGTTGTTTATCTAACTCACATTTCTAGCTTTTTAAATTTTTTTAATCAGAAAAAATAGGAAGTTTGGCTTTAATGATAAAGGGTAACTGCAAAATCCTAGTAGTGGAAGTGAGGAATCCTGTGGTCCAAACTATAGTGCTTCTTCAGTTACAGTTACTGCATGTGGATATCTTCTAAGCATATAATCATCGGGAAAGAATTAGGAAAAAAAAAAAAAAAAGCATCCTTATTCTCTTGGCTTATTCTTGTATTTGAAACCAGTTTCCTTTTAAAAGGAAACTATCAGCCTACTAATCTTTCAAAATGAAAAAGGTTTCTGGAAAAATGATAGATCCTCTTTAATTGTCATCGTCATAATCAGAGGAATAATAATTACCTGAAATTGATATGACAGGGAACCTTATTCTGCTAAGTCTCCAGTGAAGCTATACTTCCTAATGACTAAAGAGACAAATGCTATGATTTAGATACTAATAATGTATTCCAGGTGACCTACTGATTGCTGAAGACTTGCCATGTATACTGAAATGTATACTGTGCTAAGTCATATATTTTCCAGGCAGTGAAAAAAAGATGCAACAGACCTCCTTAAAATATTTATTACATTTTCCAATAGAAGAAAAAAAACCCTGCTATAATGAATGGGGTCAGACTACTTTCAGTGGTGGCCAGTGATGGGACAAACTGAAGCACAGGAGCTTCCACCTGAATGTGAGAAAAATTTCTTGACTGTGAGGGTGACAGAGCACTGGAACAGGTCACCCACAGAAGCTGTGCAGTCTCCTTCTTTGGAGATACTCAAAACTTGCTGGAAAGATGATCTCCAGAGGTCCTTTCTCACCTCAACCATTTGGTGATTCTGTGAATAGGATATGGCACCCAAAAGTTATTATTATACAATATTGAGTATTACTATAATAATGTGGAAAATCATAGTTTCAAAATACTAAGTCTAGAATTACAACACTCTATATGATTTTTAGATAGTTCTAAGGAAAGGAGTGCCCTGGCACAGGCTGCCCAGGGAGACTGTGGAGTCTCCTTCTCTGGAGGTCTTCAAACCCACCTGGATGCCACCCTGCGCCCCGTGCTCCAGGTGTCCCTGCTGGAGCAGGGGGTTGGACTGGATGATCTCTAGAGGTCCCTTCCAACCTCAACCATTCTGTGATTCGGTGATCCTGTGTAATTCCTGTCACAAACAAAACCCAAGTTCTGCTTTTATTTATATCATTTCACCTCACTGAAATCAATAGGCTTGAAGACGCAAGACACAATCTCCCTGTGTGTATCTATGGCCTAATAAACTCTGATCTAAAGATGTTAACTAAGAGTGGATTCTGAGGGAGATCTTTTAATTGATTTCTTGCTTACTGACTGGTTGTTTAAAGATCCCAAGTACTTCAAAAGAAGTAGTTATGCATCCTGGGTGAAATGGCTGCTTTTCTGATGCTGAAGCATAATTTTTTAAAAATCTGAATACATACAATAATTGTGTAAATTTCCGGAGACTTGCAGATAGATAGGTGAAGGTGTAGATTAAATCTACGATATAAAATATATGCCATACATAAAGTATGCACTCTATACCACTCTGTACAGAAATTATATTTGTTATTTAGGAAATAATTTTCCTCCATATTGTTCTAGACCAAGACTTCATTCCTTTTGTACCCTATGAGATCCCATAACTGCATAATAATTTCTTAATAGGCATGATAAATATACACATGAGAATTTAAATTTGTTTTAAATTTGTTAGACCTAATTTGTTTTGGTTAATAATAAAACACAGGAAAGAGGGAATAAAACTAGTAATAGCAGAAAAATCAGGGGCTTGCTTGATGTTATTTGCTTCACATGCCTGATGACTCAGTGTTGTTGTTATGACTCAGCAGCGCTATTAAGAAGAACTACTAATAGATATTAGGACTTGAGCTACACGATCATTTCCAGGAAGGCTTATACCTGTGGAAAGCCAAGGTCTGGTAGGAAATTACCTAAAATGAAGAACTGAAGTGATGAGAAACTCCTGAAACAAGACTGATGATCCTTGGCGTCACTGGTAGTGAAGCCTAGCTCTCAAGTTCAGCCATCTGTTAGATAAAATATATTACTTTTCATGAACAATAGTCTGCAATAAGAGCTGTTTTCTGCCCTGATAAGTGAAGCTACATTATCTAAGCTTCCTACATTCTTCAGATTGCATCAGCGGTATTAGAGCAAAAAAATCTCATTACTCTACAGGAACTGGTTATTCTAAATAAAGTATTGAAACTTATCAAAATAGGTTGTCACTTTTTGAGCAGACATTTGAATAAAGTTTAGAATTGATGAGGACAAGACACTGACAGAAATTCTTTTTCTTCTCTTTGTATATTTTGTATATTGTATATTTTGTATATTTTGTTAAAATTCTCTGTGCAATCAAGTGCTAGCAGCATATTGTGGTCCGATTACATGATTGAACTAGTGGATGTGATAAGGACATTTTTGCAGGATTGGGCCAAAACTAAGATTCATGGTTAATTTAATTTAGTCTAGTGGAAAGAATGAGCACGCCGAGCAGAGGATTGAATACACACTTCTGTGACCGAGCCTGCTCGGATGAGAAATTCAGGGAGTTATTTCCACCTAAATATTATTTCCATCTAGTTATTTCAACCTAAAATCTCATTTCACATGTGAATTTCTGCTAGCAGTGAAGAGTCATGTCCTGGTGTCACAAGAAACACGACATACCCAATTCCCAAAGGAACTCCTGAGCAGCTCCCTAACAGTATGTGGCAAATCTCTTGTATCCCTTAGGTCAGTGATCACAGAAGAACCATTTGAACAACCTATTAAAAATAATTTTCCTTCATGCACTATGATGTTACACACAGCAACCTCCCTCTTCGGTGATAGCCCTGTTTCTTAGTGCAGCTATGGAAAAAATGCCACACTTTCAGGCACTTAGTGCTTCCTTTGGACACCTCTTCACTTTAGTCACTCATTTTGCATTCCAGGAAATAAACTCATCTCCAGAATAATTTGGAAGCATTAAAATGCATTTTGCCTCAGGAGACCTTAAAAATGACGGTGTTAATTATCTGTTGCTTTGTATCCTCTTCTTTTCTCAACCCCAAGTCCACAAGAGGGGAAACCAGTGGAGGGAGAGATTAGAGGGGAAAATATATCAGGTACTGACTATGCAATTTTTACTTTCCTTTGCCAAATTCCTGATACTTTCCAGACCTGCAGTGGCAGATTAATACCGAACAGTTGAGACACCAGCACCGGTTATAACTAATGGCAGAATCTTGAAGGTGTAACATTTGAGAGCACTGAAAGTGCAAATGGAAATGAGGAAAGGGTGGGGAAGAGCTAATGTGTTCAGGGGGATGTGGTAAAGGAAAATAAGAAATAAAATAAATAAACACACATGAGGAGAGGAGAGAGGAGAGAGGAGAGAGGAGAGAGGAGAGAGGANAGGAGAGAGGAGAGAGGAGAGAGGAGAGAGGAGAGAGGAGAGAGGAGAGAGGAGAGAGGAGAGAGGAGAGAGGAGAGGAGAGGAGAGGAGAGGAGAGGAGAGGAGAGGAGAGGAGAGAAGAGGAGAGGAGAGGAGAGGAGGAAAAGAAAAAGGTATCTAGTCCCAGAAAGGTACCTTTGGTATGTGGTACTGGGCATTGTAAGCCTATGTTCACCGTAGGCATATATTCACTGTACTTTGGTTGCTAACTTGTAATTTAAAAGTAAGTCACAAAGTCACAAAGACAAAGCAGTAATTGCCAGACACTTATCACCTAAACAAAATTAAACTAGTCATGTGATCCAAGAGGGCAAGGCTAAAGAAAGCACCATTCACATTGGTAATTCTGCCAATGCCTGTTATTTAAGGAATATTTTTTTAAATGACTCCGTATTTCACAGGCTGCAGTGTGGTATGCTCCTTGTAAGGCAGCAGCAAAGAGGCTTGCACTTAACACTGAATTTCACAACTAGGCATGGTAAGGTTACACAGGTGCTGGAGGAGATAGTGCAAAGATTCTCTTTTTATCCCCTTGTTTTTCGCTTTGACTGGCATTTACAAGAAATGTTTTAGTTCTGTTAGAGGCATGACTGACAGAGGAAAACCTAGTGCATGGGAGGAAGGGAAACAGTGGGGAAAAAAAGCCTGGAAAGCAGAGAACGAAAGGAATGATGGATGAGCACGTGAGAAAGGTAAGAAACGAGCACAGATTTGGAGCAGAGATAGAGGGCTGTAGGGAATTAATGATCCGCAGCTGACATCACTAGTTTTCGCCTCTGTTTTGATGACCCAGGGGGTACCAGGAGTGTCCGGGCAGAGGTGGGGGGCCTTGGGCGGTGTGCGGCACCATGGCCCATGTGAGGCGCCCGTCCTGCTCAGAACCACACAGCCCAAGGCACCAAACTCGGGGCTTCATGCACCCGTTTAGCTGGGGAAGTATCGAAGTATCTCCTTGCTGCCCAATTCAGAGAGAAAAGCCCGTGCGCCGCTAACCGTGCCATCCCCTTGCACACCAGCAGCCCAGGGGCTGCTTCCTCCCTCTTCCTCCCTCGCTAACTTCTTAAGGAGGTGTTCAAGCTGTTTAATTTATCCCTGGGGATTGTAAAATCTGAGCTCTAACTCACATGAAAATGCAAAACAAAATCAGTGCAGGTTATCAGTTAGCTCTGTATGTGTATTTAAGCATGGAACTGACAGAAGACTGGTGTAATCCAGGCCAGATGTCCAGGCACTGCCACACAACGGGGCACTTGATTTGCCTCCTCTCCTCAGCACCTGGGTTGAGCACAAGCCATTTCCTAAGACTGCCCTACGCTTGGTTAAATAATTTTTAGCCCTGATCCCCCTCTGGATTCTGGGCATTGTAAAAAATAAATAAATAAAAATAAAATAAAATAAAATAAAATAAAATAAAATAAAATAAAGTAAAATAAAATAAAATAAAATAAAGTAAAATAAAATAAAATAAAATCACACGTTCTCTACAGAGCCCTTTTCCCCACCAAGGCAAATGGGACCAGAAGCTGCGCGCGCAACCATGCAGGAAGCGCGGGGAGGAACCCTGCCGAGGGGGCCACGTTTCCGCCCGGAAGCCGCCGCGGCACTGCCCCTGCCCCACGGTTGCGTGGTAACGGCCGCGGGGGTGCGGCGGCGAAGGCGGTCCGGGCGGCGCGGCCATGGTGGACGCGGAGGGCGGGCTGTCTCTCACCATCGCGCGCGTCGTGCAGCGGCTCCGCGGCTCCAGCCTCCACTCGCAGCTGGAGCGGCAGGCCCGGGTGAGCCCCGGCCCGGCGCCCGCGGTGGTTCCTGCCGTGGCCGCGCTGTCCTGCGCAGGGAGGCTGGGAAGGGGCCTTGGCGGGCGGCGGGTGTCGGCCTGGCCGTGGTTCAGGCTGGCAGCCGGGCACGGCTCCGGTCCGAACGGCCCCTGCCTGGGACGGGCCTGCCCGCCCCGGGCCCGCCCTGCCTCGGGGGGCTCGCAGGAGGCTCCTTGCAGGTTGGGTGGCCCTCCTAACGGTGGCGTTACGGCCGTTAGTGGGCACTTCGGAAACATTTTGTGTCTGATGTTATCAAATAGCAGCTTTTTATATGACTTGAGTTCTTTTCGCACTTAATTGGAAAACCTATTACAACTGTACAGATTGATTTTTAATAGGTAGAATGTCAGTTAAGTTAATTACTGTATTTTTTTTCTTAGTATTTAATAGAAACATGCAGGCTTGTTCTCTGAATGTCCCTAAAGAGCCCGTTAGTGTGTGAAGCAGCTTGGTGTCAGCGTTGGCTGTGGCAGGCCAGGTGCTGTCATCGACGTGGCTGCTCTTGCTCCCATCTTGGCTGGCTGCTCCCTAAATACACAAAGGAGCAAAGGTGTGTGGCTCTGGGTTTAAACTGGGGCCGGGGGGGAGGCGGGAATTACGGAGGGGTTTAGATTTCAGGTTCTACCAAGTGAGAGGGAATTCAGCAGCCCAAGTAGATGGTCTCATACGAGGTACAGAGAAATCAAATTCAAGCCTTTGTCCTAAACAAAGGCAGCAATGGGGTTAAAGAACAAGGCTCTCTTAACAGCTGTTTTACTGAAGAAAGCAGAGCATGTGTACGCACCCTTCTGGTGTTATTCACTTGTTTCTCCTTTGTTAGGCCGGATCCCTTAGTTTGTAGCTTCGCAGGCCACGGAGCTCGGGGCCATCCGGAGCTGGCAGGGTGTTCGCAGGGCACTGGTGGGTCCTGTCTCTCCCCCAGCGCGGGAGCGATCTGAGGGGCCCTGCAGTGCTCCGCGGGTTGTGCCCCGTGTCTGCGGTGACAGCTCCGTGGCTGAGCAACCTCCGGGACTCCAGCAGTGGTCAGTGCCTGTTCAGCGCAGGCAGAAACCCTGTGTATAATCCCCAAGCCTAAGGGTAACCGATGGACTGCGACCACAGCCAGATCTGCCTTGTGAAACAGTGGTGGTTTTCACATTTCTTGGAGGAGATGAAAGGGTTTAGTGGGCTGAGTGTTTAGCCTAGGTTGGAAGGCTGTTCCAGTCGTGTGAAAACAAAGGGAAGAGGAAGGAAAATAAAAAACATGGAAAAGATGAATATTGATTCGTAGATTAGGTGTTTGAAAAGTTTGTAATAGAACATAAAATCAATAGATCTAAAAGGCTGGAAAATGAGGAGAGGCCCCAACTAGAAGATTTCTCATTCAGGAGGATCTTCTTTTTTGGGTCACAGTTTAATAGGGCCATATGTACATCCTGTTTGTCCAGAATCCATATTATTCCACTTGGTCCTGATTTTTTTGTAGAGACTTTGCATGCATTCTTGTGCATTCATGCACAATGTAGGGTTCTTGTTTTATTTTTCGTGCTTGTGTAGTGTGTACGCTACTGCAGTATATAGTCTGTTGGTGCTGTACTGTGAAGTTGCAAAAGCCCTCTCCTGAGTTCCTGGTATTTGTTTCAGTCTTTATCAACTCTACACAGCTCTTAGTTTATGAATTTTGTTGTAATTAGTGCTTGATCCATCCAGAGATGTGTGGAGTGTCTCAGAAACTGCATTATGAGACGGGAAATCTTGCTGCTCTTCCACATCACACCAGAACTCCTGCTTGTCATCAGACCATGGTTTGTTCTTGCATCTCCTAGCTAACATTCAGTTTCTGAACAGAACATTTAGCCTGGACTTGTCACATTATTGACCTCCAGGTGATCTCATTTTAGTCAATTTAGGCTTTTTTAAGAAGCATATTTATGATATATTGAGAATGCTGTTAAGGCAGCGCATCAGGATGAAACTTACTTGTTGCTTTGGATATTTATACAGTAATTATAGTTTACTTTTAGAAGGATGCTGGTTATCTGTTAATGTAGAAACAGACATCATCTTTATATGTTCTTTATACTTCAAATATGTTTAACATCTCTGAAACGTGGAAGTCAAAATAGGTCTATAAAATAGTTTGCGGAAGTTCTTGTGTGTGCTGAGTCTAGCGATCATTATATTAATATTAACCAGAATACTGATTTGTAGTCTCCTGATTATGAGCTGTTTACGTCAGTGCTATTTTGGGTACTTACCAAGAGCCTGAGTTAGTATCAAAGACTGCAATTAGTCCTAGGAAATAAGTTTGACATGGTACCAAATGATTTGCTGGCATAGGTTAGCAATGGGTACCAAGTAATCTATGGATCCTTGTGGATATCATGTAAGTAATCATGTTGTTGTGCAGAGAATGAGGTGGATGTAGTCTCACATGTTTGTTAAGATTTGGAAAATAAACGCCAGGGTGAATTCTAAGGTTGACTTTTGATAATGTGCCTGCAGTTAATAATAATAATATTAAAAAAAAAAAAAAAAAGAAAAAGAAATTAACTCAGAGAAGAGTATAAATGTGCCCGCCATTTCTTCTGGACGTAGCTTTTATTTTGTACTGTGTTTCAAAGAAAACTGGGTATATTTTGTTTCTTACAGAGAAGCAAAATAAAATTAGATATTAGCTTTTTCAAAAGGTAGGAATGATATTGAGGTTATTGGAGTATCTGTGGAGAAACTTGATCTTATTCCTTCAGTCACAGCTTTCAGTGCAAGTTCGCACCCAAAGTTTTGCCTTATCATTTTATCCTGATCTTCTCTTTCTGAAGTTAATATGGAGGTGGGAGAGAAAAAAAATATTTTGCAGACAGTTGAAGTTTTTGTGTGATACTTAAAGGTCCAAACAAGCTGTGGTGAGGAGTTATTCTACGATATGACATGATTAAAACAATAGTCCAGAGAGGAAGCCTCTGTGATCAGTCTTTGAATATACCTGGGGCTAGTACTAAAAAGGATGAAAGGAAAAGATTAATCAAGAGGAGAGGTAGGGGTTTTCACAAGGCTTCCAGTGGCACAAACTGGGGAAGGACCTTGTGTGGCCACACTAGGATTGATGCTTGTTGAATATGTGTTTCTAAAGGGAGGGCAGCTAAACGCCTTGTAGTAATTTGTGTAGAACAGGCTGAACAGACTGCAGCAGAGCTGAGGATATTACTTTCGTGACGTTTTTCTCCAGCAGAAAAAAAAAAAAAAAGGATTAGTCCTCATTTAAATAGAGGATGAAATTTAGATTTGTGCAAAAGGTAACATTTATTTAATATAATTTAGCAAATAAAGGTAGGTTCATGAGTCATGACAGAGAATTAACAATTCCTAGTCACGTGTTGTGTATAACAATGGACTTACTGTCCCCTCCTAATAGGGCTCGAGCTCTGTCTAAATGGCTTTGTGGAACCATTTGCAGCACAGTTGGGGGAAGTTGGGAATACATTGAGCGGATTAGGGAGTTCAGAAGCAAAGCAAACTTGATTTACAGATGATCTTCTAGTAATGGTGAATTTATATGTTTTACCTTGCATGTGTGTAGCTTATTTACAAGATTAATGTTATAGACAAAGAAAACTTAGGAGAATGAAACATCAAAATGACATTATTAAAACACGACTCTCATATTGTGGGAGAATATCACAGTTGAAATTGTTTACCTCTCTGAGACTAATTGTAAACTTTTTGCCTCACATGCTAGATCACTTTTGCTTCTGTAAGAAAGTCCACAATACTTTTTCCCTTAGTGTAATTCCTGTAGAACTGCACAAGCATTGGAAAAATGCCAACATGATTGAAGCTTTATGCTTGGTGAACTTGGTTTAGTCATGCTCAGAATTATTCCCCTTTCTGTAAAGAAATGTATAAAATGAAACCAGAACCACTCCTTCCTATTTGTAGTATTTTAAATTAAACATATAGGGAATGTCTGTGTCAAAACAGTTGTGATTGAAGTAGCCTAGACATAGCTGATGTGGATTTAAACAAGTCTTCTGGATCCTTAGGAAATCTAGCTATGGTACCATGGAGTTTATGAAAACAAAGTATCTTTTCTTCTTATCTTTCATTGAGCTTAGTTCTGTTAAACTAGAACTGTATTTAGGGAAGTGTTCTTTGTTTTAATTTGGGAAATAATAGAGTTAAAACCCAAAACTGGTGGGGACTTGTGCAGAATGAACAGTGTCAAATCCAGAGACAATGTACACACTTATCCCAAAATAAAAAATAAAAATGAAGAACCAATGGGAGGATGGCAGG
This sequence comes from Nothoprocta perdicaria, assembly GCF_003342845.1. Taxonomy (NCBI): domain Eukaryota; kingdom Metazoa; phylum Chordata; class Aves; order Tinamiformes; family Tinamidae; genus Nothoprocta; species Nothoprocta perdicaria. Next base: position 13,301,575 of record NW_020455204.1, on the reverse strand, counting down.
TAGCCTTTAAAAATATTTAGGTTATATAAAATTGTGTGTGGGACTGGCTGTGTCGGAACAAAAGGTGCGTCCCTTGAAGCAGTTCATGCCAGCAGGGCCCATTGGGAGCGCTTGAGACTAGTCTGTGCCATCCTTTTGCTCGCAGTGCAGCTCGTGCTGGTTCTCTGCATTTTCTGTATATAGGTAGAGTATAACTCATAATGGTCACTGCCCACATTACAACAGGCTTCCTTACCAAAGTTAAAAATGAAGAAGATTTACATGGAATATAAGTACGAAGGTTTGCTAGCGGTACCTTAGCCAACTTTGAGAAGGCTTGACAGAATTTTGCAAGTCTTGGAACAGTTTCAACTTGTACACCCAACTCGTGAACCTTAGAGGTTCTGTAAGAACATTCATGCTGCAAAGGAAACTGTTAAACATAAGTACTTATTTTAAAAGCATTAATTGTTGCTTAATGAATCCCTGTCCTTTTAGGATTCTGGCATGCCCTGACTGAGCCTGAACGTCAGGATTCCCCATGAGAGTATCTTCCTGGCCCGTCGTGGGTTGTTCCCTTCCATTGTTTACTCCCTCTTACCTGGCTTGCAATAGGCTCCTGATAGTATCAGGTGAAGAGAAAAATACCCCTTTCATCAAGATGTACATATGGAAATTGAAATCTGCAGTTGTGCTTGTGTGCTCTTCAGTGATGCAGGAAATTAATTCAGTTCATCAGGACAAATCTCATCAAGGTGTTTCTTCCCCAAAGACTTTCAGCAAGGCATTTTTATCAGTATAAATCCTAGCGATGCTTTTTATGCAAGTAAAATTTTGTCAACGTGTTCTTCATTCTACCAAAAAACATAGGGAATGAAAACGCAACTATACTTTGTCAGTGCATTGCATAAAGTGGTTTACAACACACAAACCCTGCCAAAGTACTTAATATTTTTTTCTACAGCAGAGCTAGTGGTAATGAAATACAACTTGACTAAGTAAGTGGATATAAAGACGTGGAGGTAAGTGGTGGAGGCCATGAGCTACTGTCATCCCTGGAGACGGCGCTACCCGAGGAGCGGTCCCTCTCTTTTTGAGCCCCATCTTGCTGCATTCTGAGGTGTCACTGTGAGTTTTTTGTTCTGCAGTTTGGGAAACACGTTCTGTTGGGGGTGGCCATTCACAGGGCACTCCTGTGCCTGTGAATTGCCCTGACAGTGACAATGGTGCCGCTCTCTGCGTGCCTGACCTCCTCTATCCCTCCTGCCCCTTGTGGTGCCAAGGCAGTTCCCAGCCCTTCCAGGAAGCCATGGCAAGAAAGGGGCCTCGGTGCCAGACCCTCCTCAGCGAGCCAGAAAATCCCAGATTTTGCAACAGTGTGAACAACAGAGAATTAAAGTACTGGTCTCGTCTCACCACTTTTGTCACGTCTTGCACGTTGCCTTTATTAAAGGCAACTTTTTACTAGATTGTAAAGCTTTTCTGTAGCTGCGGTTCATCATCTGTCAGTGAGTTGCTCTTGGGAGGTTTTCTCCTGCATTCCTATGGAGGATTAATGGAGCACGTGTCCCGGGCCCTGCAGGAGAGCTCCTTGCTGCCCTTGGCATTAACATCAGCCGTACTTACCCAAAAAGCCAGTGTTCAATTATCACCACCCTGTGCACCAACATCCCTCGGGAAAAGAAAGACATTATCTGTCTAGTTCAAAATATGTTACTTTCTGCAGAAGAGGGTACAAAACCAGTGTGTTGCAGGGGGAAAAAAGTCAGCTCAGCCTGACGGGCCATGTAAGTCAGTCCAAACGAGACGGTAGGACTTGGCGGGGGGGAACACTCTCTTAAGTGAGAGATTGTGGAACATTTTCAGGGTGATGCTCGTGTCAGGAATACAGTGAGTGACTTTGAGTATTTGTCTGAATCCTGAAATATGAAGAGTCTGACACTTGTGCCAAGGATGCAGGGTGCTTGCTCAGAATATTAAGTGCATCTGCCAGCAGCTACTACCCACCCTTCTCTTCCTCTCCACCTTTCCTCCCTTTCAGCTTTTATCACTCTTTTAAAACCAATGGCATCTAGGGAGGAAACTGTTGGCTCTTTTTATGGCTGCAGTTACTACCCTCAAGGTAATAAGGAACAATTTGCTTTAAGTATGTGTAATAATAATCCTGTATATTTCTTATTTCATAACTTAAAATGCAGTTTACATTCTTTTTAGTGCTTTCTTGATGCTTATTTATTTATTTTTATTAATGCTTTTTTATTTTAAACATATTGTTTTCATTAATGTTATATTTAATATTAATATTTTATGACTATTTATGTTTTGGTTGTTTATTTTTAATATTAGGTTAGCTTACACAAGCCAGAGGTTAAACTGGAATCACTGAAAGAAGACATTAGGGATTTTCTGAAGACGTCAGGTTTGTAATGCTTCATTTCAGTAGCGATTGGGGAGGAATTGATGCTTTCATGTATAATTATAGATCTTTCTGATAACATAAGTGTTATTCATGGTCAAAAACAGTAGTTCACGTAGCACAGTGTCTTGACACTGACAGCAGCCAGAGGCAGATATCCGATAATTCCCGGTTATGGAGTACATGTGTTCCAGTGCATATCCTACAGATTTTGAGAACTTGGCAAACTCGGACACTTTCCGTGGGTTATGTTTAAAATACCCACTGAGGGTAAAATTTATAATGTTTTGTAATGCAAAAATGACATGATTAATTAACTACAATTAAATATATACATGTGTAACTTAAAATCAACATTTGTGAATATAATCCTGACAGAGGACTAAGTTTCTTACTGGCTTTTGCATTTTATAAATGGAGAAGATATCATTTTATAACAATGTCACAGTTTAATAATTTTGAATCTGACATACCCTCTGCTTCAATTAATGGTTTGTCTTGTTCTTTTGTATAAAAGTGGTTCCATAGAAGAAAGGTTGTAGGTTACAGTTTCCAGTAAATCTAGTGAAATTAAATAATTAAACCTACTATCGCTTTGAGCAACTGAGACATAATCTTTATTTTTTCAGCCAGATCTCAGTGGAGTCCAGCAGCATTTTGCAAACCATACCTTTTAAAGAAGTGATTTTATCACTTTATAAAATTAAGATCCTGTGGGTTTTTTTTTTTTTTTTTTTTTTTTTTTTTTTTTTTTTTTGTATGATGTAAGAGCTTAGCCACTTTCAAAATGGAAATTAGCCTTCTGTGTCAAGGAGGTACTCTTAAAAATTTTACCTTTAGTCAGCTTCCATTTTTTTGGAAGCTGTGGGCTATGTAACTCTAAAATGTCACTGTCTAGTACTCGAAGATTCATAATTACCACGAAAAAATTGTGTCTATTAAAATTTATGGTTGGTTTAGTAAACATGATGGTTTTGAAAAATAGTGTATAATATAATCCAAGCTACTTTGTAATGATTTAAATAGTGGACAGAATTACAAGATATTCAACCTTTATGTAGATGTCAGCTTTTTTTCTATTGTTTTTCCTGCCTTAATTAGGTCTCTTCTTGTCTGTCCACTAGGTAGATATAAATTGCAGCAGGGCGGGAGATTATGGCCCCTCAAATGAATAACCACACTTTAGTTTATGTTCCAAAAAAGCCATTTTAACATGTATTATTTCAGTAAAAGTTGTCTACTGGATTTTTTTATTTTACAGGTTGGGAAAAGAAGCTTCAGAATGCAGTTTATAGTGAACTCAATGTGTGAGTTTATTCAGTATTTCTCTTAAATAAGTTGTATTTGCATGATTTACTTTTAATTTCTGTGTTTATATAGGAATGTGATGTGTTACTACTGACTGCAAGATCTTAAATGTATCTGTCATACCAAGAGTGCCTGCTCCATTTCTGTTTTTTCAAGTGCCATGCTTTCTTTTCTATCCTAGTCTAAACTTTGTGTTCAAATGCATTTTGAAGACATAAAGAAATTATTTGGCATATTTGTGTTGTGCTAGCAAAGGTGTTGACATCATATTGTAATTTTGTGTAACTGAGATATTTATTGCAAATGCAGTCCAATTGTTTTCACGTTAATGATAGCATTGCGTATGTTTATTGTAATAATTAGTAAGAGATCTTTAAACTGAGATTTTAGATTTCTAGTCTTACAGATAAGTGCTCCTCTTGGTGGGACATGATCCAGAGCACAGAGCCCTTTGACTTCTGGAAAGTGTATTTGCAAGGTGGTTAAAATCAGCTTTGAAATGTTTGGCGATAACTGGAAAGAGGTTTGCAGCAGTAGGGTGTAAATTAGGCTTAAAAAAACCCAGTCTTTTTCCAGCTTTTGTATTTTGGCATAATGTGCGGGTACATACTCAACTCTTGTTAAAATGTTATTAGTAGGCTTGCATATTTTTGTATCTTCAAACGTGCATGCTCATAGTAAAGGATAAGGGGAAAAATGCTTTTAAATGTAATGCATATTTTATTATTTTAGCTTTGATTATTATCCACAGTGTTATTTTATAAGGACTTCATAAAAATGTTTAGTTTGGCAAATAAGACATTAAGTAAACAAAATAAAAAGCTGAACATTTAAAGTATACTCTGCTCTCTTTAAGGTTTCCTTCACCCTGTCATCCTGCAGCACCTCCTGAGCACATGAAAGAGCCATTAGCTTATATGAGGAAAGCACAGGTTGGTTGTCATCATTTTTATTTTTTTAATTAGAATTTTGGTTAGACTATTATGGTTTTTGAGATTAGGAAAATAAGCTTTATAATTTTTGTGATTATATGTGTAACAAGGCTAACATAAATGAAATTTTATATGTGTGTATATTTATATATTTTAAAATGTCAGGATAATTCTACAACCGTGAAAGAAAAATGTTTATAGTAAGATGTAGTGGTAAGTAGGTGAATATAACAGAGTAAAGACAGTGGGAAATGTGTCAAGGATCAGAATTAATTTCCCTTGGGAAGAGGAAAACCTGTAGGCATAGGTGAGTTCACTTGTGGCTACAAAAAATTATTTTGAAGTGATACAGGTAGGCAGTTCAGCAGTGAAGAACAAGAAGCTGCAGAAAGAGAGGAATATTCAGGAAGAAAAGATATATTTAATATTAAAAATGGAAAAGGAAGAGGAAAATCTAGAGCTAAGGAGCTTAAGGACTGTTGTAGAAGAAAAAAGAGACTAGAAAAGATTAAAAGAGGATTTTGATGTTGGGAAAAGGAATATTTTTACTTTGTTGGTTTTATTGTTTTGTCAATACATACCATTTGAAATAAATAAAATCTCTTTGAAAATTTAAAAAATGCTTTAAAAATATGCATCACCAATCTCAGAATATCTGAGGTAAGGATAAAATTGAGTTTACATCAGTCGTGCTTTGAAATATATTGAGGTATTCTTTTACAAGTTATTCAACAAATTGTGTTACTTTTTCAGTTGTATTGTTGCTTATTCTAGTGTGTCTTACCTTGTTGTCCTATGCTTTAAATCTTTAGCATTTGGAGATAAATATTGTATTAAGCAGTTTTTCTTCTGTGACATGCAACATAATGCCTCAATTCAGTGTCCCCAAATAGTCAGTCAAGTCAGTTGACTACTGTGAAAACAGAGGTGTTTATAGATTTATCTCATGCAGTTTTCCCAGTTTTTTTTTTTTATAAAAGAGTATACAATATTTGTTGTATCGGATACTTTAGTGTAGAAGAGGCAAGTTTCACAGTGTATTAGGGAGGGATAGAAAAAGCCCTGTCTTAAAGTGTTTCAAAGTTTCATAGCCCAATTTAGGGTTTGCTCTTAGGTATCCATTTCCTTGTCTAAATCTTTTTTTAAAATACAACTGTTTAATATACAGTTTAATATACAACTGTTTTAAAATACAACTGTTAGTCTTTTTTTCATAAGGAATTGTTGATAATGGTGATAGCTGCAAAATATTTAATATCCAGTTAATATCACATTTTCCTAAAACAGTGTGAGCTTTTTCTTTTCAGACCAAACTTGTCAGTATAGGTAGTGAGTTCATAAGAAAACAGATCAGTTTAAGTAGGACAGTTTAATCACAACTAGGTTTTATTTGTCTACTATTTTAGGTAAGAAACAATAACCATTTAAAAAAAAAAAAAGAAAAAACAAAGTGAGTGCTTCCAAAGCGAGTGTTACCATATTGGAATTGTGGGGTTTTTTTTGTTTGTTTGTTTCTTTTTTTATTTGTTTAAAATATTTGCAAACAGCCAAAATGAAAATACACAATTTGCTAATACTTTTGGGATAATAAAATCCCATACAGTATATCCCATATAATATATCCCATATAATAAAATAATAAAAATAAAAGTGGAAACTCACTAGTTTATTTGTTAGGTATCAGAAATCTAATTCATGTTTTATCAGTAGAAATTTTTTTTCTACTGATACAATTATTTTCCCTTTCTTATGAAAAGGAATGGAAATATTATCCTTTTTCCTATAAAAACAATTATTTTTCCTTTATTTGTAAGTTGATTTTTTTAAGCTTGTTTGTCCTTTAACATTATAACATCACAGTTAATAAAGAATATTTTGATAGCGTCAACAAAATTTCTCCTGATAAAAAAATCATTTTTTATACAATGCATTTATTTTTATTATGTACAGACAGTATGTAAGATTCTATTTCCATTGCTAAGAACTAATTGACATTTTCTTTATTCTTTCCTATTTTAATTAATTTTTCTCATCTTCAGAATTCTGGAAAGCAGGATTGTACTGTCTGAAAACCAACTTGCTATATTATCAGTATTGGAGTTATTTTCAAAGAACCATAATTAAAACCTGTATTTTTCAAGGATAGATATTAAAATTTTCATAATTAAAGCTAGACTTGCATTTTATATTCTCTTCAGTAAAGCACCTCCATAGGAAAGGGTGGAACATTCATGAAAATGAATAATAGTGATGTATATTATTCACATAATTGTATTATTGTCCAATTTCTAAAAAGTACTGCCATAAGTATCTACATATCCTTGAATATTAATGCAACCTATGGTATATTTTCTAATTGTGTTCTTGAGATCTTTCTTCGGGCTGAAATACATTGGTGGATGCAGTGGCTTCAGCCTATGATCTGTTAGACCTTTCCTAGACAGAAAAACGCTACAGCTCTTTTCCCTGAAAAATGTAGATTGCAATGTTTACAACTTTCAAGCATCAGATGGTTTCACATTTCTGGTATTTTCTGAGTTACCATTCTCTTCAGTATACTTACAACTTTTGATGCACAGCTTAAATCTCTCCACCTTGTAAAACAGCAGAATTATTACTTAGAAGTGTTTAATAAAGGCTGAAATGTTAGTGTTGGATTCTGAAATTAAAAAATGTGGACTTTTGTTAATTTGTTTTACACTCGCAGCAGAGCTTGGTGTGAATTGGAACATTTCTACAATTGATTAGATTTCAATGTTGACTTTCTCCTTATCTGTATTTTTATGAGATGAGAGAAGAAAAAAAAAAAAGAAAAAGAAAAAGGCAAGCCTCTAACTGTTTTACTCCTTGACCTCACTGCAAAAGTGGTTGGAGATGTGGGAGAGCTCTGCAGCAGCACAGTGCCCAGGATTAACATGCCTGGCCTGGCAGGTGTCAGTCTTGCCAGGGAGTGAGAGCCTCCGTCGCTCGAGTGAGATGGGAGTCTTGCTGAACTCCCGTCCTCTTCCTCTGGGCTTCTTCTGTAGCTCTTCCCTTCCCCTCCCTTCCCCTCCCTTCCCCTCCCTTCCCCTCCCTTCCCCTCCCTTCCATTCCATTTGAACATTTGCCCTTCCTTTCATTTGCTTCTTGTCTATTAAACTGCAGACTCTTTCAGATAAAGCATTAAACTTTAAGAACATCTAGTTAGACAACAGCTAACTATTGCAGAATTTGTGGCTAGAGCAAATAGCAAGTAATAAATAGAACAGAGCTAAATGAAATTAACTGGAGCCTTTGCATTCATCTGGTTGAGGCTTGACTCATCATCCAGAGAAAATTAAATCACATATAAATCTCATCAGTGCTGCTGTAATCACAGGAGCAAAATTTTTAGTAAACTGAGTAATATCAGTTCGTATTAACTTCAGAGGAATTGTTCCTAGATCAGGCACTGTATAGAATACTTGAAGTCTAATTCAATAGTCACATCTATTTCGTTAAGCTTTTCTCTTTCTATTAAGGTATTTCCTGCATCTGTTTTTCTCTTTGATGAGAGAACTGTCTTCTGAATACTGTTTTAGAAGAACTAATTTTGAACATTATGTAATTCCTGAGTTTCTTTGAAAATCAGTACCGTCTAGAATGTCTTTTGAGCAGAAAGACTTAAAATGGAGGAGATATTCTTTAAAGTCATTACTTGGCTTATTACTTATCCTCTATAATTCATTGCCCATCTTGCTACTTATAAATTCTTTGGAAAAAAAAAAGATTTTTTTTCCTCTGAAAAAAAATCTGGATGCTGATATGCAAGGGAGCTTGAGCATTAAACAGTAATGGCTGTGAAATGGAAGCTCTTTAGAGATCAGACACATGAACCGCTCTGCAACTGTGTTGTGATGGATCTTGACGGTGGTATAGAAAAATGTTCCATTTTATTATTAAGTACATTTTAATAACCATGTAAGCATTTTCTTCATCATTTTGCTGATAGCAGGCATTGACATTGTTATTCTTTCTTACCAGATGACTTTGAAAAGCTGCTTATATTCCTTTTTTTTTTTTTTTTTTTTTTTTTTTTTAATATTTCAGGGAAGTTGGGAGAAGCGAATTCTAAAAAGCCTTAATAGCATGTGCACAGAACTCAATATCCCATTAGCACAGAAGGTAATGTATTAATAGCTTTCTCTTGCCAAAAGGACATTTTTGGAAATGAAGCTTGTTTTTGCATACTGTATGTTCATTTTGCGCATGGTTATTGAGAGCTGCAAGATTGTTATCCAACTCATTTCAGTACAGAATAATTTCCAGAGAGAGTGACAGCATATGCACCCATTGAACTCCGGAGAAGATGAAGTGTGTAGGTTGATCTTCATCTTCTCTTGCAGTAATTGTCCTCTCTAGGGAGCAGCAGGTTGGAGAGCTGCTTGCTATCTTAATTTGCAACATTCATTGCTTTCTCTAGAGCATTTTTCTGTGCAGGGTGAACTATATAACCTATAACTGCACAGCCTGTGGATAATATAGTTGTACTTTGCTGGAGAAGGCAACAGCTGAACTGGCACTTTAGGACAGGGCAGTATTGGTACATCAACACAGAATATTTTAGCATTCCTTCCATGATGGTTTATTCATTCATTTAGAGGTTGTTTAATTATGAAGATCTCAGAATTGCATAATGTTTTGTTCTTTACAGTTCTGCTGGTGTATGTCTCTAATAACCAGCATGATTTATTACATGGGGTTTTGGGGTTTCTTATGTGTGTTTGCCTTTCTTAACTGTGCCTCAAAAGATGAATCTGGTGACAAAATCTAACAGCTATAGGGAGTAATCACTAAAGCCTCAGTAGTATGAACCTCACTAGTAAGTGGCCTAAAATTTCATTAGTAAACATGCAAAACTAGTTAATGGCTTTTGTTTTTTTTTTTTTCTTCTCCTTGGACTACATCCCTTATATGCTTAGAAAAAATATATTTTCAGACTAGGGATAATTTGTAAGCAAAATAGGTTTGCATTGCTAGTACAATCTCTCTTAAAAATGCTTTTATTTTTATTTTATTTTATTATCTTTATTTATGTGTCTGAAACAGCATGTTTTGACCTGTTCAGTTAACATTGAAGAGCTTTCTTGTGCCTTTCAGCGGCCTGCGAGTGAACAGAAAGAGCTGCTTAATAAATGGAATGAAATGGGAACTGATGAGCCTGGTAAGATTAACTAAACTTATGTGCATTTTATACACAGAGAAACAACATCAACATGTACATCTTAGATATTAGGGAAAATGGACACAATGAATTTATGGAAAACCTATTTCTGTCTTTCTTTTTTTGGGAGGTTCATTGTGCATAAGTAAATATCTGCTTCATTTGTCGCTTTATTTTCAAGCTGTTGTTCTAACTGATTCTTCCCTGGGAGATTATGGTCTGATCGTTCCAGTGCTTCAGTGATCTATGCAGCTGGTACAGTGCTCCTATTTTTATGGAGTTAGAATAAATGGAAAAAAAAAAAAACTTCATCACTATAGATAGTTTTGCTCAGTCATTTTGTTAGCAAAAGATAAAAATAATGCAAGAATAGTCATATTACCCTTTGGGAGAGCAGAATAACCAAAATTGGGTAATATCCAAGTTAATCAAGAGAAATGATTTTGCAAAGGTAACAATTTGTATCCCATTCAGTACCACCTAAGAGAGATCTAATATATGTTATGGACTGTCTATGACTATTCCCCATTTTTATTTGACTGTAGTATGTTTAATCTAACAAACAGTATACCATGTTAAAAAGCAGTCTTTGTCACACCTTCTGCTCAGTTAAATACGTGTATTTTAGAGAACTGAGGCACTGACCAACAGTAACATAACTTTGGAGAATGCGTGCTGGTTGTATTTGTGGTATCGGCAATGATATTTTAGTCTTTGCAGTAATATATTATTGAGATTAATAAATGCTGTCACAGACACAATCAAGTTGCCTGGTTTTCGTCTATTTTAGTTTTAACTTAGCATTGTTGAAATCTTGTTTCAGATCTAAGTCTCTTCCGGCCTGTTTATGCACCTAAAGATTTTCTTGAGGTAAGTATTCATGAGGCAATGATCCAAACATTGACTTGATCCATTAGAGTCATTTAGGTGAAGTGGAAAGAGTAATTGGTAAGTCTTAGGCAGGTTGGTTAGCAGTACAAATTCCTATTGGCCTAAAAAAGCCAGAGTGATGTGACGGGATCCTTGCACAGGGAATGATATCATAGAAAGCTGTGCTACAAAGGACTTCCAGTATCTTTGAATTTTTATTTTTTAAGAGATTGTTCCTATGTATATTTTCACAATGACAAAACTATGAGCATTTCTAGAGCCCTGAAACAACCTTTTATATATCTCAGTTATGTGTCTTAAAGCTCTGATTCTTTTTCTCTTAAATTTTATTCTTAGTTTTTGGGTTTTATTTTATTATTATTTCTCCTTATATGAAGGAAGATGTTCTGGGGCAATGCTATTTGGAAAGAAATTATATTAGTAGCAAATTACATAGCAGTTTGACTGAATGCTACAGAGGATTGCCAATATAAGAAAAGGGATAAAAAAAAAAATTCAGAAAGTGATACTGAAGAATATGCCAGAATTTGTAGCCATCAGAAATACAGTCTTGGTGTTCAGAAGCTAGTTTTAGTCAAGCTGTTTCAGTGTAGACAGAACTGAATCTTACGTATCAAAAATTACACATGCGTTTAAAGGTCCTAATGTGGGCTTGCTTTTCAAAGTAGAATGTGTTTGCTTCCTGAAAATCTGGCTCTGTTTTTGCTTTGAAAATATTTACGTAAAATTTGGACCTGTGTATGATGGTTGCAGGAGACGGTTTTATGCCTAACATGGAGTTTGTGATACAGGTGATATTAAGAGCAGTTATAAATGTAAATTTCTGAATATGTGCAAAGAATGACAGAGCTACTGTTCTGAAGGTACTGATGAATCTTCGAAACCCAAATTATGAAAATGGAGAACAACCAAGTTTCAGGAATCATCTGGGGCTAATTCAAGTTCCTCTAAAAGTCAAAGATATTCCAGAATTGGTAAGTAATTCTTTCTTACAAGAGTTTTCTAAAATAATTGTTTTGCCTGCCTGATTAATAAGATACTAACCAGAGTAGTTTAGTAAAGTATATTCATATGGAGCTAAGTTTCTCCTTTTGAAAATCAAAATCAATATGAACATATAGGGGATCAGCAGTTAAAATACAGAGAAAACAAAGACTTTAAAAAAGATATTTGTATTGAAAAATAAAACATACATAAACAGTAAATTATCCACAAAGAGCGGAGTTTTTGTTTTATGCTACCCAGATCACTGTCAATTTCTGAAAAAAAACCTGCTGCACATTTTCTTCACTTACTGTGTTTTCTGTGAAACAACTGTAAATATGTGATTCATGTTTGTGAAATACAGATTTCTGTATATAAAATCTTTTTAATCTTACAGAGCTCTTTCAGTTATACTTCGTGGCAATTAGTTCTACTGTTTTGTTACACATTTCACAAAATGAATAAGTTGACAATGAGTTTTTGTTTTCCCTTGAAATCCGTCACAGTTGGCTGTAAATGAGAGGAAACGTTTGGGTAGCAGTATTAGCACTGAAGAACAGGAGAGTTTAAAGTGATAAAAGTTCTGGAGAACTTTATGTTAGTGGGACAACTTGCATTCGGGTTGGAAAACAGCATCAAATACTAGGTGTGACCTGATCTTTTATTTATCAGTTTATTTAAACGAGGTTTAGTCCATAACTGACTTGAAATTTGAGGCTTATAACTGAAACTAGAATAAGGATTGGTGTAATATTCTTTTTCCGTTTTTAAATACCTGAGCTCAAATTTCCCATACATACATTTAAAATAAGTATGTTTGTTTTAAAAATATTTGCATTAACTCTCTCTCAGAAGAAATATCTAGTGTCTTAAAGAATATATAAAAAAAAGTACTTGCTTTTTATGTTTGTTTCTTTTCAGAAAGAAGACTTCAGTGAGCTAGGCTTAAATATAGGACAGCTGGGTATTGATGATTCAGCACAAGTGCCTCCTGGTTAGCTAATGCTGTACTTCACTCATTTAAATAGAACACTTATGAGTACAATACTGTGCAGTTATCAAATAATTTGTGTATTTTTTTACGTAATTAACCATAAATACTTATTCTGTAGCTGTGACAACAGTGATTGTCTTGATGGAATATCGCTAATTCTAGATAATTCAGCAAACATGAAGAGCTGATTTTGAAGACTAAAAATTGCCAAGTTAGGTTGTAATTATATTCACTTCAGGTGTTTATATATTTCAGGATCAAATCTGGAGGAAAAAATTGACTGTGTTCAGAAATGCATAAAATATCAATATATGTTAAATCATCAGTATGACACTGCTGTCACAGATTGGCATATATCCAACATTTTTTTAATGACTGTCTTTAAAAAAGAATGCACATATACTAATATTCATTCTCATAAATAGTGTCTAACTACTGTTGTTTTTTTCTTGTATGCAGCCGTTATTCCTGTAGAAAGAGGTCTTAAAAACTATAAAAATGGATAATAGAATGCTGATGTAAATTAATTTTTAGTAACACCAGCAGTAAAAATGGGCAGAGCATTGTGACATAGTAAAAATATAAAATATATCTCTTCTTATTTAATTTTTGCATTTAATTTCTATTTATTTTCTAGAATTCTTTGAAAATGAGCATGTACGTGTTGGACAAAAAGGTATGGATCTGTTTTCATCTGTAATAAACCAAGAAAGCAAGATAGCATTTGGTAATGCTCTATCTGTATGTAGCTTTTGTATTTCAATCAGTGAAACAGTGAGTAATGCCACTGTAATTTATTCCAAGACAGACAAGGAAGCATTTACCATCTACCAGTAGGTACAGATAAATAGTTCCACAGATGATTGACTAAAAACTAAATAGGAAGCACAGACACACAACTTCTGGATGAGGAGTTAACCTGTGCCACTGCTGAATTTCATTTTAAAATCCAAAGAGACTGCACTCCCTTCTCTGCACACACAGTTCTCATTAGTGTAATGGGTTTTACACCTGTGCATCAGAACAGATTCTTTTTGATGGTTATGTGCAGAGCTTGATAAATGCTGCAATACTTGGTAACCATGGAAAATTCAGTGATTTGTCCCTGTAAACAGCTTTTTCGAAACAAATGCCTGTTTTTCCTGCAGGTTGAGAAATTATCTGTGAAAGGAAAAAGAAATGATCATTCATTAGCCCAAGTTTGCTCACAGTGGAAACATACAAAGTATGTTTGAAAGCCATCAATGTTTATTCCTTACTGTCTCTTGTGATTCCTGCTAAATCATCACTATTAAGAAAGAAAAAGGTTTAATAGCTTCCCCAAAGTCCTCTATCCCTTGTGTTCTTGTGTTAACAAGGCAGAGTTTCTTCCATATTTTTATTTCTGTGGTTCTTCTTCATCCCTCATCTTCTGGATCATCCTGATCCAAGTATAAGGGTACAGTAGATCACGTAACATCAATGACAACATTTTTCCTGGACTGGCATAGCTAAAGGTGTTTACCTTATAACTCCTTACATTTAAGTAAGTAATGAAATAATCTGGGTTTTATATATATTTATATAAATATAAATATATATATATATATAATAAGCATTAGCTTATAATAAGCTAATAATAAGCTAATAATAAGCATCAGCTCTATGTCTGTGGAGAAAGAAAATCTTTAATCTCCAGAGTACGTACACCAAGAATGGGAAAACATGACAGTTCTCTCCAAAGTGGAAAATTCTTGCCCATAGTGATGGGTCAAGAAATTTAGATTGTTGATGTTTAAAAAGAGAAGTGGCAATCTCCTACTGAAAAAGAGAGACCATTCTGGGAAAAATAAAAATACACATACAGGTAGTGCCAGTGGAAACTAGTCATAGTTACGAAACACAGGACTGTTTTGTGGCTGTACTGCTCCACTTGCTGCCCATCTATAGAAAATACCTACGAAGTGTTTCTGTGACTGAGAGCTACTTCAGACCTACATTGTGGCATCCAGCACTAAGACCTACTAAGACCTACATTGTGGCATCCCACTAGCTAAGGCCTACAGCAGGGTAAACCAGGTTGTGTGTCCTGTTCCTGAGCTGTCCCCTTACAGGTACGTAGGGCTAAACTGCACTTCAAGGATCCACCAAAGAGTTCAATTACTGATTTTTCTCTCTGGCTTTCTTGATGCCTGCATGCATACGCTTTAATCGTTAAATAAGTGTTTGAACTTATTTGCTGACATTCTCTCAGTGTAACAGGCATGGCCTAAACTCAATCTTGCCAAAGCATTATTTGCACGTAAAGCTATAATGAACTAATATGGGTTTGGAAAAACAAAATAAAAGGAGTGGATCAAATTCTAGTGAAATAGGTTATTTGTTAAGGATAGCATCTTTAGTTCCTGTGGTTTTTTTATGCTCTTCTAAGTAGATAAAATTGAAATGTTGGCTGCAGAGGTTTTTTTTTTTCTGGTTTAGAATAGAGTAGTGATTCTTTTTGTGCAGATTTGGCATAGGCTGTGGAAAATATATGAATTTACAGAACATTTTTAAAAGAATATAAAGTTAAGAATTAACTAACTTGCTATTTTGATAGACTTTAGTAGCATTAAATTACCTCAGTCCATGATGTGCTTTATTCCTTGCAGTTTTAGCAGAGCAGGATAGTGCTGCGGCGCAGCAGTACGTTCGTCAGGGATGTCCAACGGCGCTCCGAGCTGAGCTGTGGGCTCTCATTCTGAACATTTCCAATCAGCCAGAGGTAAGGAGCTAGCTGAAATTAAAATATAAAGTGAAAGCACAAACCTAGCAACACATCTTTTCTACTGATCTTTCTCCAAAACAGGAAAACTCTACCAAGTCATCACAGAGATTGATAGACATTTTACAAGAAAAACACACGTGTTTACATGGAAAACAATCTCTATGCTGTGCTGAAGTTTTTAGGCACTTTACTAATTTTTAGACAGATACACAAACAACATAGAAGTAGAACAAAGCTACTCACTCCTATTTTCCAACTAGTTCCTCCTATTTTCTGTTATGATGCTGACTTTTTCAGGAGGAGACAAGATAGAACTTGGGAAGAGAATAGAACCTGTCTTCACTTTTTTTGTTAACAAGAGTTGCTATAATTTTCCTGCCTATTCCAGCTTGTTATCATATGCATACACATATCTTAAGAATTGATTTATATTGAGCTTCCTCTTTAATAGCTTCCTATTAAGCTCCTTGTTAAAAGAAACCAGCAAAAATATTGCAAAATGTTTGAATGCATGTGTGATTTTGGAGTACACTCTTTTGCTGAAACCTCTTCCATTTTACTTCTTTTCATCAGTTTTCTGTTTTTCTTCTGTGGACATCACTGGTTAGACAGAACCATAATTTGTAGATAATTGCAATCAACCTGATTCTTTACATTCACATTAATAATATAGTTGAATTAAGGCATATGAAGTTAATAAATATTTTAATGAGGTTTTAATGAAGTTCAGTGGACTGTAGAAATGATTAATTTTCACTTATTGTTTATAATAATTTTAGTGACTGTAAGAGGAAAATCTATATAAGCTCCTAATTTATGCAAAATGTAACTGAATTGTTCGCTGATTCAGCAAGGTAAATGTTTAGTACAAAACACTGGACCAGTGATATATAAAAATGGGCTTACGGAGACAAATTATGTCTTCAAATAGGAGTATTTTAAGAAACCTTCTTTTTGCTTATTAATTGAGAGTGTGCTTTACTCTGTCTAGCAAAATATTTCTGCTTCCCTTCGTATCCCTTTCTTCCTTTGCTTCCCCCTCAGCCTCTCAAACTATTCAAGAGAGTTTCAAGAGAATAAAAAATAATGGAATGAGATTAGGAGACTATTAGGTACTAGAAACCCTTTTTCACATTTGAAAAGATTATTTAGTAGCATTTAAAACTGTTTTGAAGAAGAAGCTGGTGTCAAGGCAGCATGGGAGAAGAGAATTTGCAGCATGGATGTGAAGTCATTTAGAAAGAAGGACATCCCAGTTCTGTCCCTTTTATTCTCCTGTCATTATTTTTGGGGATTTCTGCTGCCTCATTTGCTTTCTGTCACTACTGGGGTAAATTCTGTAAAATTAAAGAATATTTTAATCCATTTTGTTGATGTGAAGCAATTATCAATATCCCTGCCATCCTCTTGCCCTCTAATTAAAAGAAGACAAATTAGGTGATTACCTAATGATGAGTACCTTAAACTACTTAGAAAGCAGCAACAAGATGATCTGCGTGCCGTCCCTCTTATGAAAACTAGTCCAGCTTCCAATATGCTGTAGAACAAAAAGGTATCTAGGCTCTTCATAAACATCACTGGTTCTGAGACCAACTGGTCTTTAAAAGTGACAACTGAAAAGCTGTCTGCAACTCAGTTGGCTTCTTGAGAAAAATCAGCAATTCCCAACACCACTGTTTTTAGGATAAGAATGAAAACGCTGTAGTGCACAGAGTCACCAAAGCCTGCAAACTTGCCTGGCTTTCTGCTGAATTGCAGATAACACACAAACATAAGGGATAGATAGTAGCAACCTGAAAATACCATGGTATTGGCTTTAAAGTCTGGTTAAATGCAATTAAAACACTGCAAAAACGTGCAGTTTAAGTGCACAGTGTTTTTGCATATATGTAGCATTGGAAGAACTCAGATTGAGATATGATCACAAATTAATTAAGCTTCACAGATCTTGATTGCATTCACACACTGTGTTGTTTATGCCACCTTTTTTTTTAAGAAAGAAAAAGAAAATATGGTGTGTATCTGTACTTAAACAATATGGTATTTGTCCTTATTTCAAATTAACAGTGTAAAATTGTATTAATTCTAATAGGTTTGTGACTGTATATTAATTGCCACACTTCAGTACCAGAATGATGCAAACAACAGTTAGAATGTCTCCTAGCTTTTTTCCTACTTTTTTTCTCTGTTCTCTCCCATTATAATGCTCTCTCCAAATTTCGTCTTCCTTCCATTTGCTCTTTAAATCCTTCCTACAGACTTGCCTCTTCAGCAGCAAATACTATCTAAATCCTGTGACACACAAGCTGTTTTGTGGTGTTTGTAGAGACCATTGAAGTCAAAATAGTTCCATGAAGTGGGAAAGACCTTTGGGATTGCTGGTTTAATTTATAAATCATTCCAAATCCATCTAAAACAATTTGAGACTGTGGTATTCATTTGTAGACACAATAGCAGAGAGCTGTTTGGGGATTTAGGGATTGTGGGATGGCAGCATGACATTTAATTTTTTTTCCCCTGAAAGCTCTTTCTAAGAAGAAGGGGATATAATAAAAGCAGAGAAATGTGTGTTTCTCTTGCTTTCCCACTGATTCAGCCTAGTGCATGTTCTGTAGACATTCAAAAGTAGTTGAAGTTTTAGAAAGCTGTCTGACTTCTGTGTGGTCTTTGATATTTTTATCACTTTAGTGTTTAACTAAACTATCTGGATAACTGTCTAGAGATTCATACTAGATTAGATTGTAAATTCTGACAACAATTCAATAATGCTGGAAGTTGTGACCAAATGTATTCATGAAGAAATATGTAAAAGCAGAAGGTATCCAAAAAAAAAAAAAAAAAAAAAAGATTTTGAACATTGAAAAGAGAGAATTCAAATCTTTTGTTTGAATTAACTACCTCAATTACTAATTTTCTAAAATATGAATAAACAGAAAGCTCTGTCATTTTATGAAGACTGAAATATCTGCCTCATTCCTTACAGATTAAATTTGAATAAACAGTGATGTGGTGCTACATCAAATATGCCATAGGCGTTTCAGTTGAATGCCTTTTTGTAGTTTCTCATGACTTTTATTAGCACTTTACATCCCCAATTTGAATAACTGGGAAAAACTAGTAACTCAGGTGTAATTTAACTTTTTTTTTTTCTTACGCTGAAAATAATAGTATTTTTCATTTTAGGATATCCTGTATTATGAACAGCTTAAATCAAATGTGATTCAGCACAACCTTTTAGTGGACAGCCTGATTTATAAAGTAAGTAACTCATTAAACAGTGATTAAATGATTATGTACTCGTTGCAACAATGTTTATCTTTGTGGGTATGTATATGTGGGTGTATTTGTATATTTAATGAAGAAAATGTTATGTACTTGGTTTCTAAGGTCTGTAGGAATAATCAGACTGTTGACTATTGAACTAAGGACTATTGTAAATTCAGTCCTTGTGCAGAATCCTCAGAAGACCATTTCTGTAGGACTGAACCCTAGCTTTAGTGCAAGACATTTGTTTGAACTGAACTGTGAAGTCGTAAGGAAATGGGTCTCCAGAAGGAATAGCTTCCTTTGGAAGGAAGAAGACATTGGGGTCCAAAGATTTTCTAATCCGTGAGAGTCTGAAGAGATGGCTTTCAGCTTCCAACTATTTTAGCTGTACCTTTTTTATTTTTAATTTCAGGATGTCAAGCTTACAGCAAGCAATGATGATTACTATTTTGTATTTGAGGATTATTTATATCAGGTATGTACTCGGTTAGACATTTTTCCTTAAAAAACTTTTCTATAGAAAAGCTAGGAAATACATTTCTCTGGGATAACACAATCTTTAGAGTGAGGGCCACCTTTGTATTTCATGTGTGGACACATGAGTAGAGTGGGACTCTTGAGAGGTGCATCAATGTTTGCTGCATTAGAAATGTCTTTTTTCCTTCTGAGCATGAATTAAATCTTCAGAGAGGTGAAGCAAGGTGAGTTTCTAGCACTCCTGCTTTGAGGTTTCCTCTGCTAAGTCTTCTTCAGTGTAGTGAGCCAGAAAACATGAAACCAGCTGCATTCTTCCTCTCTCAGTTTTACAGTAGTAAAATACTGACAGAAGCTGTGATATACAGTGAAAGTAAGACTTGAAAAACATATTCATGTTCCAGATTAAAGATAGGAATATTGCTTGGCAGTCATCTACTAGAATAATGTAAAAGGTATTGACATGTATTTAAACTGAAAGCATTAATTCTGATTCTGCTAAGGGTATGTATGGTTATTTTCAGCATTCTCTGCATTCTGAACCTGCTTTTGGCAACAGGCAAACCAACCAATTTATACAGAATTATCTTGTTTGCTGCCCATTAGATTTCGTTAAAGAGACGGAGATTACATTTATGAATTCCCTAATGTGTAGTTGATTGCAGTGTCAACTTTAATGTCATGCAGCAAACTTACTGTTTTCACAGTCCTTTCAATTTCATTATTCACATGTAACCAGAATAGGGTTTTTTGTTTGCTGGTTTTAGAGTTTTGTGAAACTTTCTTGCCAGTAATCTACAGGATAAATAAGCAAAAAATAAATAAACAAAAGCACATTTATTTGGGGGAAATTTTGAATCTCCGCCTCCCCCTTAAAATCATTCCTTTTATGCATTGTTTTTCTTTCTGATTTTTCCTGTTATCCAACAGTTTGTCAAATATTTGTGTATTTAAAAAGGGGTTTGTATGATTTTCTTTAGCATTATCCTTTTTGCAAATAAGGAAAAGAGTTGACGAGCTTATATAACATCATTGCAAATACTTTTATCTAACATCCTGCAGAACGAATGCATGCAAAGAGCCCCACGCAATGGTTTTTACATATAGTCATAACTTACGTTTCAGCTGCAGTCTGCCTCTTACAGAGATACCTAGTTTTAACTTAAAGTAAAGACTTGCAGACACCAGTACTGGATGCAGTATCCTTAAAAAAGAAGAAAGAAAGAAAAAAAAAACAAAAAAAAAAACCTCATGTATTACAGTTACATTCTTTCCTCTATGAGAGAAAATAATTTATGTCCATTTTAAATTAGTATATGTTGGTAAGAGTAAATGAGGTAAGAGACAGATGCAGAGTATTACATTTGCCTGTGTCTTGTTATTGTCACTTATATTTTGGCAGTTGTGAAAATGATTGCCTTTCGTAAAGAAAATATTTACCTTAAACTGTTCAAGATAAGAGACTATTTATTTTTTAAAATATGTTTGTATCTAAGAAGTGGCTTTAAGATTTCCGTTAAAAAAAGATAGCGTCTCAACATGTGATCTGTTTTCAAAAAAAAATGAACTAGGAGTGTTCACATATCACAATTTTTCTCTAATGTTTCCATCACAAATACGGACATCCGAGCGACATTTGCAATGATTATTTGAAGGATATCATTCTTTTAATTAACAAGAAAATAAGTAGTGAAACAACGTTTAAAACCCTTCAACAATGTACACCTTGGGCATTGCTAAAAGCCTTGTGCAAGAGCGGAGCAGTTATGCAGAGGCAACAGCAGGTTTTCTTACTGCCTTATTTTTGCCCCCTTGTGTGCGGTCCTGACAGCGCAGGCTTTCATTGCCTGAAAACATGAGACTATTCCAGCCATAAAACGTAATTATAACCATCATATATGTAGTCTAGTACAGCTGTATGAAGGACTACATTATTTTTGTTTTTATAGGAATGCTTTTAGTATTTAATTTTATACAGAATTGCTGTGAATACAAGATCGTTCCTTTATAGAAGTAAACAGATCTATATTACATTATACCAGATTGTTGCAAAATGCAAAATGCATCTCAGACCTTACGATTGCAGGATGAATGTACTAATCTATTATTTTTGAAAGAACTAAATGTAGTGCAAGCACTTTGTAAGGCCTCTGGGAATGAGTGAGAATGCAAGGGCCAGATTTTAGGCCTGCACACATACTAGAATGATCCTTCTTCATTTGGCTACTCATTTGCCATGTTTTCCATCAGCCATAGGGAATGAATAGGAAAATGAGCAGTCTAAATAGCAGTTGCATGTAAATTCACATGCAGAGGTGAAGAGGAGGGTTGGAGAACACGGATATGGTCCTGACAACGAATGAACATGAAAATAAAAGCAGCCAGTTCAGAAATTTGAAATGGGGGCAATAAATTAAGTTCAGGAGCTGTTAGCCCCTAATAGGTGCCAGTAAAGCCAGGTGCTAGTGTCTGTTTTATGAATCACACGCTGTTTTATGAATGCAGTAAGTCAGCTGGGCCTTGTGTGCTGTGCCCTACAGGTGTTGCTCTGCTTTTCCCGAGACACCTCCGTGCTGGAGCACTTCGCCTACAGCAGTGCCACCCCACCTAAATCATACATACGAGGTAAAGGAGGTTGTTCTGAAAAAGAGTGTAAGGATTTCCATTGCTGGCTGCTATAACTGGTATATGAATTTCCTTTATGTTCATTACACGTGGTAAGATACACAAAATAACAGGAGTTAACAAAGTGGTGTATTCAACTGCCTTGTGCACAGACTGTCCTCGCAGATTGCGTGAAGATCAGGTTACCATGATGTTCTTTTTCTGCAGTTTTCTATGTCTCTTTTTTGTTTTATTTTTATTTTTTTCCCAAATAAATCAAAACCAGACCCTTGACAATATGGCGTAATATTGACAGCAATATGGAACATCATGGATAATCATCCGCCCATTTTTATACTGCATTTTAATGTTGTATCTGTCTTACCGTGTCACCTCCATGGTTTTAGACTACATTAAATGTCAGGAATGTCACTAGCTATAGTTTTTATAATTGACACTCAAATTTTATATTTTTAATTTATATCTTCAAGCCGTTAAACAGTTTAATTCTATTTTATTTGTGGGTTGATGATTCACAGGAAAACTTGGAGTAGAAGAATATGCTGTTTTTTATCCACCAAATGGTAAGAATTACACTATTGCCTCCTCTAGTGGTAGATTGGAAAAATGCAGGGTTTCAATTTATTTATTTTCCCCACATATACCCACTGACTTCTTTTCCTATTACAGATGATATTTCACTGTTTTTCTGCCAAATTTGTTAATTTAAGGTAGTAAACTGGGCTTTTGCTTTAGGTTGTTTTTTCTGCTCCAAAACCACGTCAGGCTGGTGTCAATAGCTACATATGGAGTCTGTCGGTGTGTGTGGGAAGGAGAGGGGAAACAACTTCTGGTGCAGCAGCTTATATTCTGCTTGTATATCGTCACTTAAGGGATAGGAACGATACGTGTTGAAACCGTCTGACCTGTTTCAGTGTTTTACAACCTGCTTCTCTTTTCCTTCTGGCATTTGCGTTCCTTTCTAAATTCTAACATAACTAAATGTATTTAAGTTAATGCCAATGCCCTTGGTGCTGCTTCAGTTGCTAAAATTCTCTTGGTTTTTATTTCGACCTTGGCCACCCCTGTGCACTCGATCCTGCCCTGCTCTCGTGCTGCGCTGCAAGTTCAAACCTTTTGCTCTTGAAAGGAGCAAAATCTCTACCCTTGCCTCCCGCTCCTGCCTTTCTAGCAGGGTCAGTCATCGCACGTGCGCTCGCTCCCCGGCTCCCATTCCTGCCTCTGCAGCTTCTCCCGCAGCGTGGCAATGAGGAAGCATTTTCCCCCTGACCTTTTGCCAGAACAGCTCCCCCTGGTCTGTCCTCCAGAAAAATTAATGAATGGGAGTTCATATCCTTTGGAAAAGGAGAGAACTGCCGTGGCCCAGCTGCCAAGTCCTCCAAATGCTTTATGTGAGCACTTCGTGACTTACCAGAGCTCTTGGCCTCCTTTTTTTCCTGCGCCCTCCTTGTGAGCCCATGACATTTTCTGCTTGTCCTTTATCTGAATGAGGTTCTGGTTTCAGCGAGGCTTACGCTGCCGCGGCGGCGCGGGGCTGGGCTCCTCGGGAGCCACAGCATGTGCTCAAACACAGTCGTATCGCAGCAGGCGATACGGGTCCTGTACTTAAATATTTGCAGGAGCAGGACCTGAGACCGCAGGTGCCTTCACACAGGAAACGTTTTACACCTGTGGTGTGCAGAATGCAATCTAGAAACTGGGCGAAAAACATACACTTTGCATGGCTAAACAGAAATGTGAGAGAATAAAAAGAATGAAGAAATCTCACACAGAATTACAGAAATCTTTTTGTTTTGTAGGTGTAATTCCTTTCCATGGCTTTTCCATGTATGGTAAGTGTGACTTAAATATAAACTTTGAAGTAATAACTCAGGATTTCTTTTTTTCATGTTTCAGTTTAAAACTACATATACTTCTTTGCAACCTTTAAACTTTTGTGTGCTCTTTCTTGCTCTGTTAAGATTGCTGTGGATGATTCTAAGAATTGCAGCCTGTTTGTGTTTACTTTGTGTTTATAATCCCTGTCCCGGTGAGCGGGGCAGGGAGGCTGGCAGGGGAGGACGGGAGGCCCCAGAGCCCCCCGCGCTCACGTGCGGTCCCAGGGACCCCGCAGAGCAGCTCGCGGCCTCCAGCAGCGCTGCCAAGGCAGGAGGTGTCTGGGAATCCCCCAGCTCGTTGCTGCTGCCCTGAAAACGTGTGGGCTTCGCGAGGCCCTTGCGGGCGCTGCGCCCACAGCCCCGGCCCCTCTGCGCTCGCGCACCCTGCCAGCTCCTCCACCTGCACCTGCATCCCCTGCACATGAACACCAGTAACACCCTTCTCTTCTTCTCAAACCTCCGTAAACACACATTTGTGTGAACAGCTCACACCTCTCCTACGGGTGCAGGTGTGCCGGTATTTTCTGCTAAGCCAGCTCTTGAAATGGGAGGAAAGAGACAGGGGGAAAAACAACAAAAACAGAAGCTTGGGGACTGCTGCTGCTTTATAAGTGTAGTTCACTTCAGGTTTTCAGTCAGCTGTATTGGAAGCCTTCTTAACTTATAAAACGTCCCTGTTTCTCAGATCTTAGAACAAATAAAATGTTCTCTGGAAATCAGTCACTCTCATGTGAGGTCATTGTGGCATCCCTAAGCAGTTTTTAAATACATTCCAATTTTCATAATATCTGCTTTCGAACAAAATTATAATTATTCCTGTCTTACGAATGGGGAAGCAGGTTGGAGAGAGCTGACTCCAAAACTTGCATTGCTCAACTTGACATTGCCCAGCGACATCGTCCTTAAAACTGGGCCCTCAGCCCAAGGAGGCCAATGCCACAGGCAGTGGGCTCGAGTTGGCTTCATTTCTTTAAATGCATCAAGTTATTGCTTAGAATGTGTCATTCTCTTCATTTAACTGTAGAAACAAATATGTAATCTCCATCTAATTACGTGGTTAGTTATGATTTTGCTAATTGTGCTGCTACAAATGACTTTTTTCCCCCCACTTCACTTAGGCATTGAGCTCTTTTAGTAGTCTACTGTGTTGAGTCAATTGAATTCTTTAATCCTCGCAGTGGCCCCACTTTGTTTTCTGTACCACGAGCCTTCCAAGCTGTATCAGATGTTCCGTGAGATGTACGTGCGTTTCTTCTTCAGGCTCCATTCCATCTCTTCTCATCCCTCTGTAAGTTCATGGAGAGCTAACACCCCCTCACTTGATCCTCTGTTTGCTGTGGAATGATAATACACAGAGACGTGGTTTTGCTTTTCCATATGACTGAAATATATGGTTTTAAATAGGGTATTTCAAATGACCTTTGAAAGAATATTAAGTGACTCCAGGTTGGATAGTTCAGTTTTCTACCTCATTGTTGGTCTTTCTTTGCCTATAGAATAGTGTGGACTTTTGTGTAATACACTTCTCAGTTCAAGACATCCCTTAAGTGGGTACTTAATGCTATTTTAATCAGTGACGTGTAAGTACACTCTTAAGTGCTCTGGGGCAGAGGGATTGGACTGTAATCTGCTGTATAGTTTCAGTAATCTCAGATTAATCCCTCTTTATTTAACTCATGTAGCTTTGTGGGACAGCACATGCTTTTTACCACTACCGGAGGCTGGAGAGAGAATTTAAATACCTTTTGTTATGCTCATAGCCAGGTGTCTTAAATAGCACTTACTATCTATTTTTGAAAAGCAGTAAATATTTTTTCTTCTCCTTTAAAAAGTGCAGAATAGTTATATTACATTTTAAGAACATTGATTGTTTAAAAGCAAATGCTTTTATGAATGCAGCATTATGAAACTGGGCATATACTTTGAGTCATTAGGAGCAGGGAAGCTGATCAGACAGGAATGTGAAATCATTTTCGTGGTAATTTTTATGTGTATATATATATGTGCACACACATATAAGGTTATTTTTTAAATGTTAACTTGTTCTTTTGTAGTTATACTCATTGGTGTTTGTTTTTAGTTATCAGATATAACTGATAACTAAATATATATCAGATATTTCTGACACCCTCAGCTTTTTTAGCTCATACGTGGTGTAACTGATGTGTTTCCTCAGAATGGATGTATTTTCAAGTCATATTGCAATTAAGTATATTGTATTAAGCCACTAGGTACTCAGACCCTGCCATACAAATCCCCTAAGTGACTTAGGGCTGCAAGGGACCTGCTTGTAGTTGAAGGATCAAGGCTTTGGTGGCTAAAGGTGTTAGAGTTGCTCTTATGCCCTGTCCACCTGGCCTGTAAATTATGTCATTAGTAGTTTTATTGCTTCAATTAAGAACACGTGGATGTTGTGCTGATGCTGTTTCTGAGATGTTACAGTCCTATTACTATTCAGGATATGATTCATATTTTATTAGGGCATTGTGTCCTTATGCTTGCTGTTTGAGACTCTTCTGCAAACCCATCTGCCCCAGCTCTTCTATCACCTCCGGGAAATTGGGGCCCAGCCGTAAGTACCTGCTGCTGGCTCGCTGCTCAAGCTGCAGCTCAACTCTGCTGCAAATGCCCTTTTAAAGCATTTTAACTTAAAATGTGAGAGTTTTTTTGGAAGTGCAAATACTGATGTGCCATTTTTTCCCTTAAAGTCAGTGCACGTCCTGTGGCTAAGCTGCAGAGATGTCCTGCATGCCTGTTGTGTGGGAAAGGAGAATCGTTCTTTGTGTTTCTGTGAGGAATGCTATGTTATTGGGCTAAATTTCAGTAATTCACATCAGATATGATGGACGTTATCCCAAAAAATGTTGTTAACCTCCTAAGCAAATAGTTGTTTACCTCTTAAGTAGTAAGTACTACTAAATGCTAAGTACTACTAAGTACTGAGTACCTCCTAAGTTCATGAAACTAGAGCTTTATCAAAGGAGATGGAGAATGGCTTTCTGAAGGCTATCCCCAAAAATGGATTATTAATACTGCAAGAGAAGATGGCTATTGCCACTGGGAGAGCAATACAGAAAAATAGCCAAAGATTTTCACTTAATAGAATATTTTAAGGTATCTGTGCGGTCATGGTGAGAGAAATATAATGATTACTGTTTATCACTTGTTTGCAGGCTACGAATTTCATTTAAGTGGATGGTTCGAGCGTTTTCTGGCTATTTAGCTACAGACCAGCTCCTGCTGTTGTGGGACAGAATCCTAGGATACAACTCCCTAGAAATTCTTGCTGGTAAGGAAATTATTTTTACCAAAGATGTTAAATCCAGGAAGATGCAAGGCAGATACAGTTAGCTTAAAATGTATTTTGAGCAAAGGAGAAAATGTAGTTGGACTTGAATATTGAAAGCAGATAGCAGAGATAGAGAAATGTGAGATAAATAAGGTTATATGTATATGTATATCTCTATGCAAAATATGCGAAGTAATTTTTGATAATTTGTTTTTTATTATTATTGCTTGCTGCAATAGCATTCCAAAAATGCTAGATGCTTTCTGATCGGAATATAGGATGGTCTTCCAGTGTAAACATTCTATGTGGCAATATTAGATAGTATAAACAACATTCTCGTTTCATGTTTTATACTGTTCAGAACTGAAGTACTATTAAAATACTATTTAAATGCAAATTAATGGCTGAAATTAAAGGATTTAAAATCACCTTTTCCCTCAAATTTAAAAGCTAGTCACTAAAAACTCGTTAAAAACTCTAATGATAATGACTAAAAAGTCATGAGTAGTGACTAAAAGGTCATTAAAAACTAGGGGAGAGAAACATTTTCCCTCAGACTTTTCACAAGGCTCTGCTGCTGTTGGTGCCGGTCAGGACGGGCAGCGAAGCGGCTCGGAGCCCTGACGCCCGTTCACGTCCTGCAAGGCAGAACCCGGCTGGTTCCCGGGAGCGGGAGCGGCCGCGCCGGGGGCTGCCGGGCGCGCGGCCTAACGTGGCGCCTCTTGCAGTGCTGGCGGCGGCCGTGTTCGCCTTCCGCGCCGTGAACCTCATGGAGGTGACGTCGCTGGCGGCGGCCGAGGTGAGCGCGGGGCGGCGGGACGCGGC